>NC_072004.2:1440000-1745000 GCF_028885655.2 Pongo abelii
CCCTGGGCTCTATGCCCTGGGCCAGCGGCAACTGTATCTGCTCATCTGTGAATGCCGCACAAGCACAGAGGAGGACGTGCTGTTGGACTAGGGCAGGAACTAGTAAGAGAGCACCAGATAAAGAGTCCAAAAAGGTGGAGAGGGGCTTCCTGTGTGTCAGCAACCAACTAGATCACCTTGGGCCTCAATGTCCTCTGGGAATTGAGGACGATAATTCTTCCAGCCCCACACTCCCTGTTGCAAACCTCCACGCTGTTGGGAGTCTCAAAGGAGCCTGGAATATGAAGAGGTTTCATAAAGGAACAAAGCTCTGCGTAAGCCCCCTGCGCGGGCCCCACCAACCCAACCCTTCCTCCCCTCTCCGTCTCTCAGGCAGCTACATTCTCTGCTAAACCACTGCACAGACATTGATGTCACTTTCCTTTGTGGGCCATCTGAGGCCTGGACTCCTTCCCTCCTGGCCCAGAGCCGGGCTGCTCTTTCGGTGCTCCCAGCCCTCCTCCTCTGGTCCCCGCCGGTGTCAGCTCTCTGCCTCCCGCTGCAGGCTCCGGTTCGCCAGCCTGGTGCCCACGCAACTCAGAAACTTCCTCATCGAAGGCTTCCGAGGAGGGCAGGCAGCTGACCCGGTGTCTCCAGTGTCTCCAGGCCACGGCCATTGCCAACTACCCCCAACACCTCTGACCCACGTGGGCGACAAGGTCAGCCCTCCCCACCCCCAACACCTCTGACCCACGTGGGCGACAAGGTCAGCCCCCCCCACCCCCAACACCTCTGACCCACGTGGGCGACAAGGTCAGCCCCCCCCACCCCCAACACCTCTGACCCACGTGGGCGACAAGGTCAGCCCCCCCCACCCCCAACACCTCTGACCCACGTGGGCGACAAGGTCAGCCCCCCCCACCCCCAACACCTCTGACCCACGTGGGCGACAAGGTCAGCCCTCCCCACCCCCATCACCTCTGACCCACGTGGGCGACAAGGTCAGCCCTCCCCACCCCCATCACCTCTGACCCACGTGGGCGACAAGGTCAGCCCCCCCCCACCCCCAACACCTCTGACCCACGTGGGCGACAAGGTCAGCCCTCCCCACCCCCAACACCTCTGACCCACGTGGGCGACAAGGTCAGCCCTCCCCACCCCACAAGGAAACCAGATGCCCCCCTGTTCCCACCCCGTGGCCTGCGCTGTGTGGGGAAGGGACGGGCTGGCGTTCACCTGTCCTTGAGGTCTGACCGGGTGGCCCAGCAGCAGCAGGCACAGCAGGCGAGGCCCAGGAAGAGCAGCAGCAGAGGCACAAGGCTGCCCACGATGAGGGCGGTGTCCCGACTTCGAGAGCCTGGGGGAGCCGGAGACAGGGGATACTCAGGCCTTCCTGTCTCCGACACATCCTGTCTTTGCTCTGAGTTGCCTGCTACCCAGAAGCTTCTTCCTGGGGGTCTCTCCCTGCCTCTGGGCAGCCCCTCTGCTGGCGTGTCCCCTCCACATGTTCTGTGGCCCATTCCACAGGTTCTTGCCCCTGAGGCCATGTCAGTGTCCAGCCACCCCGCTGCCCATTTCACAGCTCTAGCCTGGTTTCGCAGGGGCGGGGGCTCGGTCACATCTTCAGGGGGCCCCAGAGCATCCACACAGAGCTCAGGTATAAAGAATGTCTCTGGGCCGGGCGCACTGGCTCACACCTGTAATCCCAGCACTTTGGGAGGCCGAGGTGGGCGGATCACCTGAGGTCAGGAGTTCGAGACCAGCCTGGCCAACATGGCGAAACCCCATCTCTACTAAAAATACAAAAATGAGCCAGGCATGGAGGTGCGCGCCTGTAATCCCAGCTACTCGAGAGGCTGAGATGGGAGAATGGCTTGAACCTGGCAGGCGGAGGTTGCAGTGAGCTGAGATCACGCCACTGCACTCTAGCCTGGGTGACAGAGCAAGACCTCGTCTTAAGAAAAAAGAAAAAAAGAATGTCTCTGAAGTGGGCCCAGACTCCCTGGTGAGGAACTTGCCCTGGAGCCCATGTGAAGGGCCCACCTTTCCCTGGCTACTGCACCCTATAACCTTCTTCCGCCTCACCTGGCTGGCAGGACCCAGAGATGGGGTGGCAGTGTCCCTCTGAGCATTCACAAGGAACTGAGCAGTTGTTTCCATGGAAGCCGGCTGGGCAGGAGGCGTTGCAGCTATGGAGTAACATGGAGAGGCAGGCTGAGGGCTGGGTGAAGTGGGGGAGGCAGGCAGGAGACGGGCAGGGAGATTTCTGGGCACTGTCCAGGGAAGTTCAGGAAATGCTGCACAGAGGCCTGACCTAGGCCCCTGGCACTCTCCTGCCCCCGGGATCCCCATCCTCACCTGGGCCCCCAGTAGCCGGCACTGCAGACACAGTCCCCTGTCACAGCATCACAGGCCCCCTGAACACAGGTGGGACAGGTAGAGCCACAGTCTTCCCCAAAGGTGCCAGCAGGGCAGGGGTCTTCACACCTGGGGTGAGGCAAGACTCGGGGAAGGGGAGAGCAAGGCAGGCCTGGCCCCCACCGTGGGGCCCCACTCCTCCGCCCCAGGCTCCTGGACTCAGGGACCCAACTGGCCACTCCTCAGCAGTGAAGCTCAGGTGCAAATAGGGCCTTGAACTTGGGGCCAAATCCAGCAGGTGACAGACTACGAGTCCCCGGAGGGGGGAGGAGGGCAGGAAGCCTCAGAGGGGAGGGAGCTGGGATCCTGCCCAGGCCCCCCCAGAACCCATTGCTCTCCCCCAGTCTTCAACAGGAGGGAGGCCCCTGGGGCCACATGAACCCTTGTGTTGGGTAGGGGTGGTGTTCTCAGAGAGAGCCGCTGAGCTGAGGGTCCTGGGGGGAGGTGTACCCCACCCTGAACAGAATGGGGCCCTCACCTGGGCCCCAGCCAGCCAGGATCACAGCGCTGACAGTGGCCAGTATCTGGCTCACAGGCCTCCCCATGTCGGCAGTGAGGACACCGCTGTTCACAGCTCTCGCCAAAGGTGCCAGGCAGGCAGGGCTGCTGGCACTGGGTCCCGTTCCAGCCTGGCTCGCAGGACTCACAGCTGCCTGTGTCTGGAGAGCACGGCTCATTGTGTTTGCAGTGGCCACAGCTGGGAAGAGAAGGGCTTCGTGGGAGCAGTGGGGGTGGATGGATGGAGCGCCCACCGCCTCCAACCCCTGTACTCCACGCAGGCCTTCGGGGGCCCTGGAGAGTGTTCGGGTCCCACTTGGGTCACTCAGGCAGGTTTGAGCCTCAGTTTCCCCACGTTGTACAATGAAGACAAATGAAGGCTCTTACAGGATCCCATCCCTTTCCTTTGAGGCGTCTGCTCTGTGACCATCTTTCCCTGGGTCCCAGGGTCATCAGGAGCCAGCAGCCCAGCCAGGGCAGGCGAGTCGCCACCAAGCTCTGAGTCCCATTTGCCAGGTCTGCCAGGCCTTCCCTCCTGCTCTTTTCACTTTTCCTTCTTCCACACTGAGCCGCCCCCGGGTCTAGCATGAATGGGACTCAGTAGTGTCTTCTACCCCATCATACGAAATGCAAAAAATGTAAAGTGTTTTCACCCAGGGGTCCTCAAACCCTGGGCCATGGACTGGTACTAGTCCGTGGCGTGTTAGGAACTGCGCGGCAGCGTAGAGATGAGTGGCGGGGGAGCCTAACCGCCTGAGCTCCGCTGCCAGCCAGATCAGCAGCGGCCTTAGATTCTCATAGGAGCGCCAGTCCTATTGTGAACTGCGCACGGGAGGGTCCAGGATAAGGATCTAATGCCTGATGATCTGTCACTGTCTCCCATCACCCCCAGATGGGACCGTCAAGCTGCGGGAAAACAAGCTCAGGGTTCCCACTGATTCTATATTATGGTGAGTCATATAATTATTTCATTATAGATTACAGTGTAATAATAGAAAAATTGTCTGCCACGAAACCAGTCCCTGGTGCCAAAAGGTTGGAGACCACTGTTGTCACCAGTATAATTTCACATTTGCCATATCTTGATTTCCCATTGATGCCTAACAGTTACCTGAAGTTTCTCCCTCAGATGCTTAACTAGCTGGGATCATATACTTGGGTCAGACCCATTAGTAGGGGAGAAGAAAGGCAGTTCATAAAAGCCATTTAGCTGATCCTGACCAGCATTTTTATTTTTTATTTTATTTTATTATTATTTTCTTTGAGATGGAGTCTCGCTCTGTCGCCCAGGCTGGATGGAGTGCAATGGCGCAATCTTGGCTCACTGCAAGCTCTGCCTCCCGGGTTCACACCATTCTCCTGTCTCAGCCTCTGGAGTAGCTGGGACTACAGGCGCCCGCCCCCTCGCCCAGCTAATTTTTGTATTTTTAGTAGAGACGGAGTTTCACCATGTTGGCCAGGCTGGTCTCGAACTCCTGACCTCAGGTGATCCGCCCGCCTCGGCCTCCCAAAGTGCTGGGATTACAAGCGTGAGCCACCGCGCCCAGCCAGGGATGAAATTTCTTATTGTGAGTGCAGCCGGTCAAAGTTTGAAAGCCACTGAGCCCTAAAGGGACCTTGCCCAGGACCCTTTGTCACTCGATCCACTTATTATCTACATATGGCTTGCTAGCAGTGCTAGTATATTTTGCACAGCAGTAATCGATGAAATGAGCAGGTGGGGCTGGACCTGGGGCAACAAAGGGTTTTTAAAGTTTCTGTTTTGTTTTGTTTGAGACAGAGTCTTGCTCTCTGGCCCAGGCTGGAGTGCAGTGGTGCGACCTCGGCTCACTGCAACCTCCGCCTCCAGGGCTCAAGCGATTCTCCTGTCTCAGCCTACCGAGTACCTGGGACTTAGGCGCGGCCCGGCTAATTTTTGTGTTTTTAGTAGAGACGAGGTTTCAGCATGTTGGCCAGGCTGGTCTCCAACTCCTGACCTCAGGTGATGCACCCGCCTCAGCCTCCCAAATTGCTGAGATTACAGGCGTGACCCACGACGCCTAGCCGTCTTTTCCCCCTTCTCGTCCCTCTGTTTGGTATGTTGAGAGGAGCACCGCGAAGCCCTGGCCCCTCCTCCCGGCGCCCCGCCCCGGCCACCTGTCTCCGCTGCGCCCCGCCCGCTCACCTGTGTGCGCACCGCACCCCGTGGCTGCCTGCCGGGCAGGGCAGCTCGCAGCGCGCTCCGCGGAAGCCGGGCGGGCAGGTGCACTCGCCGGAGGCGGCGCTGCAGCGGCCCCGCACACACTCGCACTGCTGCCGGCATTCGGGACCCCACCAGCCCGGCCGGCAGGCGCAGCGGCCCGAGTCCTGCTCGCACGGGGAGTCGTGGCAGGCGCAGCGGAAGCTGCAGCGGCGCCCCCACCAGCCCGGCTTGCACATGCAGGCGCCCGTGGCCTGCTCGCAGCGCGCCGCCGCGGGGTTGCACTGGCACGGGCGGCGGCACGTGGACGACCACCAGCCGGGTTCACAGTGGCACACGCCGGTCGCGGGGTCGCAGCGCCCGTGGGGGCCGCAGGCGCACGGGAACTCGCAGCGGGCGCCCCAGCGGTCGGCCTGGCACTGGCACGCGCCCGTGGATGGCTCACACTGGCCGTGCGGGTGGCAGGGGCAGCTCTCACGGCAGTCGGGGCCCCAGTACTGGCCCGGGCAGCCTGCGGGGGTGGGGACGGGAGGGGTCAGTGGGCTCAGGGCCGCGCGCAGACCCTTACCCTGCGTGCCCTTCCGCAAGGAAAAGGGGCGCTGGGCCCACCCTCCAAGAGCTGGGGACAGACCCTCAGAACATCCGGCAGCCTGTCCTGGGCAACACTCACTTCCTGCTCCGCTCTGACCTACAGAAAACCCTTAGCCATTAGTGGGAGGCTCAGCCTGCCACTTCACATTCCAGAACACACTCAGAGATCCTGAGTGGGCAGGGGACTTGCCCAGAGTGTGGCACCGAGGTTGGTGGGCCTTCCTCCATGCCTGCTCTTCCCTGCCGAGATGGATCTCTGCTGGGCTGGAGGAGAGCTGGCTTCCTCCCGATCTCAGGCCTGGATACTGCCCGCCAGGGTGTCAGGAGAAGCCACCTTTCCCCTAGGGATTCCTTGATTCCTGGTACCCACCCTCTGGCTCTCCTGCTTCCCAACCCCTTTCCCTTCCCTCTGTTTCTGCCAGAGAGGGCAGAGAGCCCAGCCAGGGGCCCCCTTCCATCCACTGCCCATGTATAAGGCATATGTGGGAAAGACAAGGAATACACTCATTTTGCAATGAAGGGGAATCACAGGTTTTCTGAGAAGTGGAAGAGGAAGATGCTCAGGTGGGCAGCGCTTTGTGGACGTAGGTAAAAACCCAGTGACTCAGGCCATCTCCCAGGAGTGTGTGTCACTTCCTGTCTCTGGACCACAATTCCTCAGTGAAGCTGGGAGGGATTCTGGCCCTGCTGTCCTGAGGCTGCATGGCTACCTGCCTTGCCTGCTCCCACACCACTGCCCCCATACCCAGCTCTGCCCAGCAACTTCATCTGGCCCTTGAGACTCACGGGAGCTGCAGTGGGCCCCAAAGAATCCAGGCTTGCATCGACAGAGGCCCGGCTTCACACACACCTCGTCTTTCTGGCAGGCATCCGGCCCCTCACAGATGGCTGAAAGACACCCCACCCAGGTTGGAAAGACGGGAGCTGGACCAGGGGACACCCCTGCCCTCTCACTGGCTGCAGGGGCCATGCCTCCTCACGAGGTGCCCCTTCAGGCCTGGGGGGCATCACAGGAGAAACCCTGGCTCCTGGTATCAGGAGGGGCAGGCCCCGGGGAGTAGGAAGGAAGGGTTGTCACTGGGCTACGGCAGGAAGGGTTGTCACTGGGCTACGGCCTCCCTTCTCCTTGGCTGAGGGTCTGTCCTGGCTACTCACGGATGGTGCATTCTTGATCCTTCTGCCTCCAGCCTGCGCAGCACTGCAGCTCAGCAGAGGGGCTGTGGGGCAAAAAGGGGTCAGCCGGACATGGTGGGGGGTGCAGCCTGGCCCCGAGCAAGGTGGATCACTCTCTCTGGCTGAAGAGGGGGAGGCTGCCTTAGCCCCCTGGGGAGGCCTAGCGGATCTTTACAGCTAGGGTCCCCAGCCCCTCCCCTCTCCTTCCCTGACCCTTCCACCATCTGCTGTGGCTAGCCACTACCTGCCAGACCGCCATCAGCAGCCCCTTCCTTTCGGCCTAAGCCCCCTTCCTAGTCTCCTCCTTCCCCTAACGGCCTCAACACCGGTTCAGCCACCCGCATCACACTCCCACGAGACCCACCTGCTGGCCACACAGACGTGCTGCCCATTGGGGTCCAGCTTGGACCCCTGAGTCCCCTGAGTCCAGAGCAGCAGCAGCGGGAGCAGCAGCCCCAGCCCCATAGCAGCCAGCTCGGTGGGAAGGCTCGGGTTCATCTGGCCCCCACAGCTCCCAACCCCCTCCCTGCTTCCTCTCAGGGCTTTTCCTGAGGAAACCAGGCCGGAGGGGCGGGCTGCCATGAGGCACCTCCCTGAGAGGGAGGGGGTGGCTGGAAAGACTGACACTCAAAAAAAGAAAGGCAAAGGAAGGCAATGGCAGGGCTGACTAGCCTGGGCCTGGAAGGGCCAGAAGAATGAAGTTGCAGGTCCCTGGGTGCCGGGGCCAGGGAAGGGGGTGGAGTGAGGGTGGGAGCCACGGCTTTCCATCAAACCACACTCCGAAAGCGAGGCCTGAGCTGCAAGAAGCCACCGCACCCAGTGACTGAGCAAGGAGACCCGCGAGGACCCCTCAGCCTGCCTCCGCTCCTGGCAGGGTTGGGAGGCAGCACGGACGTGGACAGACAGGCGAGGAACAGTTTCTGTGTATTACGGGCAGTTCTTTATTACATGAGCTCAGGCTGTCTGCACAAAGCCCTGGGAGCTAGGCAGTCAGCTCTCATTTCACGGATGGGGAAACTGAGACTCAGAGAGGCACTCTTATATCTGGCCCCAGAGGCTCGGTACAGAGACGTAGAGAGGGAGGCGGGCTGAGCCCCCATCCTGCCCTGGTGCAGGGCAGACCCCTGGCGTGGGCTGTGAAGGCGGGAGCCCTGTCCTCATTTGAGGCCACACATCCTTCCACAGCCAGACCCCTAAGTCAGGCCTCTGGGGCGGCTGAGGCCCCCAGAAAAAGGTGTTCGTGGAGGGCAGAACAGGGCGGATCAGGAGCTGGAGACTGTGGTTGGGCCTCTTCTCCCCCTAGCTTGCTGGGTGCAGGGCTGCTGGTCTCATCCTCAGAGGATTCAGCTTTACCCCGATACCACAGGCCAAAGCTGGAGAGAGACAGCCAGAGGCACTTTGGGCCAGGAAGCCAGAGAGGTCAAGGATCTGGGTGAGGGCAGCGGGTGGTGAGAAAAGGGAAGAGCGGGGAGAAAGGGCCAGAGAAGCAGGAGGGGAGGGTGTGCTTAGAGCCAAACACAGCAGGGTGACGGGCAGAGAAGCAGGAAAGGGGATCCTGAGAAGGACCAGCCAGGGCTCTTCCCCTTCCCCCAACATACAAACTCTGTATTTTGGACTCCGGGGTTGGGGGATGGTCTCCCTTATCATCGGAGAGCAGGAGCCATGAGCCATCCTCATCGCCACTGAGACAGAGGAGAGAGGAGTAGTGAGGGCCACTGATCAAGGCCCTGAGGGACAACAGGACTCCAGCAGGGGGGATGGAGGGACTGCAGGGCCCCTGGGGCTGGAGAGAAGGCAACCCTGGGGAGATGCAGGATGTCGAGGCTTTAATTTTTAATTTTTTTTTTTTTTTTTTGAGACAGGGTCTCACTCTGTCGCCAAGGCTGGAGTACAGTGGCGCGATCTTAGCTCACTGCAACCTCTGCCTCCCAGGTTCAAGTGATTCTCCTGCCGCAGCCTCCTGAGTAGCTGGGATTACAGGCGCCCGCCACCACGCCCGGCTAATTTTTGTATTTTTAGTAGAGACGGGGTTTCACCATGTTGGTCTCGAACTCCTGACCTCAGGTGATCCGCCCACCTCAGCCTCTCAAAGTGCTGGGATTACAGGCGTGAGCCACCGCGCCCTGCCAAGGCTTTATTTTATAGCTTGACACACAGCAGGCCCTGACACAGCCGCGGCTACAGTTTCACCCACATAAGAATAAACAGACCCAGCCAAGACAGGAACTTGAAGAATGAATGTGGAGAGGCAGCGTTGTCAGGCAGAATGGACGGCAGGCAAGGCAAGGGGAGTGGTGAGATCCAGGGAGAAGGGCGCAGGCTGGACAGCGGCCATGGGACACACCAGACCAGGACAGCAGGCCCTAGAAGCAGCCAGGCTAGGGAGGCTCAAGGGGTGACTGGGTTGGGGTGACAGCCTCAGTCTGAGAAATAGGCTCAGAGGGTGACCAGGCTGGGTCATCAGGCTCAGCAGAATGAGGGAGGGAGGCCTGGCTCAGTAGGAATGCAGGCAGGGACCTACCTGCTCTCTGCCTCCTCTGGTGTCCCTAACATCTTGGCCTTGATCTTCTTCCGCTGCTTCCGGACAGCCACCTTCATGGCCTCGAGCAGAAGGCCGGGGACCCGGTGGTCTGTGAGCAGCTCCCTAAAGAACAGGGGCAGGGAGGGAGACAGCCCTGGTGATGCCAGCCATGGGGATGCCAGCAGTGGAGATGCCAACTGCAGGCCTCACTCCTGGTACCTGTACACGCGGCTCTTCCCTGAACACCTGAAGCGCTCTGCCTTGCTGACACCCTGAGACCTTAGCTTAGGTGGCCCCGTGGCCCCCTCCTAGGAGAGCTTCCCTGGCTGCTGCAGCTGCGACCCTTTGTACTGTTCCTCTCCCCTGTCTGGATGACATTGCAGGAGGGCAAGGGCTGTGCAATTCACGTCCTCCCAGTTCCCAGCGCAGGCCTGGCACATGTCACTGTGGACATGTCACTGACTGGAGAATGAGGTGGGGTGATCGGAGGCCCCCCGGCTTCCCAGCGTCCTCACCGCTGGAAGTAGGCCAGCTCCTCCTTGAGCAGGAACACTTTGGCTTTGAGTTCATTCCGCTCCTGAAGGATCTGCTCAAACTCCTCCCGACTGAAGCGGCACTGCCCTGCCTCCGAGGGGCACCCCAGCTGCTGCGCAGCCTCCACCTTTGGAAGGACAGGCATGGTCAGAGGGTCGCCTCGGCTGGCGCTCCCCCGCCCCAGGGCCATCATGGGAATGCTAGAGGAAGTGACGGGCCGGGAGACTTGGGGGACAAGGGTGCCCCAACAGATAACAGAGCAGTGCTCCAGCTGAGAGTGGGGGCCGAGGCCGGCCGGGGGCGCAGATCTGTCTGCCACCGCCCCGCTTCCTGGACGACCTGCTGTGCAGCATGCAAACCTTGCCCGAGTGCCCACCGAGCGCTGGACGCTGAGTCCCGGGCTGGGTCCTTGCCCTCATACGGCACTCACCGAGTCCTCAGGGTTCCCTGGGGCGCCTGCACCGGCGGTCGCCCATTCGGGCTCCTGTCCGTGCTGGTGCCCGGGCCGCCCGGCCTGCTCCCGCGCTCGCTCTTTAGCCTGCGGAGTTGCGGCTTCGCCAGGCTGCTGGCGCTCCCTCTCGCGGTCCTGCGCGGCGCGCAGCTGGGTCTGCACGGCCGCCAGCTTGTGCCGCAGCTCAGCGTTCACCAGCAGGAGGCGCTGCAGCTGCTCCTGCAACTGGGAGCGGAGCAAAGGGTGGGGTGGGCGGGGCACCGAGGGCCCCCGGAGCCCCGCCCGGCGCCTGCCTCGCCCCGCCCTCTCCCCGCCCTCGCCCCGCCCTCACCGCCTCGCTCTCCTGGCCGCGCTGCCGCAGGTCGCGGTTGTGCGCCCGTAGTTCGTCCCGCTGTCGGTCCGTGACCTCCTTGAGCTGCCGCAGCAGCGCGCGCTCCTCTGAGGAAGGGGCGTTCTTAGCGGCGGCGCGCGGCCCGCGGGAGGGAGGGGAGGACCCGAGCCGGTCGCCACCCGCCCTGCCCTGGCCGGGGCTGCGCTTACCCTGTGGCCCCGCGCGCAGCTCCCTGCGGAGGCGCTCGTTCTCCTCCCGCAGCCGCCGCAGCTCCTGCTCCGCCTGCTGCGCCGACACCTGCAGCTGGGGAGATCCGGGTCTCAGGCTTCTGCCCTGCCGACCCCGTGGGTGGCGAGGGGAGGGCATGACTCACCGATTCCGGGGCGGGCCCCACGGCAGCCTGTTCCAAGAGCTCCAGCGCCCGCACCACTAGCGGCACCAGCCCGGCCGCCGCCTCCGGCCCGAAACGGCGCGCCAGATCCTGCAGCTCAGTGCCCAGGGCCCCGGCTAGATGGTACACAAGCTCCGCGGCCATTCCCGACCCCGCGGCCTCCCGAGACCCCCAGCCAGGCGCCCCAGGCGCCGCCCTCCTGGGCTCCATGTCTCCCAGAGGCTTAGGGCTGCCACCCACCCCCACAACCCTCAACTGGGACGGGGAAAAGCGAAACAGTTCCGCCCCAGCAAGCGGTTTAGGGCGGTGTGGGCGGGGTAGAAGCGATAAGGGTGGGGAGGAACGAGGAAGGGAGAAGGCGTGGGGAAGGGAGATAGTGCCCTAGGCCCCCTGGGCCCTGTCCTTTTCACCCCCAAGGTCACAGGAAACAGGACAGCCAACTTCCAGCCAGGCGTCCAAGAGCTGAGGCTCAGGGCTGCAAGTGGTCACTTTAGTGGAGCCCTCCCCAGAGGCCCAATCCAGGCTCCGCCCGTTTGGAGTCATGGGGCCAACTTGGCAGTGGCCCGCTCCAGGCGAGAGGTGACAGGTAGGCGGCCGGTCTCTGGCCTCCGCCCGGCTGTACACAAACTGCCTGCCTGTGTGCTTGTTTTCCTGACCAGGACTGACACACAAAGCTTAAAGGGCTGGGCTACCACAGCCGCTCAGCACAAGCCACAGAGTTCCTAGACCCGGGAAAGGACAACTGCTCCCAGAACTGTGGAAGGGAGGCGAGGGCTTTCAAGTAGTTTTGGAGAGAAAGCAGCAAATATGGTCAAGGCAGCGGAGTGTGAAAGCCCAGCCCCGCCTCAGGTCTCCACTGAGTCCAAGGGCTATCTACCCCAAAGCCCTGAAGAGGAAGGGGGCCTCATACTCCCCCATCACAGCTGAGCCCAGCATCTTGCTGTGAACCGCTCCAGTCCAGCCTCCTGTTAGACCTAAATCCAGAATTTGAGTTCAGGGGGGAAAAAAAACAAACCAGCCCCTGAACTCCTATTTATACAAAATTTATTATTATATTTTATTCAGGATGACAAGCCATCAGGAGGTCAACAACACAAGCACAGACAGAGGGAAAGAGGCCAAACTGCTGAATGTCAGCGGCTTATCTGGAGGGGCTGAGGCTCCGGCCTCGGGAGGCTGAAGCAGGAGGCAGGGAAACAGCTAGGCATACAGGTCCTCCCGATCCGCAGAGTAAACCTCCCCCTCCTGCAGGAGAGCAAAGTTGAGGAAGTGGGAGGGCCTGTGCACCTCGTGGTAGAACTCTTTGGGGTTCGCCAGCTGCAGCTCATATTTCATGTTGGGGTCATGCCGAACACCTTCGGGGAGAAGGAAACAGGCAATGTTAACAGGGCTCCTGCCTCATGAAGCCTGCGCCACCTCCAAGCCAGCCAGGCCCCAAGTGCAAAGGGTGATGGCCTCACCTTATCCCTACTGCTATCCCCATGTCCCCAGGCTCCTCCCACTTACCCATAAAGTTGTAGTTCCACGAGGACTGGGCAGGGACCATGAAGAAGCCAAGGAAGCGGTCCGACAGCAGCATCTGCACCCTCTCGTAGTGTGAAGGCAGGTAGCCCTTGGGGTTGTTGCCCTTGTCTGTGTTCTGGCGGCCCCATTCATAGCCACTGGGGGTCAGCTTGTAGGCCGTCAGTGTGCAGGAGCCTGGTGTGAAGCTGGGGGAGGGACGAGGACAGAGTAACAGCTCAGGCCACTGTTCTGGGCCCTGGCCTGCAATCCCTGCCCCACCATACTTCCTCTCAAGGAGCCCAGGCCCACCTGCATGTGATGATAATGGTCTTCTCGCCATCCCAAGATGGGTTGTCAGCCATGATCTTGGCGTGGGTGGTGACATCCTGGGGTGACAGCTGCGGGGACTCATTGGGCTGAGTGTGGATCCAACCTAAGGGTTCCATCTCCTGTAGGTAAAGAGGAGTACAGAGCTGAATCCCATCCACAGACAGGAATCGCATCAGCTTTTCCACACTCCCAGGCTCCATCACTCCCCATTACCTTGAGGTACTCATGCTGGGGCAGCTGGCCAGGCAGGTGCACGGTCTGGTGAGTGCCCCACTGCGGCACCATCACAATGCAGCGGATCTCCTTCACCTGGGGGTTATCTGGTGGGCTCACCCCATATAGGTATCCTGCAATCTGGAGACAAAGGGGTCAGAAACCAAAACTCTTCTTAGTACCAGCTCAGAGTTGGAGCTGCCAGCCCTGTTTCCTTCCTTCCCCCAAGAACAAGGACAGAGTTTCTTAAAACGTGATCAGAACCTCCTGTGTCAGAATCAGCTGGGGTGCTTGTTCAAAATGTTAAACATGGACCTCATCTCAGACTTACCATGTCAGAATCTCCTGAGTGGGGTCTAGGAATCTGCACTGCTCACAAGCTCCCCAGCTGATTATTAAGTATAGTATTCATAAGCAAATGAGCATACACACAGCTCAATGTATTTTCACAAGCTGAAAACATCTGGAAAACCAGCACTTGGTGCTATTTTAAATTTTACATTATCACCAACAAAGTAAGAGGATCTGTTTACTATAAACTCACCCACACAGGATATTAACAGTCTTTTCAAATTTGCCAACCTGACAGCCACTAAATAGTGGGTTTGAGATGGAGTCTCACTCTGTCGGCAAGGCTGGAGTGCAGTGGTGTGATCTCAGGTCACTGCAACCTCCGCCTCCTGGGTTCAAGCAATTCTCCTGCCTCAGCTTCCCGAGTAGCTGGGACTACAGGCACATGCCACCACGCCCCGCTAATTTTCATATATGTAATAGAGACGGGGTTTCGCCACGTTGGCCACGCTGGTCTTGAACTCCTGACCTCAAGCGATCCACCCACCTTGGCCCAAAATGTTGTTTTATAAACTATGAATATCCCTGAAACACTAGTAAAGTTATACATCTTTTCTCTTTTTTGAAGCAGGGTATCACTCTGTCACCCAGGCTAGCAGGCAGTGACATGATCTCAGCTCACTACACTCACCACCCTCCAGGATCAGGTGATCCTCGCACCTCAGCCTTCTGGGTAGCTGAGATTACAGGTGTGTGCCACCATGCCTGGCTTTTTTTTTTTTTTTTTTTTTTTTTTTATAGGGACACCATTTCGTCATGTTGCCCAGGCTGGTCTCAAACTCCTGGGCTCAAGAGATCTGCCCACCTCGGCCTCCCACAGTGCTGCGATTACAGTCATGAGCCACTGTGCCCAGCCTGGAGTGCAGTGGGGTCATCAAAGCTCACTGCTTGCGTTCAAGCAACCTCAGCCTCCTGAGTAGCTGGGACTAAAGCCGCATGTTTTTTGTTTTGTTTTGTTTTTTTAGACGGGGTCTTGCTCTGTTGCCCAGGCTGGAGTGTAGTGACGCGATCTTGGCTCACTGCAACCTCCACCTCACCTCCCAGGTTCAAGCAATTCTCCTGTCTCAGCCTCCCTAGTAGCTGCAACTACAGGCGCATGCCACCATGCCTGGCTAATTTTTTGTATTTTTAGTAGAGACGGGGTTTCACCATATTGGTCAGGCTGGTCTCAAACCCCTGACCTCAGGTGATCCACCCACCTTGGCCTCCCAAAGTGCTGGGATTATAGGCATTAGCCACTGCGTCCAGCCTAGTGTTGGGATTACAGGTGTGAGCCAGCGCACACACCTGGTCAGGAATTTGTTTCTGACCATATCTGTTCTCTTCCAAATACTATCAGGCCAATACTACATTTACTACCTTCTCTCAGCTGCCACAGCTTTTGCTATCTCATGGAACCAAAACCCTCCTCGTTGTTTTGGCTATCCTTGTATAATTACTCATCCATGAATCTTGAAACCAGCATCTCAAGTTCCAGACAATCTCAGGTCTGAGTTTTAGGCACAAAATGTGTTGGGCACACACTGTGGCCTAGCTGAGTCCACTCACTCACTTGGGCCCGAAGGTCAGATATGCAGATGAACTTCTTAAGCACGTTCTTGGGAAGGATGTAGGTGTAGCCAGTCTCCTTGATGTCGTCAGATGAAACATAGATGTGATTGGTCCTTAGGTGCAGGTTGGCAGCAGAGATGGCCCTAAAAACAGGCAGGGAGTGTCAGCATCGCTCAGCCCAGCACCTTGGGTAATGCAGCTGGCCTTTCCATCCCCACCCTCTTGCCCGACAGTACCTGACCCGCCACTCAGTCTTGGATGAGAAAGTCTGGGTCTCATAGTTGCTGGTGGTGGAGGTTATGATCTCATCGCCATGCTTGTTGACAGTGCGAGTCTGTGTTGCCGTCAGCTGCGACTGTTCCTTGGTCTGCTTCTCGATCTCAGCGATCTGCTGCCGCTGCTGTGACGGTGCCGAGATCTCCATACCCAGGATGATGTCTCGAATTTCTGATTGTGTCAGTGATGCCACGTTCACACTGTGGGGATAGTGTGGGTTATATTACAAGGATCCCTTCCCCTTGGTCACTTTTGCCTCAATGGAAAGGGTGTAACTTGGTAGGACAGGGCAGCCTATACTCACGCCCCAGACAATCTGCAAGAGCTGCTTCTACAGGAAGTGTGAAACGGAAGTGCACTAACACTTCCAAGATTCGTCAGATCCAAGCGGGACGGCACACTGTGTGTGCACCTTCCCACTGTTTAGCATCCATAAACCCCACGCTTCCTTGACCAAAACAATGCTCTGGCATGGAACAATTCTCAGAAATGGAAACCCCAGAAACCCTAGAATACTGGTTCTTAATCAGAGGTGGTATCGTCCGTCACCCTATGGATAATTTTGGTTGCCACGATGACAGGGAGACGAGGGAAGGTGTATGTGTGTTGGTAGCAGTCTCGGATACTTAGGGTCTCGGATGTTCAAAATTCTTACCATGTATGGACAGTAAAGAAATGCCCTGTTCGAAATGGCAACAGTGAGAAACAATGGCCAAGAGTCAGACTGAAGCCCTAAAACACAGACGCTTCCCATACTATTGGAAGACACTGCCGCATCTCTCTTCTATGAGACTCTGTAAGATAATTTCTTTCCTTGTTTTCAAGACAGGGTCTCGCTCTGTTACCCAGGCTGGAGTACAGTGGCATAATCATGGCTCGCTGCAGCCTCAAACCCCCGGGCTCAAGCAAGCCTCCTGCCTCAGCCTCCAAGAAGTTGGGACTACAGACATGTACCACATCTGCTTTAAATTTTTTTTTGGTAGAGATGGGGTCAGTCTGGTTGTTGATCAGGCTGGTTTCAACTCCTGCCTCATGCAATCCTCCCACCTTGGCCTCCCAAAGCGCTAGTATTACTTTTTTTTTTTTTTTTTTTTGAGACACAGTCTCGCTGTCGCCCAGGCTGGAGAGCAGTGGCGCAATCTCAGCTCACTGCAGGCTCCGCCCCCCGGGTTCACGCCATTCTCCTGCCTCAGCCTCCCGAGTAGCTGGGAGTACAGGTGCCCGCCACCTCGCCTGGCTAATTTTTTGTATTTTTAGTAGAGACGGGGTTTCACCGTGTTAGCCAGGATGGTTCTCGATCTCCTGACCTCGTGATCCGCCTGCCTTGGCTTCCCAAAGTGCTGGGATTATAGGCGTGAGTCACCGCGCCCGGCCAAGCGCTAGTATTACTAGCAAGAGCACTCAGGCCTGGCCAAAACAAGATAATTTCTTGAGAAACTTTTTTTTTTTTTTTTTTTTTTTTTGGAGACAGTCTCACTCTTGTCGCCCAGGCTGGAGTGCAGTGGCGTGATCTTGGCTCACTGCAACCTCTGCCCCCAAGGTTCAAGCAATTCTCCTGCCTCAGCCTCCCGAGTAGCTGGGATTACAGGTTACTGCCACTGCACCCGGCTAATTTTTGTATTTTTAGTAGAGACGGAGTTTCACCATGTTGGCCAGGATAGTTTCAAACTCCTGACCTCAAATGATCTACGTACCCTGGCCTCCCAAAGTGCTGGGATTACAGGCATGAGCCACCGCGCCTGGCCTTCTTGAGAAACTTCTAAGCGTAAGTGCTCCCAAGCCCCAGAAAACCGTTATACAGACCTTCTGTCTGTCTCCCCACCAGCACTGCTCACTTGTTTTTCTTGCCATAGTCAGCCAAGATCAGATCCTTGAGCTGCACCTCGACCTTGATCCATTCTTCGTCAGTCAGAGTGGGCCAGATGTGGTGTGGTTCTGTAATAGTAGTCTTGTCTGGCTTCAGGATCACTTTTGCCCGATCATTGTTCACATGCAGGGCACGCAGAATCAGGATGAGACGGGAGAATGCCTGGGAAAAGATTTGGAAGAGTGGGGTAGGTCAGCTGCTTGAGGCTCTCCCACTTTAATCCTAACCTTTCATGAAACCCAAGAATTTTTTTTTTTTTTTTTTGAGACGGAGTCTTGCTCTGTCACCCAGGCTGGAGTGCAGTGGCGTGATCTCGGCTCACTGCAAGCTCCGCCTCCCGGGTTCACACCATTCTCCTGCCTCAGCCTCCCGAATAGCTGGGATTACAGGTACCTGCCACCATGCCCGGCTAATTTTTTGTATTTTTAGTAGAGATGGGGTTTCACTGTGTTAGCCAGGATGGTCTCAATCTCCTGACCTCATGATCCGCCGCCTCGGCCTCCCAAAGTGCTGGGATTACAGGCGTGAGCCACTGCGCCCGGCCTTTTTTTTTTTTTTTTTTTGAGACAGTCTCACTCTGTCGCCCAGGCTGGAGTACAATGGTGCCATCTCGGCTCACTGCAACCTCTGCCTCCTGGGTTCCAGTGATTCTGGTGCCTCAGCCTCCCGAGTAGCTGGGATTACAGGTGCATCCCACCACACTCGGCTAATTTTGTTGTATTTTTAGTACAGATGGGGTCTCGTCATGTTGGCCAGCCTGATCTCAAACTCCTGACCTCTGGTGATTCACCCACCTCAGCCCCGCAAAGTGCTGGGATTACAGGCATGAGCCACCACGCCCAGCCCCAAGAGTTGATTTTTAACTTTAAGGTCTTCAACTCTCGTGAAAGTCAACAGAGTTCCCACCCAATCTATAGGCTAAAAATGTGAAAATGGCAAAAACCTAAGACACAGGATCTTCTCCTAATCCTAAACCCGCTCCTCCTCCAGCGATCTTCTCTTCCCGAGGTTCATACCGTGTAAGATGAAATAGTCTTGAGCCAGTCGTCATAGAGGTTGAAGAGAACCATCTGGGGCTCAGTGGCTTTAAGGATGAGATCCCCAAACTTTTCCACCTTGAGACACGCCTGGAAAGGGAGTTGGAGCTCCGATCCTTTGATGACAATATTGGGGAAGTCCAGTAAGTGCACCTAAGACAAGATCAAGTCCAAGATGAGAAACAACCTAAAGGTCTCAAGGTCTCTTTTCTCCTACCCCACCCCACCCTCTTACCTCCAGTGGGTCCAGCATGCCCTTCCTGGTGACAATGATCTGCTTGGGCTGCTCTTCCACAGGCAGAGATCGGATCAGGGCGGCCACCTCCTCAGCTGTCTTCCACTTAGCCAACTTAAAAGCAAGAGAGAAGAAAATGGAAATTTAGTCTCTACCCTCCCAGATCAACTAGAACAGAATATCCTAGTTTTGAAATAGTCCAACTATGTTTCTATTGAACACTGATGTTAAATGTTAGGCACTTAGAAGGTAGAAAGAGTATCAAATGGCCTTGTCCAATGAGCAGGCTGACAGCCCCTTTCAACAAGACAATACCACAAGCTGACACATGAGTATGTGCTAAACTATATACTGTTTTACAGAGTTCAGGAACAAAAGAAATTAAGGCTACTAGGATCAGAAAAAAGCTGCACAAAAAAATGTGTCTTAAGGAGGGACTGTGATTAACAGAGCAAAGAGGGGAGTTCATTCTAGAAAGAAAAATACAAGCAAAACACAGATGTGGAGATGAGCATCAGGGGTCTGGGCTACTAAGATCCCGGACTGAATGTAAGATGAAACATGCTATAAATGTAAAGGAAGAGAGACTGGCTGGACAGATAACAGCCCAGCCAGATGTTGAATGTCTAGGAAGCTAAAGAAGAGTTAATTCAGCAAGAGTTCTGAGGTAGAGAAGAGATTTGGTCAAAGTGGATGTTTCAAGAATATGCGTTGCTGGGCCGGGTGCGGTGGCTCACGCCTGTCATCCCAGCACTTTGGGAGGCCAAGTGGGAGGCAGATCACGAGGTCAGGAGATCGAGACCAGTCTGACCAACACGGTGAAACCCCGTCTCTACTAAAAATACAAAAAATTTAGCCAGGCGTGGTGGCGGGCACCTGTAGTCCCAGCTACTCGGGAGGCTGAGGAAGGAGAATGGCGTGAACCCGGGAGGCGGTGCTTGCAGTGAGCCAAGAAGATCGCGCCGCTGCACTCCAGCCTGGGTAACAGAGTTAAGACTCCGTCTCAAAAAAAAAAAAAAAAAAGAATATGCGTTGCTGGCCAGGCACAGTGGCTCACACCTGTAATCCCAGCACTTTGGGAGGCCGAAGTCGGCAGATCACGAGGTCAGGAGATTGAGACCATCCTGGCTAACATGTTGAAACCCTGTCTCTACTAAAAAATACAAAAAAAATTAGCCGGGCGTGGTGGCAGGCGCCTGTAGTCCCAGCTACTCAGGAGGCTGAGGCAGGAGAATGGCGTGAACCCGGGAGGCGGAGCTTGCAGTGAACCGAGATTGCGCCACTGTGCGCCAGCCTGGGCGACAGAACGAGACTCCGGCTCAAAAAAAAAAAAAAAAAAAAAAAAAGAATATGCGTTGCCTTTGGAAAAATGATTTTTGATAGCCCTATTCAAGGTTAGAAATTCAGGAAACAGACCAGCTGGAAGGGAACGAAGCACCTCATACACTCTTGGACCTCCCACAGAATACTTCCCAAGGAATTTTGGGGATAAGTTCAAATGAGATGTTCTCAGCCTTTCATCTAACAAACCAGTAAATACTACCAAGTCCACCCCAAGAATAAGAGGCAACATGGTTCTAGGGCCTCTTCATCTTTAAACCTGCTCACCTGCCCCAAACGCTTCTGTCCCGCCCACACGGACGTGTGGATTATCTTGAGGAACAGCTGCCCTGTGCGTGGGTTGAAGATGAAGATGGCTCCATTGATGGGCTTGGTTGTCAAGTTCCCTTCAAAGGTCTAGAGAAGGACTGCATTCGTTAGCGTGGCCTACACATCACCATCCTGCCTTCTTCCCACCATGTGTACACACTTAGCCCATTACTCTCCCACAGCCATGTACAGAGTCCCGCACCCATACACTGCTGCTAACACTCACCTTGTGAATAGTCACTCTGTAGACGTTGGTGTCATCCACAAACCAGATAATCTGGTTGGAGAAGAGCTCACCGTAGTTCTGAGAAGACAAATAAGGCTCAGTGGGCTCAGATGAATAGAGCTGTAGCCCCTTGCGGATCCGTTCACGTAACACATACAGGGCAGGGTTTGCCTTCATGATCTTGGCCATGGCCTGTTGTATGAGAGGCTTGCTGCCTGGGAACCAGTTTCCATAGGCACTGTGAGGATAAAAGGGTCAAGAAAAGTTAAGACCAGGCTGACAGCCCCAGAAACAAGACAAACTGCCAACTTTACAGATGAAGAAAGACTGTTGCCCGGGCTGACGACACTCTGCTCGTGTGTACATACAGGCTGGAGAAGAGAATCAGTGACCCATAGGAGGAATGGGCCACTTCCTCTCACTCAGGTAAAGTAAAAAAGTATGACCACATTAAAGTATGGAGCTAATGGAAAACACATGGACCATTTATTTATTTATTATTATTTTTTTCTTTGAGATGGAGTCTCGCTCTGTCGCCCAGGCTGGAGTGCAGTGGCGCAATCTTGGTTCACTGCAAGCTCCGCCTCCCGGGTTCAAGTAATTCTCCCGCCTCAGCCTTCTGAGTAGCTGGGACTACAGGCGCGGACCACCACGCCCAGCTAATTTTTTGTATTTTAGTAGAGACAGGGTTTCACCATGTTGCCCAGACTGGTCTCAAACTCCTGAGCTCAGGCAATCTGCCCACCTCGGCCTCCCAAAGGTGCTGGGATTATAGATGTGAGCCACTACGCCTGGCCTGAAAATACATGGTCCTGAGCCTCAACTCACCTGTGTAAGTTATAGGCCAGGTCAATGGCGATGAGTACACCTGTGGGCGAAGGGTAGATACTCATGTTGTCCGTGGTGTAGTCCAAGAACTTGGCCCGGGCGTAGCGCTCAATGTCGTGGGAATCATAGTCCCCCCAGCGCAACTGGATGTCAATCCAGTATTTCTGGGTGGTGGTGCTGTCCATCACATCCCTGAGGATGAAGAGGGTTCAAGCTTCTAGGAAACCATGGGCATAACCAATGTCCCCAGAACCAGAACCACTTAAATCCCAAAACCATCCCACCCACTACACCATCTTGTTCCAGATCAGCAAGACCCCAGAGAATCAGCAGATCTGACTAAGGGTGTTGACAGGCTCCAGTCCAAGTTTGAAACAAAGGCAGACAGCGACAATTCCTAAAGTTGTAGGGCTAGAAGAACAGGAAAACGAAAGTGTCCTGGCTGCCTAGGGCTGGGTCCTGAGGCACTTACTTGGAGTCAGCCAGCAATGAGGGCCGGGAGACATTCCACTTATAGGAGGCAAAGAGCAGGATATCTGCACAGGAAGAGTTCATCTTATATGACTTTCGGGGATGGATTGTCTCCTTTTGTACCGTCTCAATTTCCAGTGCATCGAGTTCCTGGTCAAACACCTGAACGAAAAGATGGAGAGATTAAGACTTGTTAAGGAAGCCCACTTAAAATCAGAGTTTGCACATTAAGATAATGAGGCAACAGGAGTCATTCTCAGAGCTTCCAGGGTGGATTTCCCATATGCAAAAGAGCAAGCTGAGCTGACTCTGTACAGCATCCTTTCCCCGCGATTCCAACTGAGCTGACTCTGTACAGCACCCTCTCCCCTCGATTCCAGCCCACCTGAGCTGACTCTTTATAGCACCCGCTCCCTGCGATTCCAGCCCACCTGAGCTGACTCTTTATAGCACCCTCTCCCCTTGATTCCAGCCCACTTGAGCTGACTCTTTATAGCACCCTCTGCCCTCAATTCCAGTCCACCTGACATAGGTCCATAACGATGCTCTCATGGATCTTCTGCCACAAGTGAGCTCGGAAGATCTGGATGAGAGAGATCTTCAGCGTGGGGATCTTGCCGTGCATGAAGATACCCGTCAGGTCTAGCTGCACCTGAAAGCCTACATATACCTGCCAGGAAAACAACAATGTGATATTAGAGATCAAGAGACTCAGGCGCTCATGACATAACCAAGGCAAGAAGAAACAACTGTTTTTAGCTTCCCATCTCCAGTGTCAATCACACTCACGTTGGCTCGATTGATGGTCGGGGACCACCAGAGGGTGAATCTACGATTGGGAATCTGGTTCAATCCTGATCGCTGAGCATTAGTTAGCTTCTTCCACTTCATAGATTCCTCAAAGCCACTGGCCTTCTCCCTGGGGAGCAAGAGAAGCAGGTGAGGTGATATCCTGCCATCTCCCAGCACACTGCTGACCTCCTGGAGGTGGCTGTCTGGGAAACACCACAGGAAATCACAGATGCACACAAGAGATGAGCTCAAAGGGTTGTGATAGGTCCCTCTAAGAGAGGAGAATCCTCACCAGAAAAGCCCCTCCCAGGTAGGGAAGTAAGTGCCCTTAAAGAGTGTGTGTTCCAGAATGCCTTCCACACCGCCCAGGGCCTGGATCATGTCTGTACGGTAGTTGTTCAGGTTCCAGAGCTTCCCATCATGCCGCTGGTGTGTCCACCAGAACGGATTCTGCTTCAAAACCTAGATGGCAAGGCAGGCATGGTCAAGCTTCTGGGTGCCTATTGCCCCAAGTTTCCGGGATAGCCATGGATTTTCCTGACTCAGGGAAAATCTCCTCCCTCCACATACCTGATACTGCTTAAAGTCAGTTCTGACACGCCAGCCCTTATCATAAGCCAGTGTGTGCCGGTCCTTCTGGAAGAGGGTATTGATTCGAGGAATGCCACGATCCCATGAATCTTCTAGGTCTTCTAAAGTCAGGCGTCTTCCAAAAAAAGAAAGATCCAAGTCAAAACGCGATCTCACACGAGGAGCTCAGCACTCCTTCCTGGCCAAAAATAATTAGGGTCAGTAGAACCAGCCTTCTCACCTCCATACAACCGTGCCACGCTCTGGCCCTGAACTCCACACGGTTCAAAGGCCACCACCTGCCCCAGCCCCAGGGCTGGCATGCTCTCCTAGGTGCCCACCTGTTCTGAGCAATGGCCTCTTGCCTCTTGAGTGCGTACTCAGCCCAGACCCGCTGAGAATCAATGAACTCGCTCTCCCATGGCTGTATGTAGCGGTACAAGTTGGGGATGAGCTGGTCTTCTTCATGACTCATTCCTGAACGAAAGTGTGTGATGCCTACATCTGTCTGTTTGGACCACCTGTTTGGGGGTACAACCAAGATGAGAGAAAAAATAAAGCCTAAAACTAAAGAAATACCCACTTCCCTTAGGGCCTGAGCAATAGGGTTTAGAAACACATTTAACTGGGCTGTACCTGAGGTCGGACTGGGGGATGAGCACATGGCCCATTGAGAGCATGCCGAGTCCACCCAGCTCCTTAGGGGTGTAGAACACAACCGGGGGGAACCGACTGGGCATCTTGGAGTTGAGTCCAATCTTGATACGTGTCTGGATCTTGTTCTCACACTTTACCAGTAAGTCCAAGAGCTCTTGGGTGTTCACCACAGCCTCCCGAAAGTATGTCATAAGGCCAATGAGAGCTGTATTCCACTTATTCACAATCTAAAGATAGTAGAAAAAAAAGTAAATTACAGATGAGCCGGGGCAGGGAGGGTGGAGACTACTTGATCCAGTTAGTTTTATCCCTACTACTCAAGAAAGATTTGAGTTCAACATCATTAGTCACTAGGGAAATTCTGCAAAACCACAATGAGGCTGGGAGTGGTGGCTCATGCCTATAAACCCAGCACTTCGGGAGGCCAAGGTGGGAGGACTGCTTGAGCCCAGGAGTTGGAGACCAGCCTGGCCAACATGGCAAAACCCTGTTTCTACTAAAAATACAAGAATTAGCCGGGTGTGGTGGCAGACGCCTGTAATCCCAGCTACTCAGGAGGCTGAGGCAGGAGAATCACTTGAACCCGGGAGGTGGAGGTTGCAGTGAGCTGAGATCGTGCCACTGCACTCCAGCCTGGGCAACAGAGTGAGACTCCATCTCAGGAAAAAAAAAAAAAAAAAAAGAAAATGGTTTCCCTGGGGCAGGCATGGTGGCTCACACCTGTCATCCCAGCACTTTGGGAGGCCGAGGTGGGTGGATCACTTGAGGTCAGGAGTTCAAGACCAGCCTGGCCAACACGAAACCGTCTCTACTAAAAATACAAAAATTGAACCCAGGAAGCAGAGGCTGCAGTGAGCTGAGATCGCACCACTGCACTCCAGCCTGGGAGACAGAGCGAGACTCTGTCTCCAAAAAAAAAAAAAAAAAAAAAGCACACCAGATGGAGCTATACAAACTAGTGAAGAACACCAGAAATAGTAAGTATGTGGGTAAAATGCAAAAAATATTTTTTCTCATTTTGCAATTTCTACAAAAGATGAAGGCTGTTCAAAGCAAAAAGAGTAACAAAGTATTATAGCACTTATAATACATGTACAATTAAAACGTTATGACAAAAATACTACTAAGAGTGGGAGTGGAACTTGAAGTGTATTATTCTAAGGTTCTTGTACTATATGTGAAGTGATCCGTAGTAGACTAATGGTCACAGTAGATCACTGTGAGGGATGTATACTGTAAACTTTAGAGCAAACAATAAGAAAAAAACCATGTAGCCAAATAAGTGAAAAGTGGAGATAAAGTCACAAAACAACTAAATTCCGAAGAAGGCAGGACAAGAGAAAAGCAGAAAAAATAATTAAAAAAAAAGAATGAGACGGTAGATTTAAACTGAGCTACATTGCCACACTGATAGTTACATTAACCTTAATTGAGGTATTTAGACCATTTGTAAGGCAAACATTGTCAAACTGGATTTAAATAAAAAGGTCGTGCATGGTGGCTCACACCTGTAATCCCAGCACTTTGGGAGGCCGAGGCGGGCCTCGTGGTCAGGAGTTCGAAATCCTCCTGGACAGCATGGTGAGACCCCATCTCTACTAAAAATACAAAAATTAGCCGGGCATGGTGGCGCACGCCTGTAGTCTCAGTTTCTTGGGAGGCTGAGGTAGGAGAATGTCTTGAACTCGGGAGGCAGAGGTTGCACTGAACCAAGATCATGCCACTGCACTCCAGCCTGGGCAACAAAGGGAGAGACTCCATCTCAAACCAAAAAAAAAAAAAAAGATATCCAACTATATGCTGTCTATAAGAAATAAACTTTAGTTACAAAGACACAGATTAACAGTAAAAAGATGGAAAAATACACTTATGCAAACACAAAACAAAGCTGGAGTGGCACTACTGATATAAGACAAAGACTTCAGACCATGGAATGCTATCAGGAATACAGAGGGATATTTGATACAATAAAGTAGTCAACTTGTTCAGAAGACCTAATGATCCTAAATACATTATGTAACTAATAACAGAATTTCAAAAATGATGGACCTGAAAGACAATAAACTCACAGCTGTAGCTGGAGCTTTCTCTCAAGCAAGATAGCGTGGGTCTTGCTCTCTTGCCCAGGCTGGAGTGCAATGGCACCATCTCCACTCATTGCAGCCTCCACCTCCCAGGCTCAAGATCTCCCACCTCAGCCTTCCAAGTAGCTGGGACTACAGGCGTGTACCACTACACCCAGCTAATTTTTGTATTTTTTTGTAGAAATGGGGTTTTGCTATGTTGCCCAGGATGGTCTTGAACTCCTGTGCTCAAGCAATCCACCAGCCTCAGCCTCCCAAACTGCTGGGATTACTAGAGATTTCTAATATTCCTCAGTAATCGATAGAAGTATACAAAAAATATCACTAAGGATATAGAAGGCTTGAGCAATGTAACCAATTGACTGTTTGTAAAACACTCAACCTAACAATAGCAGAATACAGATTAACAGATATTTTCCAGCACACATGGGACAGGCACCAAGATAGACTGTATGCTAGGACATCAAAAAGTCAGCCTCAGTCAGGTGCAGTAGCTCATGCCCGTAATCCCAATTCTTTGGAAGGCTGAGGCAGGAGGATCGCTTGCACCCAGGCGTTTGAGTCGAACCTAGGCAAGAGTGAGACCCCACCTCTAAATTAATTATTTTTTAAAAAAATCTTGATACATTTTTTAAAACTAAGATCACATAGAACATGTTTCCTAATCATAATGGAATCAAAGTAGAAACTAATAAGGGAAACCCCCAAATATGTAAACAGCATAATTTGAAACAACCTAAGGTGAAATATGAACTCATAAGGGAAATTAGAATATACTTTTAACTAAATAAAAATGAAAACACAACATATTAAAATGTGAGGAATGGGGCCAGGCACGATGGCTCATATCTGTAATCCCAGTACCTTGGGAAGCCAAGGCGGGTGAATCACGAGGTCAGGAGTTCAAGACCAGCCTGGCCAACATGGTGAAACCCTGTCTCTACTAAAAATACAAAAAAAAATTAGCTGGGTGTGGTGGCAGGCGTCTGTAATCCCAGCTACTTGGGAGGCTGAGGCAGGAGAATCGATTGAACAGGGTAGGCGGAGGTTGCAGTGAGCCGAGATCGTGCCACTGCACTCTAGCCCAGGCGACAACGTGAGACTCCGTCTCAAAAAAAAAAAAAAAAAAAAAAAAAAAAAAAAAAGGGAGGAATGCAGCTAAAGCAATGCTGAGAGGAAAATTTACAGAAGTGAATAATTCTATTAGAAAAAGAGAAAGGTTGGCCAGGCACGGTGGCTCACACATGTAATCCCAGCACTTTGGGAGGCCAAGGCGGGTGGATCATGAGGTTAGGAGATCGAGACCATCCCGGCTAACACGGTGAAACCCCATCTCTACTACAAAAAATTAGCTGGGCATGGTGGCGGGCGCCTGTAGTCCCAGCTACTCAAGAGGCTGAGGCAGGAGAATGACATGAACCCAGGAGGCAGAGGTTGCAGTGAGCCGAGATCACACCGCTGCACTCCAGCCTGGGTGACACAGCAAGACTCCGTCTCAAAAAAAAAAAAAAAGAGAAAGGTCAGCTGGGCACGGTGGCTCACGCCTGTAATCCCAGCACTTTGGGAGGCCACGACAGGTGGATCACAAGGTCAAGAATTCAAGACCAGCCTGTCCAAGATGGTGAAACCCTGTCTCTACTAAAAATACAAAAAAAAATTAGCCGGGCACGGTGGCAGGCACCTGTAATCCTAGCTGCTCGGGAGGCTGAGGCAGGAGAATCGCTTGAACTCAGAGGGCGGAGGTTGCAGTGAGCCGAGATCGCGCCACTGCACTCCAGCCTGGGCGAGAGAGTGAGACTCCATCTCAAAAAAAAAAAAAAGAAAAAGAAAAAGAAAAAGGTCCAGGCCGGGCGCGGTGGCTCACACCTGTAATCCCAACACTTTGGGAGGCCGAGGCAAGCGGATCAGGAAGTGGTCAGGAGATCGAGACCATCCTGGCAAACACAGTGAAACCGTGTCTCTAGTAAAAATACAAAAAAAAAAAAAATTAGCCGGGTGTGGTGGCGGGCACCTGTAGTTCCAGTTTGGGAGCTGAGGCAGGAGTATGGTGTGAACCCGGGAGACGGAGCTTGCAGTGAACCGAGATCGCGCCACTGCACTCCAACCTGAGTGACAGGGTGAGACTCCGTCTCAAAAAAAAAAAAAAAAAAAGAGAAAGGTCCAAAATTGATAATCTAATCTTTTACCTTAACAAACTAGCAAAGGGGATGGCTATGATAAGAGAAGAAATCAATGCAAAAAGGCCAGGTGTGGTGGCTCACACCTACAATCCCAGCACTTTGGGAGCCCAGGGGGGTGGATTACCTGAGCTCAGGAATTCAAGACCAGCCTGGGCAACATGGCGAAACTGTCTGTATCCAAAATACAAAGAAAAATCAGCCAGGCATGGTGGCATGTGCCTATGGTCCCAGCTACTTGGGAGGCTAAGGTGGGAGGGTCTCCTGAGCCTGGGAGGCAGAGGTTACAGTAAGCTGAGATTGCGACACTGCACACCAACCTGGGTCACAGAGACCCCATCTCAAAAAGAAAAGAAAAAAAAATCCACGCAATAAAAAAGAGAAAAACCATAAAAATTAATGAAACCAAAGCTGTTTCTTTGAAAAGCTCAATAAAACAAGATAGCAAACCACAAAATACCAAATGATATAGTCAAGACTTTAAGGTAAAAAATGTCTTCTGAACAATTATTGAGGTGAAAGAGTGCATTGGCTGGAGTTACTATAGTAATCTGCCTTGAGCAAATAGTATTCAGACAAGCAAGGAGAAAAGACTACAGGTGAGATAACAGCTCAAACCCTAATACGAAAGCTAGACTGAGCATCTCGCATATCCACAGGATGAGACAACCAGGCAGATCTACAGAAAGGAGGGGGGCCAGGTGCGGTGGCTCATGCCTGTAATTCCAGCACTTTGGGAGGCCGAGGCAGGCGGATCATGAGGTCAGGAGTTCGAGACCAGCCTGACCAACATGGTGAAACCCTGTCTCTACTAAAAATACAAAAATTGCCCAGGCATGGTGGCGGGCACCTGTAATCCCAGCTAATCAGGAGGCTGAGGCAGGAGAATTACTTAAACCCGGGAGGTGGAGGTTGCAGTGAGCTGAAATTATGCCACTGCACTCCAGCCTGGGCAACAGAGCAAGACTTCGTCTCAAAAAAAAAAAAAAAGGAGGGCCAGGGGCCAGGATGGGCTAGATACTGGGGTAAAGGCAAGTGGACAATTCCCATTAGGTTTAGTAAATTCTCTTGACTGCACTTGGAATTGCTGATGTGTGTAATGGAACACAGTATTTCTGTTGTAGTTAACAGTGCTCTATCCCTGAAGGGGAGGAAGCATAAATTCCTGAGGAGCCCAGTGTTCCTTTACTAAATAGCAGAAATTCCTGGGGGATAAGGGGAGGCAGGAAGGAAAACAATATTTACTCAGGTCTACATGTAGTAGGTACCATGGTAAGAAATTTATATATATTATACCTCTTATGTCTTCATAAAAAAACAAGTTATAGAACTTCCCCATGACATAGCTTTTTTTTTTTTTTGAGATGGAGTCTCACTTTGTCACCCAGGCTGGAGTGCAGTGGTGCAATCTCAGCTCACTGCAACCTCCATCTCCGGGGCTCAAGTGATTCTCTTGCTTCAGCCTCCGGAGTAGCTGGGACTACAGACATGTGCCACCACGCCTGGCTAATTTTTGTATATTTAGTAAAGATGGGGTTTCACCATATTGGCCAGGCTGGTCTTGAACTCCTGACCTCGTAATCCACCTACCTCGGCATCCCAAAGTGCTGGGATTACAGGCGTGAGCCACCGCACCCGGCCTATTTACTTATTTTTAAATATAAACGGGATCTTGCTATGTTGCCTAAGCTGGTCTCGAATTCCTGGACTCAAGCAGTCCTCCCACCTCAGCTTCCAAAAGTGCTGGGATTGCAGGCATAAGCCACCGTGCCCAGCTTTATCAAGCAATTTATCAAGTAATATGGCTTACTAAATACCCCATTTCATTTAATTCTCACAAAAGCTGTCTGAGCTAGGCCACATCAGTATCCCTATTTTACAGATGAGGGAACTGAGGCCCAGCACGGGCAATTTTCCCAAGATCCCAACTAGTGATATGACAAAGGTATGATGTGAACCCCCTCTGACTCCAGAGCCTGTGCTTCTAACCACTAGAGTCAACTGCATCCTTACCCTCTCAGACACTCCTCAACTCCTCAGCCTCTAACTTCTTATATCCAGTTCCCTGATGCCTACAATTCTTTCCCAGGCCAATGGCCTCTTCTGCTCTCTCTCCTCTCCCCTCTTCCAGGATCTCAATGGGGTCCAGCATTCTTTTTTTTTTGAGACAGAGTCTCGCTCTGTTACCCAGGCTGGAGTGCAGTGTCGCGATCTCGGCTCACTGCAAGCTCTGCCTCCCAGGTTCCTGCCATTCTCCTGCCTCAGTCTCCCGACTAGCTGGGACCACAGGTGCCCGCCACCATGCCAGGCTAATTTTTTGTATTTTTAGTAGAGACGGGGTTTCACCGCGTTAGCCAGGATGGTCTCGATCTCCTGAACTCGTGATCCACCTGCCTCAGCCTCCCAAAGTGCTGGGATTATAGGTATGAGCCACCACGCCCGACTACGTCCCGCACTCTTGATTCCCTTGCATTCAATCCCTTACCACTCTACAACTGTCTTCTAATGGAGCTCTGTTCCTTAATCACCAGTGTAATCTATCCACCTTCTCCATCCCTGTCACTGAGTAGCTGGGTGATTCTGGGAAAAACAAATGCTCAGAGTTGTCTTCCCAAAACCCACCTGAGCTCTCAACACAGCTTCTAATCCCTCTCAGTTTCTTCAGCAATCATCATCATACCCTAATACCATCAAATTCACTACGCACAACTCTTTCCCCTAACTCCAGCCCAAGCAAAGCTGAAAAACTCAAAATCCGGTTATAGCTTCCCACTAACCTCATCTATATCCACATCTTTCCAGACGTCTTTCCTGTTAGGTTCAGAGGATTTTTCCTCTGCTTGCTCTTTATTCTATCCCTAGTGAGACCCTCTGCACCTCTGCTCATCAATTACCTACTTTTCTTTTCTTCGAGATGGAGTCTTGCTCTGTCGCCGAGGCTGGAGTGCAGTGGCATGATCTTGGCTCACTGCAACCTCCACCTCCTGGGTTCAAGCAATTCTCCTGCCTCAGCCTCCCGAGTAGCTGAGATTACAGGCACCCACCACCATGCCAGGCTAATTTTTTTATTTTTAGTAGAGACGGCGTTTCACCATGTTGGCCAGGCTGGTCTCAAACTCCTGACTTGGTGATTCGCCCACCTTGGCCTCCCAAAGTGTTGGGATTACGGGCGTGAGCCACTGCGTCTGGCCAATTCCACACTTTTCTATTGTGCACTCAACTGCTACTGGGCTCCTTAATTAAAACATACTCAAGTCACTGTCATTCAAAAACACCTGCACTGACTTACAGCTCCCTCTAGGTGGCATCTGATGTCCTTCCTTCTCTTCAACTGGCAAACAGATTGTCCTTGCTGTCTCCACTCACTCACTTCCCATGAAGCCTCACCCACTGCCATCTGGCTTCCATCCCTACTATTTCTGTAACAGCTCCTGCTAAGGTCACCAATGACGTCCTAACTGCCAAATCCAATGGATACTTTTCAGTCCTTATCTAACCAAAATGCTCTTAGGCAACTGACACTGCTAAGCATCACCCCAATTCTGGACACCTGTTCCTGAAAGCCTTGGTTCCAAGACCCAGCCCTCTCCCACAGGTTCTGGCCACACTTAATCTTAGTATTCCCCACAGTTCCAAATTCTTCCCTCTCCTCTTCTCACTCTACATTGTCCCCGGGTGATGTCACTCATTCTTGAGCTTTTGACCTTTTGTGGATAGGCTCCTAAATCTACATCTTTAATCCAGACCTGTTCCCCATGCTTCTTCAGATTGCTACTCACCTAGGAACCTCTAAGCTATCCCTGACTGCTCTTACCTTTCTAGTTTCATTTCTCTCCCTGGAATGTCACACTCATACTTTTTAAATCAAATCTAACAGATCATCAATTAAAGAGGCACCACTAAGGGAGCAGAAGGAATAGGGAATCTATACACGTGTATTTATGTACTTAAATATGTATCTTGGAACTGAAGAAATAAGGTATAAATAAATACCTGGGGAAATCACCATCTGAATGTTCTCAGGAACTTCAAACTTCATATATCCTAAACTAGATTTATCTTCCATCCTAAACCTGCTCTTGTTCATGTAGTCTTCCAGTTGGTGGCACTAACATCCACCTAGTCACCTATGCCAAAATCTGCACATCATTTTTGACTTTTCTTTGAGCATCCCAGGACCACAAAGTTCTGCTGATTTTATCTGCTAACTTCTTATCAAATCTGCTCCCCTCTTCCGACCTCTACTTTCAGTGCTCTCATCATTTTTATTGATTTATGTATTTTTTTGGAGACAGAGTCTCACCCTGTTGCCAGGCTGGAGTGCACTGGTGGGATCTCGGCTCACTGCAACCTCTGCCTCCCGGGTTCAAGCGATTCTCCTGCCTCAGCCTCCTGTGTAGCTGGGATTACAGGTGTGCGCCACCACGCCCAGCTAATTTTCATATTTTAAGTAGAGATAGGGTTTCCCCATGTTGGTCAGGCTGGTCTCAAACTCCTGACCTCAGGTGATGCACCTGCCTGGGCCTCCCAAAGTGCTGGGATTACAGGTGAGAGCCCCCGTGCCCGGCCTGCTCTCATCATTTTTATCTGGACTTCAGTGGTCCCCAAACCTGGTCTCCCATCCTATCCTTTCAGGTCCATCTTTCTCACAGCTGCAAGAGTGAATCATCTAACACAGAAATTTGACAAAGTCTACATCTGTAGTGTGGGAAGTTAAAAAAAAAAAAAAAAAAAAAGAAAGAAAAACAAATCTGACAAAGTCCCTCTGTGCTTAAGACCCTTACATAATTCTTCCTAAGGTGTGCGATGCCCTCCGTGATATGGCTCTCCACTATTTATCCAGCCTCATCTCTTAACATTCCCAATTCCACAATTTACTCCAGCAAACCTTGAACTTTCCATGATCCCATGTACACCAAGCTAGTTACCATCGCCACACTTCTGGCTAAAGGAATGCTCTCCCTCACCTGTCTCATCACATGCTACTTCTTTCAGGAATCCTTTCCTCTTCCACTTCCAGACTGGGCTAGAGCAATCACTAACTCTAGTGCTCTCACAGATTCCCAGATACAGGTTAATCTAAAACCCAGAATGCTCAAAAAGCTGAAACTTTCTGAGTCCCAACATTCTGAGCACCAACATGATGCTCAAAGGAAATGCTCATTGGGGCATTTCAAATTTTGGATTAGGGATGCTGAATCTGTAAGTATAATGAAAATATTTCAAGGCTGGGCACGGTGGCTCACACCTATAATCCAGCACTATGAGAGGCTAAGGCAGGAGGACTGCTTGAACCCAAAGAATCCGAGACCTGCCTGGACAAGAGAGTGAGATCCCAGCTCTACAAAAAATTTAAAAATTAGGCCGGGCGTGGTGGCTCACACCTGTAATCCCAGTACTCTGGGAGGCTGAGGCAGGCGGATCATGAGGTCAGGAGTTCGAGACCATCCTGGCTAACACGGTGAAACCCCTTCTCTACTAAAAACACAAAAAATTAGCCGGGCGTGGTGGCAGGCGCCTGTAGTCCCAGCTACTCAGGAGGCTGAGGCAGGAGAATGGGGTGAACCTGGGAGGCGGAGCTTGCGGTGAGGCGAGACTGCGCCACTGCACTCCAGCCCGGGAGACAGAGCAAGACTACGTCTCAAAAAAAAATAATAATAATAAAAATTAGCCAGGCATGGTGGCGTACGCACCTGTGGTCCCAGATACTCGGGAGGCTGAGGTGTGAGGATCACTCGAGCTGCAGTGAGCTATGATAGCACCACTGCACTTCAGCCTAAGTGACAGTGAGACCCTGTCTCTAATAAAAATAATGAAAATATTAAAAAAGAAAATCTGAAATCCAAAACATTTCTGGTCCCAAGAATTTTGGATAAAGGAAACTCAACCGTAATGCAATAGTTCTAAAACATAATAGAACGTATCCTTAACAGACTTAACTAAAAAAGAGAAAACATTTCTGTGCACGCAAATGCCGCACATTTAGAGATATGAAGGTCGGAATGCAAGAAAAATGTTATAGCTAAGAGTTACTCTAATGGAAACCAGAGTAAGGTAACTTTTTTTTTTTTTTTTTTGAGATAGAGTTTTTGCTCTGTCGCCCAGGCTGGAGTGCAATGGTACAATCTCGACTCACAGCAACCTCCGCCTCCCAGGTTCAAGCAATTCTCCTGCCTCAGCCTCCCAAGTAGCTGGGATTACAGGAGTCTGCCACCAGGCCCGGTTCATTTTTGTATTTTTAGCAGAGACAAGGGTTCAGAACCACATTGGCCAGGCTGGTCTCAAACTCTTGACGTCAGGTGATCCACCAGCCTTGGCCTCCCAAAGTGCTGGGATTACAGGTGTGAGCCACCGCGCCTGGCCGAGGTAACTTTTTAAATTTTGGGAAAACTTAAATATACGTAGTTCAAAATTCCTCAGCTTTTTCTTTCTCAATTCCAGTTGCCTTCACTGGGCCTCCGAAGGTAAGTAAAGGGGAAACGAACCCTGAGATGCCTACGAGAGCTGCTTTTTCACAGGTTCTCTACGCCACTGGTTAACATGACTTAGATAAGCCCCCGAGAAAATGCAAAAATAATGCTTTTCTGTTCAAAATAATAAATCCAACTTTTATTCTTGCCTTAATTTAGAATCATCACAACTCCACAAGAAGGAGACTACAGAATTTCTACAAGGAATGCTCAGAAAATAACTAGGAAGTGACCTGACATACTATAAGCCACTATTGCACAGAGCATGGAAACTGGCACACTAAGCAGAGGAGAAGGAAGAAGCCAGCAGGGGAAGAAGTGAAAGGGATGTGAAATGAGCAGAGGACAGCAGAGGACAAGAGGGAAGCCGGGGATGACGGCCTTGTACCTTGGTGAAGGTGGTGGAGCCAGAGGCCATGAGAATCTGACGCACACGGTTGTGGAAGCGCTGCATTGACTCATCATCCACACGCAGGAAACACTGAGCTGTGCGCTCCTTAGTAACCTAAACCACAAAGTCAAGGTTAACTTGTCTGAGGAACTCCCATAGAAGCAAGAGCCAACTGTGCCCACACTCAGCCTTTCCACCCAACAAGGCTCCGGTGACTGACCCAAGAAGTGCAGGCGCGCTCATGTCACTCCCAGCCCCTCCCAGGCTGTACCTCATTCTGCAGGTTCCAGACCCCGTCCTTGTGGGTGAACTCCTCATAGCTGGTGCGGCACTTAGGCAGGATGCGGCACTCGAAGCCACACATGTTGAATAGCAGGTTGGGGTTGTCCTTACTGTACACAGACACGAAGCTGTTCTCCCACTGAACTGTAGTCACTGACCGTGGCAAGCGGTTCTTGATGTCCCAGAATACTGCCCGGCCTCTGCCCACAGAGAACACACGGTCACATCAGTTTCTTGGAAGGAACTTCCCTTCAAAGGCCAACTGATAATATCCTGACACAGCCACGCCTCTCCCACCCAGGACACAGCCTCAGGTATGCCCTCTCTGGGCTCTTAGCCTTCCAGCTCACACAGCCCCAACCTAGACTCACAAGTTAACATCATGTTTCATGAGGCGCATGCGGGCATCTCGGGGCCAGCACTTCTTGTTATTATAGCCAACGATGTTTTCATTGTTGGGGTCAGGGTGCTCTGTCAGGTAACGCTGAATCAGGTCCCGAGCCTCATCTGCTGTGAACCTACACCAGACCAAGTACATTGCTGAGGCCCCAATACACTGAGATTTGGGACACCCACGAGTCTTCCAGCTCCATAGACGGAGACCCCACCCCATCCTACCCCCACCCTCCCCGGACTTCATTCCATTTCATTTATTTTTATTTTTATTTATTTATTTTTTGAGACGGAGTCTCGCTCTGTCCCCAGGATGGAGCGCAGTGGCGCAATCTCGGCTCACTGCAAGCTCCACCTCCCAGGTTCACACCCTTCTCCAGCCTCAGCCTCCTAAGTAGCTGGGACTACAGGCGCCTGCCACCACGCCCGGCTAATTTTTTGTATTTTTAGTAGAGACGGGGTTTCACTGTGTTAGCCAGGATGGTCTCGATGTCCTGCCCTCGTGATCTGCCTGCCTTGGCCTCCCAAAGTGCTGGGATTACAGGCGTGAGCCACCGCGCCCAGCTGCTTCATTCCATTTTAAAGCCCCAACAGCAGTTAAGTCAACTCAGGTACAATAGCTGATTTCAGAGGCAAAGCATATGCCTCAGTACCCTGCAGGGCTAGGAATCCAGGAAAGCCCTCACCTGAAAAAAATATGGATGCGATCAATGTATCTGCAGAAGAGACGGATGGGGTGGGCAGCCTCAGTGGCTATGTCCTGGAAACTGAGAAAGTCATTTGGCATCTGAGGGGGCCCAGCCATCTCACTGGCCCGGTGCAATCCCAATACAAGCAAATCCATCACCAGGCCATAATACTGCACGATGAATGAGGCAAACTGCAGGCCTCTGATGATCCCATATGAATTTGTATGGTTCATGTCCTAGAAAGAAAGAACTATAATTCTTAACAACCTGAGCCATGTCCCAGGATTCTCCAGGGTCAACATCTTTTGTTCTCCCCTCAGCAAATTCTGTTTCCCCGCTCCTCGCCGAGGCAGAGTTGTGCTCAGTCACCCAGGCTGGAGTGCAATGGCGCAATATCAGCTCACTGCAACCTCCACTTCCTGGGTTCAAGTGATTCTCCTGCCTCAGCCTCCCGAGTAGCTGAGATTACAGGTGCCCACCACCACACACAACTAATTTTTGTATTTTTTTAAGTAGAGACGGGGTTTCACCATGTTGGCCAGACTGGTCTCGAACTCCTGACCTCGTGATCCGCCCGTCTCAGCCTCCCAACGTGCTGGGATTACAGGCGTGAGCCACCGCACTCAGCCTCCTCCTCAGCAAATTCTGAGTCAGTGGGCCAGACAACCACTCCACACACGATTCCGTGCTACTGCGCCTGAGACACACCTTATAGTTGATGACAACGTTGTTCTTGGCTGTCATGTAGTCGGCTATGTTGTGGTCCACGATGAGGCGCAGCAGCCTATTGAGCAGGGTCAAGTCGATCTTCTCATACATCTTCTCAAAGCGGGATTCTAGCATGACATTGCACTCGCCTTCACTTGTCTCCCACACGTCCTGCAGGTTATTGATGCCTGAGGAATAGCAAGGCAGGTCTCCAGCAGGTTAGAAATCCTCTTTCAAGACTAGCCCCACAGTAACTATCATTACCTTCCATAACCAATCCCACTACGATTCCACGTATTCATCTGGATTGCTTTGACTATGGGCTTTTCCTCAGTTTAACATGAACACTACTTCCCTTTACTACCACACATCAAGAGAGTAAACCAATCATGCTGCCCAGATGAGAATTGTGACGTAGAACTAAATTCCTCCCCCGTTCCTCACAGGGCAATCTCAGGAAAGTTCTACCTTGACACCACTTGTAAACAAGCAGCGGAGGCGGTTCTGTGTCAGCAGGCTTAATCCAGGGTGGGAACAGGCGGCGCTTGTCGGCTTCATACCACAGGTACTGGTCCAGGTAGGCATCAGTTATCTTCTCCAGGGGCTCAACGTCATATACCGGAACGAGGTGGCTATAGAGATCCATGAACTCAATGCCCACCTGTGGGACAAGGAGGCTGGTTCACACCAATCCACCAATCACCTGAGGCAACTGCTACCTTTGGTAGAACCAAAAAGAAAACTTGGGAGGCCTCACTCACCTCTTTGAAGGCTCTCTGTGTGAGGAGGTGACGCTTGATGCGGGACAGCGCCTCGTGGGGGTTATCATAGGCCTGCTCGATCAGACCTAGCTCCTCCCTCTGAGACTGGTTCAACCGAGACTTCACACTGACAAAAGCAATGGGAAGGGTGAATGGGAAAACTAGGAGGAAATAAAACCAGAAAAGACTGGGGCTACACCTTCTTTCTTTGGACTCTGAGGATGATGCCATTCCCTGCTGTCACCTTCCCAAGCAGGAACCTATCTACCCTACTACTCACCTATAAGCTTCCTTGAGCCGCTCCAATGCCAAGATGAGCAACTTGGTGTCATGCTTATAGGAGAGTGGGGGGAATGGGATGGGTGAGAACCTGCGGCTTTCCAACCAATGCACCGTGGTGGTATATACTGCCACTGCTTCCTCCGCTGTGATGTAAGGCCCATCCTGCAAGGTGGACATGCAATTAGCCTCCCGCTACAGCCCGATCCCCCCACAAGGTTCAGTCACAACTCTACAGCCCTCCCTCCGGCCCACTCCCCCACCACTCACACCCAGCCCAGCCCACTTTGCCCAACCTTCAGGTAGTTGTGCTGCCGCTCCTGTTCTGCCTTCAGATAGAGCCGGGTGAGGCGGCCCAGATTCTTTTTACAAACAGTCTTGTCCACAGTGGCCCCTCGGCGGATCCGTTCTCGGTTGTAGTGGGCAGTGTTGGTCCACCAGTCAGCCTTGGCCTTCACATATCGAAGGATCATATTCTCTATGGGCGTCGGCAGCCCAGGGACCTAAAAGTCCAAAAAGCACAATCAAGCCAGGATCAAGCCAGGTACTGTGGCGCACACCTGTAGTCCCGGCTACTCAGGAGGCTAAGGAGGATCGGTTGAGCTCAGGAGCTTGAGGCCAGCCTAAGCAACACGGTGAGCCCACTCTCTAAAAGTGAAAAGAAAAGAGATGGGAGCCAGATAGCCCCCTAATGATTCCCGAGTGGTAATCCTAACCTAAAGACGGATGTTTACGCCTCCAAGAGACACGCACCTTCCAGGGAATGTTGGCTTTCCAGCAGCGCCAGGCTTCACTGAGGTGCTGCAGGATTGTCCGGGCCTTGTTCTGCTTGATCCCCTCAGGCATCATGTCCAGAATATCATGCATCACAGCTGCCCGCAGCTCAAGGTCAAAATGTGATTCCACTCGCTGCTTTGTTACTGTCTTTGCCACCCCCTTTGAGTGTCGACCTGGAAGTAGAGTGTCCCAAGGGGATTACAAGGAAGATTCCTTGCTTTCAGTAAGAGTCTCTACCTTCATGCTCCTTACTCATTATGGTTATTAATAAAATTAGGTATTAATAAAGCGTCCCTGTGCCCAGCATACGCAAAAAGACGAGCTACTTTAAACATTCACAACTATGCTTCTGAGGAATTTCCACTCCTGCAAATGCATGACTGCCTCTCAAGGCCCCAGAAGGAAGCCCAAGAAATAGAATACTAGGTCAGACTCATTTGAGAACTGGACCTAAAGGCAATCCGGTAGGAAGAGTGCTCATAGAAGAGCAGGGAACAGACTCAAACGGGGCAGGTACCTTTAAAGCAATAACAGGAGAAGCTGGACACAAAGAAAACCACTCACCTTCAAACTGCCGGGCCAGGAGGTTGCCCAGCCATCGCTCCAACAAAGGGGTAATGCCACGCATGAAAAACAGCCAGACTCGCCAACCGGCAGCCCAGAAGCCACAGCCAGGACCCTTCCCTACAGGGCCCTATGATCCCAAGCAGAAATTAACAACACAAGTTAGCAATGCATTTAAACAACAAGAGAAACCTGGGCAGAGGTGGGACACGTATGTATAATATACATATAGAGGAATATATGTATGGCAGTAAAGGGGTAAAAAGAAAAAAAACTCTGGGGCCTCAACATCTAAAACAAAAGGGTAAATGAGAAACCTTAAGGCAAAAACCAGGAACTAAGATCGCCCATGTGAATTTAAAGGAGCAGCAAGGACACACTCATAGCTGCTCTCCAAATAGGTCCCTGGAAAGAGCCCTGTCTAAATGTATAAATGAAAAAAGATCCAAGAAAGTTAAGTCCAGTGAGGCTGGGTACGGTGGCTCACGCTGGTAATCCCAGTACTTTGGGAGGCCGAGGAGTGTGGATCACCTGAGGTCAGGAGTTCAAGACCAGCCTGGCCAATACAGTGAAACCCTGTCTCTACTGAAAATTCAAAAACTAGCCAGGCATGGTGGTGCACGCCTGTAGTCTCAGCTACTTGGGAGGCTGAAGCAGGAGAATCACTTCAACCCGGGAGGCGGAGGCTGTGGTGAGCCAAGATCGTGCCATTCTACTCCAGCTGGGGCAACAGAGCAAGACTCAGTCTCAAAAAAAAAAAAAAAAAAAAAAAATAGCCGGGCATGGTGGCGGGCACCTGTAATCCCTGCTACTGGGGAGGCTGAGGCAGGAGAATTGCTTGAACTCAGGAGGCGGAGATTGCAGTGAGCCGAGATCATGCCGTTGCACTCCAGCCCAAGAGACAAGAGTAAGATTCTGTCTCAAAAAAAAAAAGTCAGTAAAGTCAGGGTCTCACCGTGTTGAAACGATAATAGATGAGATGCTTCAGGTCCTTGCACATGCGAATCTGTCGCATCAGCTTGTATTTGTATCGATACATGCCCGTCAACTGCCCAACATGGGCAAATATATACTGCAATCCATCTGCCAGCTGCAATACAATTGCCCCATCAGACCTGGAGCTTAAACCAGCTCCGCGGTTAGCACAGGCTTCCTCCAGCCTCCCCACCCAGGCAGGGGTTGGGAATACCTAACCTCACCTGGAAGGCATCCACATTGCCCAGCCGATACTGCACGTGACTATCCACCACCAGCTTAGTCAAACGCAGCACTTCCCGACATAGGTGGAAAGCATTCCCAAAACGAGATTTCTTTCTTTCCTGGAGAAGATGCAAAAAACAGAAAGAACATGAATGAGCAATGGACCCAACTGGATGTATGCCTTCATCAGTAGCCAGAGCAAAACAGCTGTCTGTCCTTAAAGCCCAGGAGGCCCCTAGGGTCCAATGCAGGCACCTTGGTGGTGAGCGTTTTCACAGGCTTGAGGTTGAAGTTGTAGTCCAGGTGCAGGTAGTTGAGGTTTTTGCGGTGAATGAGAAGGTTGAGCATGTTGTAGCCCTGGCGGCAAACCTGGAGCCCAACCTCCACCCAGTCCAGCTTTGTGGACTGAAAGAATTTGGTGGCTTTGAAGGAGCGGAACAGATACCTGAGGTGGGAACATGGAGAGTAAGAGTCAGCCTACTGATATCTCTGAAACAGAAGTCTGCGCAGGGGCCCTGGGGCACCTTACCTCTTCTTTTGAGCCTTAGGGGGCCGATGCTTCAGGGCATTCAGCACATAGTACTTAAGCAGTTTCTGGTAGGAGACCCTCACTTTCACAGGCTGCCCGGCAGGACAATGCTCCCGATACCTGGAAAAATAAGCCCACCAGAGTTTGGCCATCTCTTCTTCCAGCCACTCTGCTAAACGCTGCAAGCCTTGGGTTGTCTACCATTTTTATGCAAAAAAAAAAAAAAGAATTTAAAAAAAAGGCTACATGCCCACCTAGTTGGAGTCTTTTCTCCTATACATCTACTACCATTCCCCCTGCCACAGGGAAAAACCTTACCAGTTCTTGACAAGGGGTATGTCCAGGGCCCGACGGGTGCGACCAGAGCGTAGGTTGAAGGGCCGCGGGGCCCAGAGCAGGGCAATGCCATTGGCTGTATTGTCTGTATAGAGGGGTGTGTCCTTCAGGAAGGGCTCCACAAACTCCGGGAGCTCAAATTCCTCATCATCATCCGGCAATGGTTCCTGGCTCTGAAAAAGGAATCCCTCTAAGGGTTTAGCTCCTGCTGAACTAGGCACAGACTTAAGATGAGGGAAATTCTCTGGGGCCAAGCACAAAGCCTGTATCTGCTATGCAAACCGGGCTGTCTGACAAAAGCAGCCCTGAAGTGCCAGCACAAAGCAAACCAAGACAGCAAAGAACAAGACAGGGAAAGCAAGCGTCACTTCTCACACCTCAACTGGCTCACCACCAGAAAGCCTCCCAACGGAGCCCCAACATCACAGGAAGTCAACATTGCAATCATCTCCCACCCAAGCTCCAAACACTGGGCTTGGACACAACGGAACACAGATGAGCATCAAAAACATTATGGTAAGCTTAAGAAGCCAGTCACTGAAGACTACATAGTGTACAATTCTATTTCATTCTATTATATGAAATGTGTAAAATAGCCAAATCTATAGACAGAAAGTAGATTAGTGGTTGCGTAAGGAAGTTGGGGAGAAATGGCGAATAATTGCTAACGGTTTCTTTCTCAAGTAATAAAAATATTCTCAAATTGCATGTCGTGACAATTGGGATGACTCTGAGAATAAGCTAAAAACCATCAAATTACACACTTTAAATGGGTAACTTGTATGGTATGTTAACTACATCTCAATATAAAGACTAAAACAAACAAACACAATAGGGACAGACCAGGACAGATTATCTAGAGCACCCAAGAAGAGAACCATAAAGTCCAGAAGGATAATCACAGAAACCAGGATTATAGCAATGACATGTTTTAAGGCAAATGCTGAATTCTCATATTTGCTTATAGCTCAAGGGGAACACTTAGCAAGACGGAAAACACATCTCCCTCCACCTGAGTGTTTAGTAACATCAGCCAACCTCAGACATTTCTCCTAGAAGAGCTGAGGGAAGGTGTCCCTTCCCTTCCTCACCTTGACTGAGTGCCTATGGGAGATTGGGTTGATCAAAGGGTCAAAGTAGAAAGCTGGCAAATCAGGATCCTCAGTTTTGATGAATACAACATTGGGAGTATGATACCTAAAATGAAAGTAAGAGTCAGCCAAAGTTTTCCCGCCCTGGCCCAATCTAAACAGCAGCCTTCTCCTCTCCAAACTTTCTGTTCCAGGTCTCTTACCAGGTGAGGTGGACATGGTGTGGAAGATTGTTGTACAAGTAAGGAAAAGCAATCTTGTATTCAGTGCGGATAGGCTGCCGGATGATAATCTTGTTAATATCGTTGAATTCATTCCAGTCTTCATCCCTAGAGTACAACATCAAGAATAAGCAGACTTTTCTTTTTTTTTTTTTTTTTTTTTGAGACAGGGTCTTACTCTACCACCCAAGCTGGAATGCAATGGCATGATCATCGTTCACTGCAGCTGCGACCTCCTGGGCTCAAACAATCCTCCCACAGCTCAGCTTCCCAAGTAACTGAGACTACAATAAGCTGCGAGTGTCACCACACCCAGCTAAATTTTTTGGTAAAGATAGGGTTTTGCCATTTTGCCCAGGTTGGTCTCAAACTTCTGGGCTCAAGCAATCCTCCTGCCTCAGCTTCCCAATGTGCTGAGATTACAGTGTGAGCCACTGCACCTGGCGCAAACAGACTAATTTGGAAGTTATATCAGGACTTTAAGGATCAAGATTACATTTTATTCAACTCAAAATGTCTAAAATCCCTAATCTCTCCAACTCACTGTAGGTTGATGTCTCGAACAAGAGGTTCAAATTTGGGGCCTCCAGGAATGGCCATATTGAGTGCCTTGGACGTAAAGAAAGCCTTCAAATCAAACAGGTAGAAGTAGTTGTCATCCACCAAGTCTGTCAGGAGCTGATTAGCCAGGCGGTAGAGAGTCGACATCATCGGTAGTGTGAACTGCCAGCGCTGGTAAGTGGAGCCATTCACATACCTAGGTAAAAAATGAAAGGCCCACTTCAAGTAAGCAGCTAGACAAACCCATACCACCTACTGATCTCCCAGGACTCCTTCTGCGTTTCCAGAACTCCTCCCAGGAGTAGTATCTCCATCTATCACTCACTTCCTGCTGTCCCTCAATGGCTGGTGGTCATAGAACCAATCCAACACAGGGGCATCCTCCTCAGGGTCCAGCTCTAGCTGAATGGCCTCCAGTGGCTCAACATCTAGGATGTTGTCAGCATAGTCCAAGGGCGGCTCCTCATCATCGAAAGGGGGAAAACGCATCCTCTTGAAATGCCTCCTATCTCTTTTTTCTCGGCGCATCATAATCCACATTGACCTGGAAGAGAAGAACATCACACAAGCATTTCTACCCACTGCCTCCCAACCACCACCACTGCTCCCACCACATTTCAGCCTTTCTCACCCCCACTGGGAGATGTAGACAGGTTCAATGACCCAGGGAATCTCATTGACGAAGGAAATGGCTCCAGTGATGTGGTACAGCACAGGCACATCCCGAATCTGCTCCCAAGGCATAGGCATGTTCTCCAGGAGTTTGAGGACTGCGTGGGGCATGTACTTTAGGGCACTGGCACATTAGAAAAAGAGAAGGCTATTAGAAATGACGAGGTGTTCTGCTACCTGTCCCATGCAGAGAAGCCACATGTTCATGTTCCACAGTAAATCCTACCTTACAATCCAAACTCCCAAACTTAGCCCACAGGCCCTTCCTAACCAGAAACCCTGCCTCTCCCTCTCCAACTTCACCTTGCACCACTCTTCTTAAACGTCATAATCCCACAATGCTGGTATCAGCTCTTCTAAATCAACAGCTATCCCTCTGGAGACAGCTTTGCGGCTGTCTCACATCCTATTCCCTCCACATCTTCTCATAAATCATAATAAAGTATTCACCATACTTCACTGTCACCAGTTGTCTCATGTCTGTCAGGCCACTAGACTGCACACTGTAGAAAAGCGGAGATTGTTACCCTCTGCTCACTACTATATCCCTAGCAGCCAGCACAGTTCTCAAAGTATTTTTTGAAATAAACAAAACTTCCAGTTCATTACATAGCAAACATTTTTATGTCCAAATAGAACAGGAATCTGCTAAGACATCTGTACCTGTACTCGCCCAGTTTAGAGCCACAGAAAAAACAGGAGTACGGAAACCTCTGAAATTAAATACCCCAAACACAGAATTCAGGTCCCTGAGGAGTGACAGGCTGCCACTATGCACAGTATCCCACTCTGGACTTCAACCAGCTCAACCACAGGGACATCTTATTTTTTATTTTTTATTTTTTTGAGACGGTGTCTCGTACTTTCGCCCAGGCCAGAGTGCAGTGGCGTGATCTCGGCTGACTGCAAGCTCCGTCTCCCAGGTTCACGCCATTCTCCTGCCTCAGCCTCCCGAGTAGCTGGGACTACAGGCGCCCGCCACCACGCCTGGCTAATTTTTTGTATTTTTAGTAGAGACGGGGTTTCACCGTGTTAGCCAGGATGGTCTCGATCTCCTGACCTCATGATCCACCCGCCTCAGCCTCCCAAAGTGCTGGGATTACAGGCGTGAGCCACCACACCTGGCCAGGGACATCTTATATACCATCAACAGGACAAATTAAAGCACCAGTCTTAGATCGGGAAGAGAGGGGAAACAGACTGCATAAGTGGAAGATGTAGAAATTACCAGAGACTCCTACCGGTTTTCTTCTTTCTCTTATATCCACCAACATGAGCTGTGAAAAGCATCAATCCAAGACTGTGGGACAGGGAGAAGGGAAAAGGGCCAAATTCCAAATGAAATTATTTCACCATGTTCCTTACCCCAAGTAAACCCTTTTGTCATGGCGGAACTTCCTGTTGGTCATGTCTCCATGGTCTCGAATGATCTTCCTGACATGTTCTGGGGGCATGTCTTCCTTCTGGGCATCCACAAACCCAAACTTCCGCTTTTCTGCATAGCGCTTGGCCTGCAATTGCTGCCATTTTCGAGCTGCAAAGGCACCTCAGTTTAAATGCCTGCACACCCTCAGCCTAATCCTCTTCACCTCTTGTCCTAGTGTAAGCTCCTGTCAGTGAGTGTGAGGGAGGAGCAGGCAACCAGCAGGAAGAAGCACCCCTTGCCAATTCCCTTACCATTTTACTCTATTTTTCCCTTCATCACATTTATCACTAACTGACTTTTTTTTTTCTTTGAGACGTTGTTTCGCTGTGTCTCCCAGGCTGGAGTGCAATGGTGTGATGTCGGCTCACTGCAACCTCCGCCTCCCGGGTTCAAGCCATTCTCCGGCCTCAGCCTCCCCAGTAGCTGGGATTACAGACAGGCGCCACCACACAAGACTCATTTTTGTATTTTTCGTAGAGACGAGGTTTCACTGTGTTGGCCAGGCTGGTCTCGAACTCCTGACCTCAGGTGATCCGCCCGCCTGGGCCTCCCAAAGTGCTGGGATTACAAGCGTGAGCCACCGCGCCTGGCCTGACATTTCTATTACAGAGCCTCAAGGTTTTGTTATTGTCTATCTCTCCCGCTGTAATTTAAACCCCGTAAGGACAGGAATTTTGTCTCCATCACTACTGTACCCCCGCTGGATCAGCGCTTGCAAATAATACGCGCTTAAAATGACTTGATGAAAAATTAAATGGGGATAACAAGGGAGCTGACACCTCAGGAGCTGCCCAAACGGGGAGGGTCCCCACCCGCCCCGCCTCCGGCCCGCGCGCCGCTCCACACTCTCGCCTCACCTTTCTCCTGCAGCTTCTCTTCCGACATATAGTCCGGTAGCGGGGCTAGAGGGCCAGGCACCGGGTTACCCGGCCCTCGATAAGGAAATACTCCGGCCATATCCGGAGAATCTGGGGAGCGGCGGGATAGAAAAATTCACTAACCACAGGCCCGGGCCCACAAGAAGCGCAGCAGAAAGGCGTCCGGGGACCCCGGCCTGCAGTGCCGCCACACAGTGCCTCCAGCCCCGCCCGGCCTAACCCCTTCGGTCACTCGGCCCGACCCGACCACGCCTCCCGCAGCCCGGCCTTAAACGCCTGCCACGCACCCCACAGCCCCTCACACAGGAGGCAGCTTTCACCGCAGCGCAATGGCGGCCAGCCTCCGTCCGCTTCGCGTTCCCAGCGCCGGGAAGTGCGCAACCCGAGTTCAGCAGTTGATCCAATCGGCGCCGAGGTGCTCAGATAGATTAGTGAGAGGACCAATTAGAGTTGCACACTGCGCCGAGGAGGCGGGCCCATAGGCGGAAAGGCTTTGAACTCAAGGGGGTGTGGTCTGGGTGAAGCCCCGCCTCCTCCGTTTCCGAGGCTGTTTCTGGGGCCTCTGACAGACCTCAGCGTGTGATGGGCTCTCACATCACTGTGAGAGACCGAAGTCTGCAGGGTTTGAATAAATTTGCCAAGATTGCGCATTGTACGATGTCTGTTGTCATCAATGGGTACATGCAATGCAATGCAGTACTAGCTCCAGGACAGTCATTTGTTCATGCATTCATTCATTTAACCATCATTGTCTACCGAGGACGAGGGATAAAGCAGGAAAAAAGACAACCAGTAGCGTTCACAGGGGAGCAGAAAGGCAGACAAGAATCAAGACCTTGGCCGGGCGCGGTGGCTCACGCCTGGGATCGCAGCACTTTGGGAGGCCGAGGCCGGCGGATCACTTCAAGCCAGGAGTTCGAGGCCAGCCTGGCCAACATGGTGAAACCCCGTCTCTACTAAAAATACAAAAATTAGCTGGGCGTGGTGGCGCGCACCTGTAGTCCCAGCTACTCGGGAGGCTGAGTCAGCAGAATCGCTTGAACCCGGGAGGGGGAGTTTGCAGTGAGCCGAGATCGCGCCACTGCACTCCAGCCTGGGCGACAGAGCAAGACTCTGTCTCGGGGGAAAAAAAAAGTCTGAAATTCCCACCAAGTTTATTGTGGAGGATGCAGAGGAATTGTAACCCATACAGCCCCTGAATCTAGTTGAGAATTTACAAATCAAAGTGAAATAATTAGGAAAAAATTCAAAGGATGTCAATGTGCTTTCAGAACGGTAAAAATTTAAAAACAATTCCTTTTGTTTTTTTGAGACAGGGTCTCACTCTGTTGCCCAGACTGGAGTGCAATGGCGCGATCTCAATTCACCACAACCTCCACCTCCCAGGCTCAAGCAATTCTCCTGCCTCATCCTCCAGAGTAGCTGGATTACAGGCATTTGCCACTACTGCCGGCTAATTTTTGTATTTTTAGTAGAGACAGGGTTTCACTATGTTGGCCAGGCTGGTCTCAAACTCCTGACCTTACGAAATCCTCCTGCCTCAGCCCTCCCAAAGTGCTGGGATTACAGGCGTGAGCCACCATGCCCGGCCTAAAATCTATTTTTTAATGCAATGGGGAGTTTCGGCAAGGGCTGGGTGTTCTAAAGGTCCCTACAGTCAAAAAAGACAGAGGAGAATTGTTAAAGATTTGATGGAGATGGATGGATGTGAAGATTTCATTAAGGTAAATGGAGAGGAAGGAAAAAGGTCATCCCAGGTGGTGGAACTACTAGAAAGAGTTAAGAAAGAAGCTAGGCACCATGACTCATACCAGTAATCCTAGCACGTTGGGAGGCAGAGGCAAGAGGATTGGTTAAGTCCATGAGTTTAAGACCTGCCTGGGCAACATACTGAGACCCTCATCTCTACAAATAATAAAAATATTAACTAGGCATAGTGGTACGTGCCTGTAGTCCCAGCTACTCAGGAGGCTGAGGTGAGAGGATCATGATGGCACCACTGCGCTCCAGCCTGGGTGACAGAGCGAGGCTTGTTTCAAAGAAAAAAAGTGGGGGTTTTGGTTTGTTTTTTGTTTTTTGAGGCAGAGTCTCGCTCTGTTGCCCAGGCTGGAGTGCGGTGTCACAATCTCGGCTCACTGCAACCTCTGCCTCCAGGATTCAAGCAATTCTCCTGCCTCAGCCTACTGAGTAGCTGGGATTACAGGTATGCGCCACAACACCCGGCTAATTTTGTATTTTTAGTAGAGATGGCGTTTCTCCATGTTGGTCAGGCTGGTCTCGAACTCCCGACCTTAGGTGATCAGCCTGCTTCGGCCTCCGAAAGTCCTGGGATTACAGGTGTGAGCCACCGTGCCCAGTCTATTTTTGTATTTTTAATAGAGATGTGTTCTCACCATGTTGGCCAGGATGATCTTGAACTACTGAGCTCAAGTAATCTGCCCACCTCAGCCTCCCAAATTGCTGGGATTTCAGGCGTGAGCCACCGTGCCAGGCCAAAAAAGGTTTAGAAATAGAAACTAACATGGCATGCTCTGAAAATAGGCATCAGATCAATCTGGCTGTGCTAGAAGGTCCAACATCATCATTATCATCTTCATCATCATCATCATCATGGTAGTGAAGTCATTATCACCTGTGTAAGGTTTACTATGTGCCAGACATTGCTCTAAGCCCTGGTGAAATCCTACTATGGTCTGTAGTTTCATTAAGAGTATTGTGGCTGGGCGCGGTGGCTCACGCCTGTAATCCCAGCACTTTGGGAGGCCGAGGGGGGTGGATCACGAGGTCAGGAGATCGAGACCACCCTGGCTAACACGGTGAAACCCTGTCTCTACTAAAAATACAAAAAATTAGCCGGGCATGGTGGCACGCACCTGTGCTTCAAGCTACTTGAGAGGCTAAGGCAGGAGAATCGCTTGAACCCGGGGGTGGAGGTTGCAGTGAGCTGAGGTAGAGCCACTGCACTCCAGCCTGGGCAACAGAGCAAGACTTCGTCTCAAAAAAGAAAAAAAGAGTATGGTACCAATGTCAATTTCCTGGTCTGATTGTTGCACTATGGTTGTATAAGAAGTTCTGGGGGGTGGCCGGGTGCAGTGGTTCACACCTGTAATCCCAGCACTTTGGGAGGCCGAGGCGGGTGGATCACGAGGTCAGGAGATCGAAACCATCCTGGCTAACACGGTGAAACACCATCTCTACTAAACATACAAAAAAATTAGCCGGGCGTGGTGGCGGGCGCCTGTAGTCCCAGCTACTCGGGAGGCTGAGGCAGGAGAATGGCGTGAACCTGGGAGGCAGAGGTTGCAGTGAGCTGAGATCGGGCCACTGCACTCCAGTCTGGGTGACAGAGCAAGAGACTCTGTCTCAAAAAAAAAAAAAAAAAAAAAAAGTTCTGGGGGATGGGCAGGGGGCGGGTGTGGTGGCTCACACCTGTAATCCCAGCACTTTGAGAGGCTGAGGCAGGTGGATCATCTGAGGTCAGGAATTCGAGACCAGCCTAGCCAACATGGTGAAAGCCTGTCTCTATTAAAATACAAAAATTAGTGGGGCATGGTGGCACATGCCTATAATCCTAGTTACTTGAGAGGCTGAGACATAAGAATCGCTTGCACCTGGAGGTGGAGGTTGCAGTGAGCCGAGATCATGCTATTGCACTCCAGCCTGGGTGACCGAGTGAGACTCTTGCTCAAAAATAAAATAAAATAAAAAGTTCTCAAGCTACGTGAAGGGTACACAAGAACTCTCTGTACTATTTTCAAAACAGCATTATTGAGATAGAATTTGCACTCCATGGCCGCCATGCTGGCTGATGCCTGTCATCCCAGCACATTGGGAAGTCGAGGTGGGCAGATCACCTGAGCTCAGGAGTTCGAGACCAGCCAAGCAACATGGTGAAACTCCGTCTCTACTAAAAATACAAAAATTAGCGGGGCATGGTGGCACATGCCTGTAATCCCAGCTACTTTGGAGGCTGAGACATAAGAATCGCTTGCACCTGGAGGTGGAGGGTGCAGTGAGCTGAGATTGCGCCATTGCACTCCAGCCTGGGCAACAAGAGCAAAACTCTGCCTCAAAAAAAAAAAAAAAAAATTGCAATCCATAAAGTTCACTTGTTTTCATGTGTATAATTCAATGATTGTTAATTAATTTTAATTTTAATGATTCAAAATTAGTATATTTACAGACTTGTGCAGTTACCACTATTTAGTTCCAGAACATTCCCAGCATCCCCCAAAGAAATCTTTTACACATTCACTCCCCCATTTCCTCCTACCTCCTATACCTCAGCCCTAGGCAACTACTATTCTGTTTTCCATCTCTATAGATTCACCTGTTCTCAACATTTTATATAAACGGTATGATAGAATAATGATTTTTTTTGTATGTGGTTGTCTGCTTTTACTTGGCATAATGGTTTTGTTGTTGATGTTGTTGTTGTTATTTGTTTTTTAGAGATGAAGGTCTCACTCTGTCATCCAGGCTCAAGTACATTGGTGCTATCATAGCTCACTATAACCTCAAACTCCTGGGCTCAAAGGGTCCTCCCACTTCAGCCTCTAGAATAGCTAGGACTGCAGGTGCACGTCACTAAGCCCGGCCAGCATGATGTTTTATGATGTTTTTGAGGTTCATACTTGTTATATTGTTATAGCATGTGTATCGTCTTTGGATAAACATGTATTCAGATCCTTTACCCATTCTTTTTTTTTTTTTTTTTTTTGAGATGGAGTCTCGCCCTGTCGCCTAGGCTGGAGTGCAGTGGCGTGATCTCAGCTCACTGCAAGCTCCACCTCCCAGGTTCACGCCATTCTTCTGCTTCAGCCTCCGGAGTAGCTGGGACTACAGGCGCCCACCACCATGCCCGGCTAAATTTTTTTTGTATTTTTAGTAGAGACGGGGTTTCACCGTGTTAGCCAGGATGGTCTCGATCTCCTGACCTCATGATCTGCCCGCCTAGGCCTCCCAAAGTGCTGGGATTACAGGCATGAGCCACCGCGTGTGGTCTTTTTTTTTTTTTTTGAAATGGAGTTTCGCCCTGTCGCCCAGGCTGGAGTGAGTGCATGGAGTGCAATGGCACAATCTCGGCTCACTGCAACCTCCGCCTTCTGGGTTCAAGCGATTCTCCTGCCTCAGCCTCCCAAGCAGCTGGGATTACAGGTTCCTGCCATCACGAGCCCAGCTATTTTTTGTCTTTTTAATAGAAATTGGGTTTCACCATGTTGGCCAGGCTGGTCTCGAACTCCTGACGTTGTGATTTGTCCGCCTTGGCCTCCCAAAGTGCTGGAATTACAGATGTGGGCCACGGCGCCTGGACTTTTTTTTTTTTTTTTTGAGATGGAGTCTCGCTCTGTTGCCCAGGCTGGAGTGCAATGGCGCGATCTGGGTTCACTGCAACCTCTGCCTCTGGGGTTCAAGTGCTTCTTCTACCTCAGCCTCCTGAGAGTAGCTGGGATCGTGCAATTGCAATCCAGCCTGGGCAACAAGAGTGAAACTCTATCTCAGGAAAAAAAAAAAAAGAGAGAGAAGCTTGATAAGTTGGACTTTATTCTCCTGCCTCAGCCTCCCGAGTGGCTGGGATTACAGGCGCATGCCACCACACCCGGCCATATCTCATTCTTTAATTGATGATTTTCATTTTTTTCTTTTCTCAGTTTTCTCTTTCTGGATCTCCCGTTATTTTGATGTTGGGTCTTTTGGACTGGTTCCACAATTGTCTCATGTTTTCTAATTCTATCGCCATCATTACTCTTCTTTCTGGGAGACTTTCTTCCAACTCCTCCATGAACTTTTCATTTCCATCAAGTGTCACACTTCTCATTTCCAAATACTAAGTACTCTTTCTTAGTTTTTTTTTTTTAAAAAAACGGAGTCTTGCTCTGTCACCCAGGCTGGAGTGCAGTGGCGCAATCTCGGCTCACTGCAACCTCTGCCTCCCGGGTTCAACCGATTCTCCTGCCTCAGCCTCCCGAGTAGCTGGAGTTACAGGCGCCCACCACCATGTCCAGCTATTGTTTGTATTTTTAGTAGAGACGGGGTTTCACCATGTTGGCCAGGCGGGTCTTGAACTCCTGACCTCGTGATCCACCCGCCTCGGCCTCCTGAAGTGCTGGGATGACAGACGTGAGCCACCGCGCCCGGCTCTTTTTAGTTCTTCTTTTGTAGGATCATGTTTTTATTTCCTGGCTATGACATACGCTCTTGTCTCTATAAGGCAAATAGCTTTTCTGAAGTTTTATTCTCCAGGCATGCTCTTTGCTTTATCCGTGTTTTTCTTTTTCTTCATCTTTTTTCTAAAAAGTTTATTTCATGTTAGGGGCTTCCTTTAAATGTCCATAATTGGCTCTTCAATTAAAGTTATAGTAAGTGCTTCCAGTGAGAAGTCCAGAGATCTCACCTGATTTTATGGAAAGAGTCATAGACGTTTATTTGGGAAAAGAGATGTTGCCGTGGGTCACTCCTGTAATTCCCAGCACTTTGGAAGACGAAGGCAGGAGGATCACTTGAGGTCAAGAGTTCAAGACCAGCCTGGGCAACATGACGAAACCTCAACACAAAAAAATACAAAAATTTGCCAGGTATGGTGTCTCATGCCTGTAGTCCCCGCTACTCAGGCCTGAGGTGGAAGGATGGCTTGAGCCCAGCAAGTGGAGGCTGCAGTGACCCAAGATTGTACTGGAGGCTATACTCCAGCCTGGGCAACAGAATGAGATCCTGTCTCAATTTGAAAAAAAAAAAAAAACAAAACAAAAACAAAAAGACTGGACGCAGTGGCTCATGCCTGTAATCCCAGCACTTTAGGAGGCCGAGGTGGGCAGATCAACAGGTCAGGATTTCGAGACCATCCCGGCCAACGTGGTGAAACCCTCGTCTCTACTAAAAATACTAAATTAGCCGGGCATGGTGGCGGGTGCCTGTAATCCCAGCTACTAGGGAGGCTGAGGCAGTAAATCGCGTGAACCCAGGAGGAGGAGGTTGCAGTGAGCTAAGATCGCACCACTGCGCTCCAGCCTGGTGACAGAGTGAGACTTTGTCTCAAAACAAACAAACAAACAAACAAAAAAGAGGAGATGTTGTAAATAAGCACTACAAAATGAGAATGTGTAAGACGAAGGGAGTGAGGAGGGAAGATGGACGTGAGGGAGAAGGAAAGCCTACCAGGCGCTGGGCAGTGAAATAGGAATAGATTTCTGAGTAAGGAAGGGGCATATGGTGTATTTAATAAATGAACTAAGTCCACAGAGACTGAAACAGGGGCTGGGTGTGGTGGCTCACCCCCGTAATCCCAACACATTGGGAGGCCAAGGTGGGCAGATCACTTGAGTCCCAGAGTTGAAGACCAGCTGGGTCAGCATGGCAGAACCCCATCTTTACTAAAAATACAAAGAAAAAAAAATTAGCTGGGCATGTGGTGTGCACTTGTAGTTCCAGTTACCCGGGAGGCTGAGGTAGGAAGATCGCTTGAAACTGAGAGGCAGAGGTTGCAGTGAGCCGAGATCGCACCACTGCAATTCAGCCTGAGTGACAGAGCACAACCCCTGTCCCAAAAAACAAGAGTGGGCCGGACCCAGTGGCTCATGCCTGTAATCCCAGCACTTTGGGAGGCAGAGGTGGGCAGATCACCTGAGTTCAGGAGTTCGAGACCAGCCCAGCCAACATGGTGAAACCCCATCTCTACTAAGAATACAAAAATTAGCAAGGTGTGGTGGCAGGTGCCTGTAATCCCAGCTACCCAGGAGGCTGAGGCAGGAGAATTGCTTGAAACCAGGAGGCAGAGGTTGCAGTGAGCTGAGATCACACCATGCACTACAGCCTGGATAACAGAGTAAGACTCCGTCTCAAAAAAAAAAAAAAAAAATGTGAAATAGGAAGTACCCTGAGTCTGGTGAGTGGACAAGAAGGGAGCCCTTGGAAGGCCACAGACCATGTGATGAGTTATGCTTCTTTCTTAAGAAGAAGGAAGAGCCATCGGGAATGACATGATCAGATTTGCATCATAACAATCACAGACTGGCTGTTCTGTGGAGAATAGTTACGAGGCCATTATCTTTATTATTATTATTATTTTATTTATTTATTTATTTATTTTGAAACGGCGTCTCGCTCTGTCGCTCAGGTTGGAGTGCAGTGGCGCGATCTCGACTCACTGCAAGCTCCGCCTCCTGGGTTCATGCCATTCTCCTGCCTCAGCCTCCCGAGTAGCTGGGACTGCAGGCACCCGCCGTCACGCCCGGCTAATAGAGACACGGTTTCACCATGTTAGCCAGGATGGTCTCGATCTCTTGACCTCGTGATCCGCCCGCCTTGGCCTCCTAAAGGGCTGGGATTACAGGTGTGAGCCACCCTGCCCGGCCGGCCATTATTAATTATGTCGCTTAGACTGGAGATGATGGTGACTCGGACCAGATGGGACAGCGGAGATGGAAAGGATGGGTGGGTGGGAAAGCCGTCCTGAATTAACTGGATGTGTGCATCTGTGGTGGGAGGTGGGTGGCATTGTTCAGGGACGACTCCTCAGTTCCCGATTTGCGCAGTGCGTCGATGGCAGGGTCACGCGCAGACTGAGTGCACTGGATGCAGTTTTGGAAGGAAAGTGCCTGAGTCGGCTTCTGGAGAACCCTTTGGATGTCAGAATGCAACCATCCCATCCTTTAGATTCATCTGCTCATTCTCAGGCTACAGGTACTTGAATGACCTGTTTGTTCAGTTTCTTTTTATTTCCCTTTCTTTTGAGAGACAGGGTCTCACTCTGTCACCCAGGCTGGAGTGCAGTGGTGCAATCTTGGCTCACTGCAACCTCCGCCTCCTGGGTTCAAACGATTCTCCCACCTCAGCCTCCTGAGTAGCTGGGATTACAGGTGCACACCAACACACCTGCCTAATTTTTGTAATTTTAGTAGAGACGGGGTTTCCCCATGTTGACCAGGCTGGTCTTGAACCTCTGACCTCAAGTGATCTGTCTGCCTTGGCCTCCCAAAGTGCTAGGATTATAGGTGTGAGCCAATGCGCCCGGCCAAGGATGACCTGTTTCTGTATCTGTCACCCCTGGTTTCCCTCTGCCGAATGACTCCTACTTTCTCAGTTCCCCACTCTCTAACACAGTCCTGAGTGTAGGCTCTCTGATGCCAGGGCTCTGGTTCATTGACTCACTATTATACCTCATAGTTTGTGCTTGGCATGTAGTAGGCCCTTTATAAATATTTGTTATAAAGAGAATAAAGCCGGCTGGGCAAGGTGGCTCACGCCTGTAATCCCAGCACTCTGGAAGACTGAGGTGGGCGCATCACCTGAGGTTAGAAGTTCAAGACCAGCCTGGCCATGGTGAAACCCCATCTCTACTAAAAATACAAAAAATTAGCCGGGCATGGTGGTGTGGGCCTGTAATCCCAACTACTTGGAAAGCTGAGGCAGGAGAATCGCTTGAACCTGGGAGGCAGAGGTTGCAGTGAGCCAAGATAGCGCCATTGTGCTCCAGCCTGGGCAACAAGAGCGAAACTTCGTCTCAAAAAAAAAAAAAAAAAAAAAAAAAGAGAATAAAATCTGGGTGCAGTGGCTCACGCCTGTAATCCCAGCAATTTAGGAGGCCAAGGCGGGCAGATCACTTGAGACCAGTTCAAGACCTGCCTGGTCAATATGGTGAAACCTAGTCTGTACTAAAAATATAAAAAACAGCCGGGCATGGTGGCATGTGCCTGTAATCCCAGCTACTCAGGAGGCTGAGGCAGGAGAATCGCTTGAACACAGGAGGCAGAGGTTGTAGTCAGCCAAGATCGCACCATTGCACTCCAGCCTGGGCAACAAGAGCAAAACTCCGTCTTAAAAAAACAAACAAACAAAAGACAGAGAATAAAGAAAAATGAACTGTCCCAGTGATACTTGGAGCCACAATAAATTGGCACATCTTCCTTAAATCATAAAATTGGGCAGGGCGCGGTGGCTCACGCCTGTAATCCCAGCACTTTCGGAGGCCGAGGCGCGCACATCACGAGGTCAGGAGATCGAGACTATCCTGGTTAACGCGGTGAAACCCCGTCTCTACTAAAAATACAAAAAAAATTAGCCGGGCGTGTTGGCGGGCGCCTGTAGTCCCAGCTACTCAAGAGGCTGAGGCAGGAGAATGGCGTGAACCTGGGGGGCGGAGCTTGCAGTGAGCTGAGATGGTGCCACTGCACTCCAGCCTGGGCGACAGAGCGAGACTCTGTCTCAAAAAAAAAAAAAAAAAATCGACAGTTTCACTTGTCATTTTGTAAAATTTTTTTAAAAAACAAGTATTGTAATTTTATTTCAAATGGTATTTTATTTTATCTTTTTAATTTTTTTTAGGGACAGACTCCAGACTCCACTGTTGCCCAGGCTGGAGTGCAGGACACAATCTTGACTTACTGTAGCCTCCAACTCCAGGAGGCTGAGTGACCTCCCACCTGAGCTTCCTGAGTAGCTAGGACTGTAGATGTGTACCACTGTGCCTGACTTTTTTTTTTTTTTTTGAGATGGAGTCTCATTCTGTCGCCCAGGCTGGAGTGCAGTGGCACGATCTCGGCTCACTGCAACCTCTGCCTCCCAGGTTCAAGCAATTATCCTGCCTCAGCCTCCTGAGTAGCTGGGACTACAGGCGCATACCGCCATGCCCAGCTAATTTTTTTTTTTTTTTTTTTGTATTTTAGTAGAGACGAGGTTTTACCATGTTGCCCAGGCTGGTCTCGAACTCCTGAGCTCAGGCAATCCACCCGCCTCGGCCTCCCAAAAGTGCTAGGATTATAGGCGTGAGCCACTGCGCCCGGCCGCCTGGCTAATATTTTTATTAGTTGTAGAGATGGGGCTCTCACTATATTGCCCAGGCTGGTCTCAAACTTCTGGACTCAAGTCATCTTCCCGCCTTGGCCTCCCAAACTGCTGGGATTACAGGTGTGAGCCACTGTGCCTGACCAGTATTTTATTTTAAAACAGATATCGATTTTGAAGCAGAATGCAAAGTTCATATGAATTTTTTTTTTTTTTTGAGATGGAGTCTCACTCTGTTGCCCAGGCTGAAGTGCAATGGTGTGATCTCGGCTCACTGCAACCTCCACCTCCTGGGTTCAAGTGATTCTGCTGCCTCAGCCTCCTGAATAGCTGGAATTACAGGCACCTGGCACCATGCCCAGCTAATTTTTGTATTTTTGGTAGAGACATGGTTTTGCCATGTTGACCCGGTTGGTCTTGAACTCCTGACCTCAGGTGACCCATCTGCCTCGGCCTCCCAAAGTGCTGGGATTACAGGCATGAGCCACCGCAGCCTGCCTTATATGAATTGTTAGGTTCAATCTATTTCAAGGAAGTGCTGCTGCAGTGGCCCTAGACTGTTCCCGTTTCCCTCCCCCATCTCCTCCATCTCCCCAGCCCCCCATTCCTGTTTGCTGTTGAGGTGGAAATATTTGGATTCCACACAGTTAGGGTTGGGGAAGGAAGGGCAGGAGTTTGAAGAAAACGATGTTTGGACAAGCTGCTAAGGAGAGCAAGTGAATAGCTAGGTAGCAGGGCTGGCCTGCGTCAGTGCAGCAGGAATTTGCGGCCCTCCAGTTTTGCAGGCTTCTCTATCCTCTTCTAGCAGTGCCCTGACCTGGGATCTGAGGCAGAGAGAGCTGCCATGCCAGCCTCTCAGGCCCCAGGATTAGCAATGCCAACTGGTGAAGGTTTAGGAGATGAGGGAGTGCTCTTCAGGGCACAGACTGGCAGGCCAGAGTGAGGGGCAAAGCTTCAGCCAAATAAATTATTTACTATCGGCCGGGCGCAGTGGCTCGCACCTGTGATCCGAGCACTTTGGGGGGCCAAGTCGGGCGGATCATGAGGTCAGAGGATGGAGACCATCCTGGCTAACACGTTGAAACCCCATCTCCGGCCGGGTGCGGTGGCTCATGCCTATAATCCTAGCACTTTTGGAGGCCGAGGCGGGCAGATCACGAGGTCAGGAGATCGAGACCAGCCTGGCTAACACAGTGAAACCCCGTCTCTACTAAAAATACAAAAAATTAGCCGGGTGTGGTGGGCGCCTAGAGTCCCAGATACTAGGGAGGCTGAGGCAGGAGAATGGAACCCGGCAGGCAGAGCCTGCAGTGAGCCAAGATCTCACTACTGCACTCCAGCCTGGGCTTCAGACTCCATCTCCAAAAAAAAAAAACAAAGAAATCCCATCTCTACTAAAAATACAAAAAATTAGCTGGGCGTGGTGGCATATGCCTGTAGTCCCAGCTACTCGGGAGGCTGAGGCAGGAGAATCACTTGAACCAGGGAGGTGGAGTTTGCACAGAGCTGAGATTATGCCACTGCACTCCAGCCTGGGTGACAGAGTGAGACTCCGTCTCAAAAAAAAAAAAAAAAGAATATGTTCCACAGTACCAAGCTAAGTGATGTTCATGTCTACAGACGAAAGCTGAAATGAACCTCTGCCCTCCACAATTACTGTGTTCCTGAAAAGTGCAGAAATCAATATTTGACCACAGGAGTCTGCCTTTTTTTTTTTTTTTTTTTTTTTTTTGAGACAGAGTCTTGCTCTGTCGCCCAGGCTGGAGTGCAGTGGCGCGATCTCGGCTCACTGCAAGCTCTGCCTCCCGGGTTCACGCCATTCTCCTGACTCAGCCTCCCGAGTAGCCGGGACTACAGGCGCCTGCCACCACGCCCAGCTAATTTTTTGTATTTTTATTAGAGACAGGGTTTCACTGGGTTAGCGAGGATGGTCTCGATCTCCTGACCCCGTGATCTGCCCGCCTTGGCCTCCCAAAGTGCTGGGATTACAGGCGTGAGCCACCAAGCCTAGCCTAGAGTCTGCCTTTCAAACTGAAACACCCTGACTTATAAATATCACTTCAGAGGCAATTTATCTGACTTGATGGATGTTTTGTTGTCAGCTGACTCTACCTTTCTACCTTGAAATTTCTCCACTCTGTGGCCTTTCTATAAAGAAAGAGGCAAAATAGTGTATAGGAAAGAGCCCTGAACCAAACCAAAGACCTCGATTCTGATTCTGGCTGTGCTACAGACTAGCTGAGTATGCTTGGATAAGTCACTTAACCTCTCTAGGCTTCAGTTCCTTCAGTTCTCTGCAAAATGAAAAGATGAGACTGGATAATCTTTTTTTTTTTTTTTTTTTTTTTGAGATGGAGTCTTGTTCTGTTGCCCAGGCTGGAGTGCAGTGGCACGATCTTGGCTCACTGCAACCTCCACCTCTGGGGTTCAAGCTATTCTCCTGCCTCAGCCTCCCAAGTAGGTGGTACTACAGGGACCTGCCACCACACCTAGCTAATTTTTTTTTTTTTGAGACAGACTCTCGCTCTGTTGTCCAGGCTGGAGTGCAGTGGCACGATCTCAGCTCACTGCAAGTTCCGCCTCCCAGGTTCACGCCATTCCCCTGCCTCAGCTGTAGCTGGAACCACAGGCGCCCGCCAACACGCCCAGCTAATTTTTTGTATTTTTAGTAGATATGGGGTTTCACTGTGTTAGCCAGGATGGTCTCGATCTCCTGACCTTGTGATCCGCCCGCCTTGGCCTCCCAAAGTGCTGGGATTACAGGCGTGAGCTACCGCGCCCAGACTCACCTAGCTAATTTTTGTATTTTTAGTAGAGACGGGATTTCACCATGTTGGCCAGGCTGGTCTCAAACTCCTGGCCTCAAGTGATCTGCCTGCCTCGGCCTCCCAAAGCACCGGGATTACAGGCATGAGCCACCGCGCCCGGCCTGTTTGTTTTTTCATCTGAAAGCTAGAATGAGAACAGGTGCAGTGACTCATGCCTGTATCCCAGCACTTTGGGAGGCCAAGGCAAGAGGATCCTTTGAGCCCAGGGGTTCCAGACCAGCCTGGGAAACATGGTGAGACCCCATCTCTGGAAAAATAAAAAAAGATTTTTTAAATTAGCCAGGCGTGGTGGCACACACCTGTGGTCTCAGCTACTCAGGAGGCTGAGGTGGGAGAATCGCTTGAGCCCAGGAGGTCAAGGCTGCAGTGAGCCATGTTCGTGCAACTGCACTCCAACCTGGGTGACAGAGTGAGACCCTATCTCAACTAAAAAAAAAAAAAAAAATGGCTGGGCGCAATGGCTCATGCCTGTAATCCTACCACTTTGGGAGGCTGAGGTGGGTGGATTGCTTGAGCCCGGGAATTTGAGACCAGCCTGGGGAACATGGTGAAACCCTGTCTCTATTAAAAAAAAAAAATTTATCTGGGTGTAGTGATGCATGTCTGTAATCCCACCTACTCAGGAGGCTAAGGCAGGAGAATCGCCTGAGCCCAGGAGCCAGGAGTTGGAGGCTGTAGTGAGCTATGATTGCACCACTGTACTCCAGCCTGGGTGACAGGGTGAGACCCCGTCTCAAAAAATAAAAATAAAAACAAAAGATGAGATGAAGCTCTGTTGTGTGAGATTAAATGGGATAATGTATAAAAGGTGCGGTGGCTCACGCCTGTAATCTCAGCACTTTGGGAGGCAGAGGCGGGTGGATCACGAGATCAGGAGTTCGAGACCAGCCTGGCCAACCTGGCCAGCCTGGTGAAACCCTGTCTCTACTAAAAATACAAAAAATTAGCTGGGTGTGGTGGCGGGTGCCTGTAATCCCAGCTACTCAGGAGGCTGAGGCAGGAGAATCACTTGAAATCGTCAGGCAGAGGTTGCAGTGAGCTGAGATCACACCACTGCACTCCAGCCTGGGCAGCAAGAGCAAAATTCCGTCTCAAAAATAAATAAATAAAATAAATAAATAAATAAATAAATAAATAAAAGGTGCCTGACATGGGGAAGGGGCACAACAAATGTTCAGCCAGGGATGCTCCTAAATAAATATTTCATTTCAACACAAGAGCTCCTCTCTAAAGAGTAACTTCCCTTACATAGTTTTTTGCAAAATGAGGACTTCTAATTTTCAGCCCAACAAAATCCAGATATTATGTGATAAAGTTTTGACAGTTCAGTTATGAAGTTTTCTGTTTAATTTTCTTGTTGACTCAGGATTAATTTGGCTACAGGATTCTTTTGGTTTCAACCCTTGGCACTGAAAATCATTCTGCATGCCCGGCACAGTCGCTCACGCCTGTAATCCCAGCACTTTGGGAGGCCGAGGCGGGCAGATCACGAGGTCAGGAGATCGAGACCATCCTGGCTAACATGGTGAAACCCCATCTCTACTAAAAATACAAAATATTAGCCGGGTGTGGTGGCAGGCGCCTGTAGTCCCAGCTACTCAGGAGGCTGAGGCAGGAGAATGGCGTGAACCCGGGAGGCGGAGCTTGCAGTGAGCCGAGATCTCGCGGCTGTACTCTAGCCTGGGTGACAGAGCGAGACTCCGTCTCAAAAAAAAAAAAAAAAAAAGAAAAAGAAAAAGAAAAGAAAATCATTCTAAACTCTCTGAATCGGCTGGGTGTGATGGCTCACGCCTGTAATCCCAGCATTTTGGGAGGCCAAGGTGGGCGGATCACTTGAGGTCAGGAGTTCGAGACCAGCCTGGCCAACATGGTGAAACCCCGTCTCTACTAAAAATACAAAACTTAGCCAGGTGTGCTGGTGCACGCCTGTAGTCCCAGCTACTCGGGAGGCTGAGGCATGAGAATCGTTTGAACCCAGGAGGTGGAGGCTGCAGCGAGCCAAGATCGAGCCACTGCACTCCAGCCTGGGCGACACAGTGAGACTCTGTCTCAGAAAGAAAAAAAAAAAAAAAAGATGAGGTTTTGCTATGTTACCCAGGCCAGTCTTGAACTCCTGGGCCCAAGCCTTAGCCTCCCAAAGTGCTGGAATTACAGGAATCAACCAACTCGCCTGACACTGGATTTGCTTTTTTTGTTTTTTCGAAACAGAGTCTTGCTCTGTCGCCCAGGCTAGAGTGCAGTGGTGCGATCTCAGCTCACTGTAACCTCCACCTCCTGAGTTCAAACGATTCTCCTGCCTCAGGCTCCCGAGTAGCTGGCGTTACAGGCGCCCGCCACCACGCCCAGCTAATTTTTATATTTTTAGTAGAGATGAGGTTTCACCATGTTGGCCAGGCTGGTCTCAAACCCCTGACCTCAAGTGATCCACCAGCCTCGGCCTCCCAAAGTGCTGGGATTATAGGCATGAGCCACTGCACCCAGCCAGGATTTGCTTTTTGATTATAGAGGGTATCAGGACACGCCAGGGTGGAAACCTTCCCAAGGCAAAGCCTCCACAATCTAGCATTGAATTATAAATCAGGACACCATTGGAGCCAAAAAGTAGCTCAAAGTAACCACGCTCATAAGAGACTGATGCAACTAATGCCATTATTTGCATAGCAATTTATTAATATATAATCAGGATAGTGTTTCAAGGACATAAAATATCAATGTATCCCATCCAGAAAAGCCCCTTCCCCATCCTGGAGGACAAAGAAATCATTAGCAAGTAGCTTGGTAATCATGGAGTCCGTCTTGAGGACCATTTCCCTGGGCCACGGTAAGGTCTGACAAAGCACCACTCTGCTAAGTAGACTCCTACCAAATGGAGCATCTGGCAACCTCTGCTTTTTTTTTTTTTTTTTTTAACCTCTGCATTTTTGAACGTCCTTTTTTTAGGGTCTTCATTGACCATTCTTCTTTGATTCACATCATTTTTATGTCGCCCACACTCCAATTCTCTGTCTACTTACTCAGTTGTAATCACAATCCAGTCCTGCGTTCCTCAAGTTTCACTGGCTCACCATGGTAGCAATTTGTGTGTGGTCCCAAATTCTTCCAAGCGTCCACTACATCCTGCCCCACCTGGGAGCTGATCTCACTCTTCCTGTATGGGCTTGACTCGTTAATCCACAGAAACAGCCATGTTTCCCTAATGGTCAAGTTCTTGGGCACGCTTCACAGACACTATATCTATCTATCTATCTATCTATCTATCTATCTATTTATTTTTTAAGATGGAATCTTGCTCTGTCACCCAGGCTGGAGTGCAGTGGCGCGATCTTGGCTCACTGCAAGCTCCGCCTCCCGGGTTCACGCCATTCTCCTGCCTCAGCCTCCTGAGTAGCTGGGACTACAGGCGCCCGCCACCACGCCCGGCTAATTTTTTGTATTTTTAGTAGAGACGGGGTTTCACCGTGTTGGCCAGGATGGTCTCGATCTCCTGACCTTGTGATCCACCTGCCTCGGCCTCCCAAAGTGCTGGGATTACAGGCATGAGCCACCGCGCCCGGCCTCATAGACACTATCAAGTATTACCAAAAGGGACACTCACTCAAACCATCATGAATGTATACCAATGGCCAAAGAAAAGGTGTATGACTTAGAATCAATTCATATCAACCTCAACAGGTATTTAAGGAATAGATTCCTCACGTGAGTTTGTCATATTTCTTTTTCTTTAAAAACTCAAGGCAGACAACATTTTTGTTAATCAAGGCATTCAGTTAAGATGGCAAATTGAGTTTTGCAGATATGACTTTTTTTTTTTAATTGAAAAGTTTTTTTTGGCCGGGTGTGTTGGCTCACACATATAATCCCAGCAGTTTGGGAGCCCAAGGTGGGCGGATCACCTGAGGTCAGGAGTTTGAGACCAGCCTGGCCAATATGGTGAAATCCTGTCTCTACTAAAAACACAAAAATTAGCCGAGTGTGGTGGTGGGTACCTGTAATCCCAGCTACTAGGGAGGCTGAGGCAGGAGAATTGCTTGAGTCCAGGAGGCGGAGGTTGCAGTGAGCCAAGATTGTGCCACTGCATTGCAGCCTGGGCAGCAAGAATGAAACTCTGTCTCAATAAAAAAAAAAAAAAAGAAGAAGAAGAAGAAAGAACAAAGAAATTTTTTTTTTTTTTTGTAGAGAGGAGGTCTCAATATGTTGCCCAGACTGGTCTTGAACTCCTGAGCTCAACCACTCCTCCTACCTCAGTCTCCCAAAGTGCTGGGATTACAGGCGTGAGCCACCATGCCCAGCCAGCAAACATATGACTTCTAGAAGTACAGACTCTGACAAAATTCTACATTATTTCTCTAGCTCACTATCTATACCTTTGCCTCTTGGGTTTTTATCTAATTACATTTAAATGCTCTGCTCTTATTTTCTGCTTGTGTTTAGCTCCTTCCAACTGTGTTTTCCTCAGTCTCGATTGGTTTTCATCCTTTGCGCCTGTTTTTATGACTATATGGTGGAGACTTCTCACAATCCCTCTCATTTTTTTTTTTCACACCTGTATTTCTTTTTCTCCTCTTTTCATTTCTGGGTTCCTGCCTCTTCTTTGTTCTTTGGGTATTCTTTTTTTTTTTTTTGAGACAGAGTCTCACTCTGTTACCCCCACTGGAGTGCAGTGGCACGATCTCAGCTCACTATAACAACCTCGGCCTCCCAGGTTCAAACAATTCTCCTGCCTCAGCCTCCTCAGTAGCTGGGATTACAGGCGCCTGCCACCACGCCCGGCTAATTTTTTGTATTTTTAGTAGAGACGAGGTTTCACCATGTTAGCCAGGATGGTCTCAATCTCCTGACCTCATGATCCGCCCGCCTCAGCCTCCCAAAGTGCTGGGATGAATTTTTGTACTTTTAGTAGAGACGAGGTTTCACCATGTTGGCCGGGCTGGTCTTGAACTCCTGACCTCAGGTGATCCGCCTGCCTCGGCCTCCCAAAGTGCTGGGATTACAGGCGTGACCCACCACGCCCAGCCTGGATATTTAAATTGTTCTGCGCTCTCCTTTTTCTCTTGTGATTCTCTTTGTCAGCTCCTTTGCCTATATTTGCATCTCAGTTGACACCCCTGATTCTGACTTGTCCGCATCTTCCTATCAGTCTCTGCCGACCGGTTACTGTCAGCCTCTGTCTTTAGGTTTTGCACTGCAGCTGTTTGTCCTTTGTCTTTCTGCCTGCCTCCAAGTCCCCATATCTCCCAGTCTCTTCTGTCGGTGAATCTTCCCACTGACTGCCTCCTCTGCCTTCTGCTTCTCAGCTTCCCGGACTCGTCCCCCCTCTTCTCTGTTCCCACCTCTCCTCTTGCTCTTCTGATCTCTCTATCTGCCAGTATTTCCTCCATCGCTCCTGAGCCTGGGTGTTTCTCCTTGTCACTCATTCTATTTCACTGTCTAGACTCTCTGTGCCTTTCAGCCTTGGGGTTGCTTCTTGCCGGCCTTTATTTCTATTTTTCTGGTCCTTTTTGTTTATAACCATTTTATCAGTTCTGTGACTTTGGTGTCTCTCAGGATCTAAGACAGCCTTTCTCCATATTTCTGCTAAGGCCTGTCTCTTTTGCCCTCCATCCTTCTTTGCCTCTGTCACCTCTATGTGAATAATCCTTCTCTCTTTCTACCTATCACTCGGTCTATGTATGTCTGTCTCTGTCATTCTTTGTGTCTTTCTGGACCTCCGCTTCTTAGCAAGGTTTTTTTTTGAAGACAATCTTCCTGTCTCTTGCTTTTGCTCACGTAGCTTTTCTGTGGATGGCTAAGGGTTGCCTCTCTCGGTTCATTGTTTAGTAGAACAGCAGCCTTAATTTGCTCGGCACTTCCCATCACCTGGATGTTCTGGGAAGGAAGGGGTCTTGTTCAACAGAAAAAAATGCAGCAGAAGCAGCAGGGAGGAAGAAGACCTTATGAATGAATCTCTGAAAAGTCCCAGCTCTTCCTTTTTTTCTTTTGAGACGGAGTCTCGCTCTGTTGCCCAGGCTGGAGTTCTGTGGCACAATCTCGGCTCACTGCAACCTCTGCCTCCTGGGTTCAAGCGATTCTCCTGCCTCAGCCTCCTGAGTAGCTGGGATTACAGGCACCTGGCTAATTTTTGTATTTTTAGTAGAGACGGGGTTTCACCATGTTGACCAGGCTGGTCTTGAACTCCTGATCTCAGGTGATCCTCCCGCCTCGGCCTCCCAAAGTGCTGGGATTACAGGCGTGAGCTGCTGCGCCCGGCCAGAGGGCCAGCTATTCCTTTATCCTCCTGTAGCCTTCTCTCACACACTCTGCCTCTGCCCTCGTTCTTCCATAAACGCCTGGGCCTGGGAAAACTCTGTACTGGGCACCCTTCCTTCTGTAATTCTGGACTTCAGTGCCGTCCTAAGAAGACAGACCAACCCTGTGTTCACTCCTCTAAGAATCCGAATTGTCTTTGAAAAGTCAAAATAGGCCAGGTACGGTGGCTCACGTCTGTAATCCCAGCACTTTGGGAGGCTGAGGTGGGCGGATCACTTGAGTGCAAAAGTTTGAGACCAGCCTGGGCAACATGGCAAAACCTGGTCTCTACAAAAAAATACAAAAATTAGGCCGGGCGCGGTGGCTCACGCCTGTAATCCCAGCACTTTGGGAGGCCGAGGTGGGTGGATCACGAGGTCAGGAGATCAAGACCAGCCTGGCCAACACGGTGAAACCCCGTCTCTACTAAAAATACAAAAAAATTAGCCGGGCGTGCTGGCGGGTGCCTGTAGTCCCAGCTACTTGGGAGGCTGAGGCAGAAGAATGGTGTGAACCTGGGAGGTGGAGCTTGTAGTGAGCCAAGATCGCGCCACTGCACTCCAGCCTGGGTGACAGAGTGAGACTCCATCTCAAAAAAAAAAAAACAAAAACAAAAATTAGCCTGGTGCAGTGGCATGCACCTGTAGTCCCAGCTACTCGGGAGGCTGAGGCAGGAGAATTGCTTGAGCCTGGGAGGCAGAGATTGCAGTGAGCCAAGATCAAGCCAGTGCACTCCATCCTGGGCAACGGAGCAAGAACTTGTCTCAAAAAAAAAAAGAAAAAGAAAAGAAAAGTCAGAAGATACTAAAAATAAAAATAAAAGGCTAGACACAGCAGGACCAGGGTTAAGTAGAAAAACAGGAGTGTACGCCAGGCATAGTGGCTCACGTCTGTAATCCCAGCACTCTGGGAGGCCGAGGCGGGTGGATCACTTGAGGTCAGGAGTTCCAGACCAGCCTGGGCAACATGGTGAAACCTCCTCTCCACCAAAAAATACAAAAATTAGCTGGGCTTGGTGGTGCATGCCTGAAGTCACAGCTACTCGGGAGGCTAAGGCAGGAGAATCACTTGAACCCAGGAGGCTGAGGTTGCAGTGAGCCGAAATCGTGCCACTACACTCCAGCATGGGTGACAGAGTGAGATTCCGTCTCATAAAAACAGGAGTGTGGCTTTGAGAACCAAAAACATCAGCAGCAATTGCTGTGGTCCAGGTTCTGTCTCTTGGCAACTATCACGTCCATCTCTGCTGCCACAGACAGCACCTCCTCTACCTTCCTCCCACTGCCAGAATTTGGTTATAGGTGAGATCTCTTTTCTCTCTGTCCCTACCCGCCCCATACCAGATCTCTCTGATCCTAGTGGGACTTCACCTTCCCCCATCTGTCCCTGGGTTAAAGCAAAGAGCTTCTGTCTCCACTGGCAGTTTCTTCCAGCTGCATGCCTCCTGCCACTCTTTACTGATAGCTCTGGCTGTACCTCTTGAGTTTATTTGCTGGAAAGGACACTCATCTGATGACGGATTTCAGTGAACAGAAACCCAGGTTCCCACCCATCCAACATCAGCATTTCTTCTTAAGATCCTAGAAAGGGGAAGGGATGTGAGTTAGCTGGAAGAGAAACTGAGATGCTGATGAGCCAGTCTGGCCCTCACCCCGATGGGGGACTGTGCATGGAAGACCCTCATCTCCTTGTCCTGGCCCCACCTCCCCCAGCGAGGGGCCCATGGCTTCTCTCTAGTCTTTCAGGCTGAGAGTCGAACTGTCCCTGGTGACAGGTCCATCGTCACGACATGTCCTGGTCCCCCTGGTTTTCTCGTGCCCAGGGCTGGGTGGATGGGGTCGAGACTTCAGGACATCATTGACCAGAATGCGGATCCCCAATATGATGCTCAGGACGCCCACAGTGACCAGCCCAATTCCACCCAGGGTGACCAGAGCAAGAGGAACCTGGTGGTGCTGCCGGAACAGCCACAGACTCATCCACCCCAGCGGGACCAGGCGGAAGATGGCCAGGGTGGCCAGGGAGGCCCAGCTGGTCACACTGAAGGCCAGGGATGGGGCCTGGCGAGAAAGCAGCAGCAGCTTCCGCAGGTGCAAGCAGGCAGAGTTCAGCTCCAGGAGCAGAGACACCATGGCGAAGCCCACGTAGTGGTCAGACAGAACAGCGGTGCTGAAGCAGCTCACCACCTGGGAGCCAGGGTCACAGGTCAGAGGACTCCCATGACCTGCCGGCCATCATGTCCTAATAACCTAGGCCTGAAGAAAGAGGCTTCCACGCAGTCTGTGGGGCTCCCCAAACACCTGAACTTTATGCTTTTACCTTTATCCTGGGGCCCTGAGCAGCCTTGAAACAACCCTTCCATAGATGGAACCAGGCTTGCCCCAGGGAGGGGCTGTCTCACCCTCTAATACCCCCTTAACTTCCCATTCCTGGGCTTTCTTTTTTTTTTTTGAGACAGAGTCTCACTCTGTCACCAGGCTGGAGTGCAGTGGTGTGATCTCAGCTCACTGCAACCTCTGCCTCCCGGGTTCAAGCGATTCTCCTGCCTCAGCTTCCCGAGTAGCTGGGACTACAGGCGCGCACCACCACACCCAGGTAATTTTTGTATTTTTAGTAGAGACGGGGTTTCACCGTGTTAGTCAGGATGGTCTTGATCTCCTGACCTTGTGATTCACCCACCTCGGCCTCCCAAAGTGCTGGGATTACAGGCATGAGCCACTGCGCCCAGCCTAGGGCTTTCATGCCCCATACCCACACCCTATACCAGGACACCCCCTTCTCAGAAAAGCTCCATATTCCACATTTCTGTGATCAGCTGGACACCCGTGGGGGAACCCGAACTCCTTAGGCTCACATGGTGGGTGCCCTGGTGTGGTGGGTGTCCTGGCCTGGTGGGTGCCCTGGTATGGTGGGTGCCCTTGTATGGTGGGTGCCCTGGCATGGCGGGTGCCCTGCCCTGGTGGGTGTCTGGACTCCCCAGCTGTGGCCAGCAGCCACCTCCTCCCCCTAACTCAGCCTAAGACTGGGAGCCAAGCACCAGCTGGGGGCAGAGACTCTGTGGGAAATTATAGGACAGAAAAATGAAGAGAGGGCCGGGGGTGGTGGCTCATGCTTGTAATCCCAGCACTTTGGGAGGCTGAAGTGGGTGGATCACCTGAAGTCAGAAGTTCGAGACCAGCCTGGCCAACATGGAGAAACCCGGTCTTTACTAAAAATACAAAAAATTACTTGGGCGTGGTGGCGGGTGCCTGTAATCCCCGCTACGTGGGAGGCTGAGGCAGGAGAATTGCTTGAACCCAGGAAGCGAAGGTTGCAGTGAGCAGAGGCCGAACCACTGGACTCCAGCCTGGGTGACAGAGTGAGACTCCGTCTCAAAAAAAAAAAAAGAATGAGGAGAGACTGGGAACCTCAGGCTGGGCAGGGCTCCCCTCCTCCCCTCCTGTCTGGCTTCTCCCCTCAGTCTCACCACCAAATGATGACAGAGAAGATCCCAGGTCTTGCCCAAGGTCCTGTTCCACAGCAAGTCAGCTCCGTCTGCCAGGAAGTAGCCTTTGGGCATGGGGGTAGGGGTTAGGCTGCTCCAGAGCCCGGGCAGCTTACAGAGGATTTCCAGCCCCCCCACCCCGCCCCTCTCCCAGTTCTTAGTTTTCCCTCGGTAAAGCCTTCAGGAACGTTAACCCCCATGGGGGAGGCGAACGGACCTCGAAGGACAGCAGATGCTGCCCCCCGCCCCATCCCCCCCACCGGCCCAGCTTTCCCTGCAGACTCACCCACAGACACAGCCACCAGCACCAGAGCCCAGCGCGGGTGGCCATGGATGGGGTCGGCGGCCATCTGAGGGTACAGTGACAGGCTGGGGGCATGGGGTGGGGACATGGGGGGGGGGCATGGTCAGCCTCTCGAGGCCCCGGCCGCACTCTCCCTGTGCGCGCCCCCACCCCAGTCTCAGCTCTGGAGACGCCCGCCGGGTCTCCCAGCCTCAGCCTCCCACCCCTCGCCCTCGCCCGGTGCGCCTCGAGCCCCCAAGCCCGCACCCGAGCAGCGCCCCGGTCCCCGAGAGCAGGCTGTGCGCCAGGGAGACGCAGAGGTTCCGCCACTGCCAGCGGTCCCGAGCGGCCGATTCCAGCGTGGGCAGCCGCCGCAGCCCCCAGTGCAGCCCCCGGAACGCGAGGAAGGAGGCGCCAGCCACCAGGAGCCCCGGGGGCGCCATGGCCCGGCGGTGGGGGGCGTGGGGGGTCCGGGTCGGTCCCCTCGGCGCCCGTGCTCTCGGCCGGGACTGGGAACCCGCTCCCTGGCAGGGCCGGGGCCCCGGCTCCCCTCCCCGCCCCGCCCCGCCTTCGGGATCAGCAGGAACTTTTCCCGGCTCGTCCACGCCCCGTCCCTCGGCTGTGCGGTGATTGGAGCAGCCGCGGGGCCACCGCCCCCGGAACCTTGGCCGCCGATCGCGTCCCGCTCCAGCCGGGGGAGCGGTTCGGGGGCTCAGGGCAGCAGACCATGCCCTGGAGCTCGGGGGGCCTCCGGGATGTTCGCCAACAGGGGTCCTCCCCAGCTCCAAGCGTCCTGAAGCGCTGGAGTTGCAGACCTGGGTCTCCAGTCTAACCTCACCTGACACTCCCGGGCCCCACCCACGAACCTTGACTTCCTCTTCCCGGCTCCCGCGACTTTCACCTGCTGAGCGTCATCACCACCCACCGCCACACCCTGCAAGGCAGAGGCCAGCGCAGCTCACTCGTACCTGCCCGACCCTGGCCGCCGCCCCTACTTCCCTCCCCGCGTCCGTAGTGGGGAGGGGGTGCCCCGCTTTCTTGGAGCCACCCCTTCTGCCTCCTGAGGTTTCCAGGCCTTTACCATATCCCGTCAAACCTGTAATTCCAGCAGTTCTGCTCCCCCTCCCCCACAACCCCCAGGAGACCCCATGTTGGAGAAGAGACCCACTGGGCCCCGCCCCGACCCCCAGCATTGTTTTCGGCCCTACGGAGGAGCCTCATTAGGAAGAGGACGCAAAAGGGAATCGCTGGCCCCGTCTTGAAAAGCATTTCCTTCCCCAAGGGCTTGGTACCCGTTGGTGGGTAGAATATCTTCAATCCGAGGGCAAGGAAAGGTAACACAGGGTCCCTTCAAGGCTGGGACAGAGTCAGAAGAGAAAAACAGACCTGTCCTGCTCTCAGTAGCAGGGCGGTTAGGATTCTGGAACCCTCCAGCCTTAAGAGGAAAAGCCTCCCCCAGCCCCTCACCACCTGAAGAGCCCCAGGTTTGCACTGCTTTCCTTCCACCTTACTCCACTCCACCTCTTCAGCTGGCAGACAGTCAGCAATTCAGAGCTGTTTCCTGCAGGCCGAGAGGGAGGATTCCAGCTACTTCAAAGAATTAAGTTCATAAACCAAGAGGTGCCCCAACCAAACCTTCTCACCAAAAAGCTGAGGTCTTCCCTTCATTCTTCTACCCCCACTTCTCTAAAGGTTTAATAACACCAATCTCTTAAATTATATTTATTATATGAAATACACAATGTAGAAAATTTGGAAATTACAGAAAAACCAGATGAAAATTACAGTGACTTTGTTCCACCATACAAAGATAACCACTAAACATTTTTTTTTAGCATGCCTTCCATCTTTTTTATCTGCTCTACGTATACAAGGATACACCCATATTTTAAAAAACAAAATTGAAATCACATAATATGCACTATTTTTACAACCTTTTAATATTCAAGGAGCATTTTTCTTTCAGTCAGATGTTCTTTTACATGACTTTTAATGTCTGCGCGGTACTCCACCATCTGGATGGAGATACAATAATTTACTTAAGCAATCCCCTATTGCAAACTTTCGTTACAGCAGAAAAGGAATAAATTCCCAACCAAACCATTGCTTCCCATTTTTCTCCATTGCAATGCTGGGATGAACATCTTATCACTAACTAAATCCTTAAGTATTTTCCTAGGATAAATTCTCAAAGATAGAATTCGTATGTCAAATGACATGGAGGCTTCTAGGCCACATGACACATATCACCCAACTGTCATCCAGGAAGCCTGCACCGATGTATACTCCCACACGCAATGTATGGGAATGTTTTTTCAGTAGTCTCTTTGCCAATATTGGGTCTTATTTTTTTCTGTCATGGCTTGCTAAGGGAAAAATGCTTTCAGCTCTATTTGCCTTTCTTTAATTACTAATGAAGCATACATTTTTTTCATGGTTTTATCCATTCAGATTTCTTTTATGAATTTCCTGTGTGTGTCCTTTCGCAGATGGTTCTTGGTCCTTGAGGCTGCTTTTATAAACATTACAGGCTGGGCGGAGGTGGAAGTAGGGCGGTGAAGCCACAGGGCACTGCACTATGGTGCCACATCTCGGAGGCAGAAAGCCTGGAGAGAAATGGTGATCAAAGTAGGAGAGGGCTGGAGGCTCGCCGTCGATGGAGGCTGGCTGTCCTCCCTCCTCTTGGGTTGCTCCTGGCCTTTAGGGGCTCCTCTGCTGGATGCCCAGGTAGGACCCTGTGCTTTCCAGGCCTGGTCCTTCACTGGTCTCCACATTCCCAGGCTGCCTTTCCTCACCTCTGCTCCATGATGGGTGAAGATGGCAGAGGCACATAGTGAGGGCTGGAGGGAGATGCTGTGGCCAGTGAAGCAAGAAGGAGAAAGTACGGAGGCAGTGTCCAGGGACAGAGTGACCTTTGTTGCAGCCTATGCGTCTATCCCCTGCTTCTCTACCACTGTCCCATACGCATCCTGCCCCTCAGCTTGGTTGCAGAAGGGCAGGGTTCCACGGTCTACTCTTCTCCACATCCTTGAGTTTTTCACAAGCGGAGGATAAGATACAGCTCCCTGCACATCTCCTCCCACCAAATCGAACAGACACAGCTTCCTGTAGCCGCTAGGTGAGAATGGATCAGGGCTGGAGGTGGCAGGTTTACACTCACCGCCTGATATCCAGAAGGAGGTCACATCCCACAACCCACCTCCCCTACTTGCTGCAGCGGAGAATTTCCTGTCTGCACAGGCCTGAGCTGGGGATCACATACCACCTTGGAAAGCAAAGTGAGGAAAGAAACAGAGCAGCAGCAGTTAGAATCCCACCAAGGGGCTGCTGTCCTGCTTTGGATATCAAGGGAAGCCTTGGGCCACCCTTGCATAGGGGGAAGTCACAGAGAGGCAAGCTCTTATTAGCTCCTTGCATTGGTCTAACTCTAACCCCCTCCTCCAGCTTCCCATTCCCCCGCCCAGCTCCTGGGTGATGGTATCAGGGATGGGGGAGGGACAACAGCTTATGTGAAAAGGTGTTTTGTTTCCACCCACAGCAGGGGGAGAGCCCAGGTTCTGAGTCGACACAGATGGGCTTCTGATTCCCTCAGCACACTCATCTGTGTGACTGCCCATCTCACAGGTGGAGAAACTGAGACAGGAAGTCTAAGGGTCTCAGATAATAGGTAAGTGCCCAGGAATCTAGAGTCTGGGCCAGCCTAAGGAAATGCAGGGAAAAGTAAGAGCAGAAGGATGACTCCTCACACCCGGGTTTAGAATCACTTTTCCCTGAAGAGTGAGCTTACTTTTGGACCTCATCTGGAAAGGCCGGTGGGGAAGAATGAAAGATAAGGAAGGAGGGTCTAGAAGGAAGTTGGGGAGACAGAGTGTTCTCCCCACTTCTTCCCATTGTCACACAAAGACCAACTAACCTTGGGTTGTTTGAGCCTTCTACTCCTCAATTCAGCCAGTGTCTCTAATCTAAAACCGCTCCTTGCTGGGCCAATCTGGGCAAAGGCTCTACAACTTTCCCAAAACGTATCATCAACCCTGCTGTTCGGACCTTCCCAGCCCATTTCTGTCACCTTCCAGATGATGGGGAAAGCAGCTCCTCCTCCTCCTCGAAGCCAGGGGCAGAGGGCAACAGTTCTTCAACTGGCAGCTTTAGCTGGGTCAGGACATAAAGCTTGCCACTGAAGAACTACTGCGGCTCAGCCAGGTGAGGGTGTGAGAGGAACAGGCTCCTAAGGGAAAGGGAGGGAAAATGGGAAAGATCTGAGCAGGGCATGTTGCTGCAATGCTGACCCACTCACTGGCCATCAGGGTCCTGCCCCAGTAGACCTCTGAGATTCTAATGAAGGGTTGCAGCTCTGACCTGGGCTTGCAGAAGCTGTTAACTTCACTGAGCGGCAAGAGGCGACTGTAAACAGACTTCCCTTGCTCTTCTTTCCAGAACTGGAGTCTAGAGAAACCCAGTCCTGCTGTCACCCTCCCCTGCCCTAGCGGCCCGCGGGGGCCCAGCCTCCTCAGCATTCAGACAGGGCAGGGCCCGGGACCCTGAACACACCCCACCAGCACGCAGGTACTAGAAGTGTGGTACCTCAGGTCCAGAAATGTGAGTTCAGTGATCAGCCCAACTGACTTGTTCTCAGAGAGTTCAGCTGGAAGGAGAGTTCTGGGGGCCTGGATTGGGGAAGAGTGAGGAAGGGAGGAGGCCTAGCGTTTGAAAGAAGGTCAGCAGAGGCTCCCGGGGCTGTGAGGGGCGGGCAGGGGACCACAGGCTGGAGGGGAGGGAGGAATGGGCAGGGTGGCTGGGCAGCTTCCCCAGGACTCTCAGATGCCAGGCATTCCGCTTGCGCATTCCGGGTACATCTGGTATGAATTCCAGGCTGTCTGCCGGCCCCTCCATGTCTGAACTTTGTTCCAAGTTCCAAGCCCCGCCCCCACAGTTCCAACGCATGAATCAGCAGGAAAAGCCGGGCCCTGCAGCATGGCCCAGGGAGGGGGCTGGGGGCGTGGCAGGCTCGGGGGATGTGAGCTGGGGAGGGCGGGTCTGGGCTGACACTCAGTCCAAGGGCATGGCTCACGCCAGGCTGAGGGGCCAAGGAGGTCTTGCCTTGGAATTTCTATAGTCAGAGGATAAGAAAGATTGGGGGATACGGGGTGCGGTTCAAATTCCGAAACCCTCTTGGGAGGCATGAACTTTATATATCTTGCTTCCCCTGGGTGACCAGTCCAACTCCGTCCGACCTTCCTCTGTCTGAGATAGCTCTGTTCAACCCAGAGGACTCAGCAGCTGCTGAGAGTCTGTGCCAAGCAGGTGCCCTTGGCTGCAGGGCGGGTGGATCCAGGGCACTGACCCTCTGACCAGCTGCTCCATCAACCCTCTGGCACTCTGACAGCTCCTAGCCCAGTCTGACAGCCAAGATGACAGGCCAAAGGAGTTGGAGGCTGGAACCAGGACCGAAGGGAGGTGGGGGCGACAGCCTCGCCGGAGGCCATGGGGAGGGGCCAAGAGTTGGCCGGGAGGTGGGGAGAGAGGCAGCCCAGTGATGACTAACCCAGGCGCCCCACCCAGCCAGCCGGCTTCCCAGGCAGTCAGGGCCAGGCCTGGGCTAGGGGCCTCACAACCGGACAGGCTGGGGGGAGGTGCAGAGGTGACCTTCTCTCGGCCCAAGACGGCCAGTTAGTCTGGGGAGGGGGGGTTAGAGTTTCCAGGCCCTCCTCTTGCCCTCTTCCTCCCGCCCAACCGCGGTGAAACCCTAACCTTTGGGTTGCATAAGGCCCCGGCACCGCCGCCCCCTACTCCTCTCCCCTCCCCCCTTACATAACATCCCCTGGAGGGAACGAGAGGAGGGGCCGGCCCGCCCAGCGACCCCTTCCCTGCCAGGGCGCTGAACTGGCGCTGAACTGGCCCTGACCCACTGAACGCCGGCAGAGGCAAAGCACCTCCTCGCCGCCCGCTCGGGGGGTCCAGACCCTCCCCAAGCTAGATGGCCGGCCCCTGTATCCTCAGACCGGGGGCCGCCGGGTGAGCCGCCCCCAGCCCTCCGGCCCCTCGGCTCTTCCCCCGCCCCCCGCCACTCCGCCAGCCCTTCCGCCACGACTCCCGTCCCAGACTCTTTCCTCAGAGCTCCTGACACACTAACCCGGCCAGTCCAGGCCCCTCTCCCCGAGGCGCCCCTGCCCCCGCCGCCCCCTCTCCTCCCGGAAGGGCTGGGTGTGGCCGCCCGGACCCCACTTTCACCCTCCATCCCGTTACCGCGGCTCCCCGCTGCGTGACCGGGTCGCCAGCTCACACCCACCTGGTGCTGGGTGTGGGGGTTGCTGCGCGAAGGGGAGCAAATCGCTGCGTCCGCTCCCCACGGCCGGCGGCGCTGTCTCTTCTCGGTACCCAGCACACACCGGCTCCAGGCTCCGATCAGCTGGCGGCGTCGTGACGCACGAGCTGCGAAGGCACCGCCCGGGGCCAATCACCGCCCACTGCTGGGCAACGTGGCCACGCCCACCAGGGGGCCGACGGGGCCTCGCCCTGGTCCCGCCTCTCCGGGCGCCCTGGCTCTGATTGGCAAGGAGGCCACCCTTTTGCCGGGCGGAATTGCACGAAGCCACGCCCACCCGCTGACGAGCCGGCCAATAGACGGACAGGTGTGGCCCAGCCCTTCGCGTCAGCGACCCGCTTAGAAAAGCGCTACGTCAAACGAGAGTCCTAAAGAGCAGGCGAAAGTCACGGCGTCTGCGTTTGCAATGCATGCTGGTCCGTGTAGTTCTCAGCCCGACACCGTCGTTCCCAGAACCCAGCGCGCTCTGTGAGTTGGCATTTTTAAACTGAGCTCGGAATCCAGCCCAGGGAAGTCCTTAAAGGGCGACAGCCCCTCCTTGTTGGAGCCGTGAGTGCTTCTTTTAGACATTCCCCAAACTGACTCGCCAGCCTCTGCGGGACGCTATAGCTCTTTAAGGAAAGGTGGAGCGGACTAAGGAGCAGGAGTGGGCAGAGCATCAGCCCCCAGGGCAGCAGAGACTACCGTTGGAGAGCTCTCCAGGGCTTTTGGAGGAGGGAGGGTGCTCACCTCGCCCAGCCCAGCTTTCACTGGAGAGACCCAGCCCACTCCTCCTGGGGGCTCTTCCTAACCACAGGAGGCTTTTTTTCTTGGATGTCTCTTCCCAGTCCCAGAAGAGCCCCCAGAGCCTCCCAAGAGGTAGCTTTCTAACAAAAGATTCATAGCACAGTCCTCACCTTAGGGTAGAGGGAGGGCTTCTGGTCAGAAATTAGGGGATGGGTCATGCCAAAGTGCAAACGGTCAGCAATCGCATCCTCTGATTAACCCCCATGCAGTCCCGCCCTCCAAAGCTCTTCAGTGACTCAGGCCTACTTAGGGAAGAGATTCGAAGGTGGAGACCAATGAGCAGGCTGCTCCTTCCCCAGGGGCCAATCAGAGTCTAGATGAGCGGGGGATGGGCAAAAACTGAAATGAACCCAGTGACTTGGCAAAAGCTGCTGGTCGGCTTTTTTAAAGGGGCAAGCCGGAGACCTGCCCTACCTTATCACTCCCCGCAAGTCCCCCAAAGAGGAACGTGTGGACTGAAATCCATGCCTTTTCCTTCAGCTCCAAATAGGGGCTGAGAGTAACTGAGCAGGAGAGATGAGCCTGGAGTGTGAGATCCTTCCCTCTGTTAAATACGCGCTCCATCAGGTAATTGATAAGGTTCACTTGGAGCTCCAGAATTCTGAGCCTGCGTTCAGGACATTGCGCCTTTAAGGAAACTTCCTGCCTTGCGCCCCAGTAACAGCTGATTGTTGGAAAGTGTGACCTCTGGGGACGAATCAGCTGTTACCACATCCTCCTCCTTGCTTACCCTCCTCCATCCCCTTATCCACCCCCATGGGTGGTGGAGGAAAGAACATGGGGGATGTGATTGTATGATCTTTCTTTTCCCCCATCACTCCAAGACTGTCTCCCCCAACCCCAACCCCGCTCTGCTCCTTAGTTCTTCAGAGGCTCTGGGCTTGGAAAGAGAGATATTTCCTGTTAGCACAGTAAATTCAGACTCTCTGGTCTGGACCCTCCCTGGTCTAGGGGAAGGCCAGTATTGGGGAGGTCCAGAATGGTGGCTGGCGCCAGGGAGGGTACAGTGAACCCGAGGACCAAGCCTGGGGAGGAGGAATGGCTATGGGAAGCAAACTTGGGGTTCAGAACGCTGCTTCCCATGCCAGCTGCCCCCTACTTCCTACTCAAGTTGCCCTAGTCCTCCGTGGACAGGTGTCTGCGGATGGGATCCTCCTGGTTTGGCCCATTTACTCCACCTCCTTTCTTTTTTTTTCTTTTTTTTTAGACATAGTCTCGCTGTGTTGCCCAGGCTGGAGTGCAGTGGTGCGATCTTGGCTCACTGCAACCTCCACCTCCCAGGTTCAAGCGATTCTCCTCCTTCAGCCTCCTAAGTAGCTGGGATTACAGGCGTGCACTACCACTCCCAGCTTATTTTTGTATTTTTAGTAGAGACAGGGTTTTGCCATGTGGGCCAGGCTGGTCTCGAACTCCTCACCTCAGGTGATCCACCCGCCTCGGTCTCCCAAAGTGCTAGGATTACAGGCGTGAGCCACCGCGCCCGGCCGCATTCACTCCACTTCTAACTGTTCTCAGCTGCCACCTGGTCCCTGGGCCGCTCCGTTTTTGGCTTTCGGCGGTGCCCTGCCCACATGGCCACCCCCCATAGCAAGGGTCCTAATTACTCAAGGACTGCAGGTGGAACACGTTGGCCCCAGAAGCCAGCGTCTTTGGCTGGGAAGTGCTGGGAAGACCCAGACAAATATTTTGCCTCGATCCTGAGTTGGGAGTCAGGGTCACTCCAGGACAAGCTTAGTGTGAAGTCCTAGGACTGACTTGGCAAGGCGGGGAGAAATTGAGCAGGGCCCTGGCCAAGCGTGGAAGGAAGCGAAGCCTCACCAGTGGCCCCTATTCTCCATTATCCTGAGCATAGAAATCCCATCCCTTTCCTGCTCACGGCCCTTGGGGTGACCCTTTTCCATTTTGTTCTGAACACTGACCCCACCCCCTAGGTCAAAAGCACAGGCTTCGAGTCCAGGGTTTCGCCACCTCAGCACCCACTGGCATTTTAAGTAGAATAATTTCTTGTGGGAGGGCTACCGGGTGCACAATAGGACATCCACGTGGTCCCTGGCCTCTGCCCTAGATGTCAGTGGCAACATCCACCCACCCCCAGCTCCCAGTTTTGACAACCAAAAGTATCTCCAGACGTTACCAAATGTCTCCTAGGGGACAAAATCTCCTCCAACTGAGAACTACTGTGTTAGGCACACTTAGATTCAAATTCCAGCTCTTACTAGCTGTGAACTTGTTACCGATAATTCCCCTCATCTACAACATATGGTGAATAAGGAATTCAAGGCTTGTTATAGGGATTTCAACATTTAAAAATTTTTTAAAAGTTAAAAATGTGGCCGGGTGCGGTGGCTCACGCCTGTAATCCCAGCACTTTGGGAGGCTGAGGCAGGCGGATCACGAGGTCAGGAGATCGAGACCATCCTGGCTAACAGGGTGAAACCCTGTCTCTACTAAACATACAAAAAATTAGCTGGGCGTGCTGACGGGTGCCTGTAGCGCCCAGCTACTCGGGAGGCTGAGGCAGGAGAATGGCGTGAACCCAGGAGGCGGAGCTTTGCAGTTAGCCGAGATCGGGTCACTGCACTCCAGCCTGGGTGACAGAGCAAGACTCCGTCTCAAAAAAAAAAAAAAAAATTAAAAATGTGGCCAGGCACAATGGCTCATACCTGTAATCCCAGCACTTTGGAAGGCCGAAGCAGGTGGATCACTTTGAGCCCAGGAGTTCAAGACCAGCCTGGGCAACATGGCAAGACTCTCTTTAAAAAAAAAAAAAAAAAAAATTAAAAAATGGCCCGGCGAGGTGGCTCACACCTGTAACTGTAGCACTTTCGGAGGCTGAGGCAGGCAGATTGCTTGAGCTCAGGAGTTCGAGACCAGCCTGGGCAACATGATGAAACTCTAGCTCTATCCAAAATACAAAACATTAGCCAGGTGTGGTGGTGCACATCTGTGGTCCCAGCTACTCAGGAGGCCGAGGCAGAGGTTGCAGTGAGCTAAGATGGCGCCACTGCACTCCAGGCTAGGTGACAGAATGTGACTCCATCTCAGAAAAAAAAAACAAATGAAAAACAAATTTAATTAGAAAACACCTAGCATAGTACCTGCCACGCTGGTCCGCAGGCAGCTGGTGCACTACTTTTCTCCCTGCCGGATTAGCAAGAGCTGACCCCGCTCAACATGGGCTGACTGCTGGGGCAGCTGCAGCCTCTGTCCCTGACTATCCAAGATATGACCTCCTGGAAACCCAATACTGAGGCTGGCCAAGGGGAGCGGCTAATTTGGTCTGAGATTCCCCAGAGCCCAAAGGTGCTTGCATTGGGAGTCCGGGAAAACGCTTACTGGGGGCAGTGAGAGGGAAATTCCGGAAGAGAGCTGTTACAGACCTTACTTCTCAAGATGTAGCCTGAAGGTTGCTGCATCAGAATTACCTGGCGTACTTGTTAAAAATGTAGATGCATCTCACTCCAGATTCCTGAATTAGAATTATGCCCTAAAGGGCCGGGCATGGTGGCTCACGCCTGTAATTCCAGCACTTTGGGAGGCCAAAGCGGGCGGATCATCTGAGGTCAGGAATTTGAGACCAGCCTAGTCAACATGGTGAAACCCCATCTCTACTAAAAATACAAAAGTTAGCCAGGCGCCTGTAATCCCAGGTACTCGGGAGGCTGAGGCAGGAGAATTGCTTGAACCTGGGAGGTGGAGGTTGCAGTGAGTTGAGATCGTGCCACAGCACTCCAGCCTGGGCGACAGAGTGAGACTCCTCAAGAAAAAAAAAAAAGAAGAATTATGCCCTAAATTTTGAAAACTACTGCCCTAGGGCTCAGATTGGGCCAGGGTTTGATGCCCCAGGAATCCCAGTGCGCCAGTTCCCAATATTGCTAGGACATCTCTATTCTAGTGAGGAAAGGAGAATTTCAAGAGGTAAAATTAGGTACACCCAAGGTCACTGCTGCAGTGTAACCCCAGTACCACTAGAGGGCAGGGCACACACAGACTTGCAGACAGAAAAAGTAGTACCTGCTCAATCTAGGTAAACTGAGACCAGCGCAAAGAACAGGTGGACCCAGCCAGCTCTATTGATACTAAGAAGCAAGCACTACCTTCTAACCATCAAAACATATCCTCTGATTTCAGGTATTTATATCAAAGTTGGGGCTGGGCATTGTGGCTCACGACTGTAATCCCAGCTCTACTAAAAATATAAAACTTAGCTGGGCGTGGTGGCAGGCACCTATAATCCCAGCTACTCGGGAGGCTGAGGCAGGAGAATCACTTGAACCCAGGAGGCGGAGGTTGCAGTGAGCCGAGATCATGCCACTGCACTCTGCTCTGCTGGCCAGGCTGGAGTGCAATGGTGCAATCTCAGCTCAAAGAAAAAGAAAACTAGGCCTGATAGCCGCAACCTCCGCCTCCCAGGTTCAAGCAGCTCTCCTGACTCAGACTCCCGAGTAGCTGGGATTACAGGCATCCACTATCATGCCTGGCTAATTTTTGTATTTTTGTAGAGATGGGGTTTCACCATGTTGTCCAGGTTGGTCTTGAACTCCTAACCTCAGGTGATCTGCCCACCTCAGACTCCCAAAGTGCTGGGATTACAGACATGAGCCATCACGCCCAGCTGAGAACACTGGTTTTAGAATCAGACAGGCTTGGATGCGAATCCTGGCTCTATTGCTTCTTAGCTTCTTACATGACCTTGAGCAAGTTACCTAAGGTAGTCAGTTAGCTTCCTTATCCTAAAATGGGCATAAAAATATCTTCTTAAAGCCGGGCGCGGTGGCTCACGCCTGTAATCCCAACACTTTGGGAGGCCGAGGCGGGTGGATCACGAGGTCAGGAGATCAAGACCATCCTGACTAACGTGGTGAAACCCTGTCTCTACTAAAAATACCAAAAAAATTAGCTGGACGTGGTGGTGGGTGCCTGTAGCGCGCAGCTACTCGGGAGGCTGAGGCAGGAGAATGGCGTGAACCCGGGAGGCGGAGCTTGCAGTGAGCTGAGATCATGCCACTGCACTCCAGCCTGGGTGACAGAGTAAGACTCCGTCTCAAAAAAAAAAAAAAAAAAAAAATCTTCTTAAGCTGGGCACGATGGCTCATCACTTTGGGAGGCTGAGGCGGGTGGATCACCTGAGGTCGGGAATTCGAGACTAGCCTGACCAACATGGAGAAACCCCGTCTCTACTAAAAAAAAATACAAACAAATTAGCCGGGCATGGTGGAGCATACCTGTAATCTCAGCTACTCAGGAGGTTGAGGCAGGAGAATCGCTTGAACCCGGGAGGCAGAGGTTGTGGTGAGTCAAGATGGCGCCATTGCACTCCAGCCTGGGCAACAAGAGCGAAACTTTGTCTCGAAAAAAAAAAAAAAATTAGCTGGGCATGGTGACACTGCCTGTAGTCTCAACTACTTGGGAGGCTGAGGTGGGAGGATCACCTGAGCCTGAGGAGGTCGAGGCTGCAGTCAGCTGTGACAAATCACTGCAGCCTGGGTGACAGAGTGAGACCCTGTGTCAAAAAAAATAATAAAAAATCGCCCGGGCACCGTGGCTCACACCTGTAATCCCAGCACTTTGAGAGGCTGAGATGGGCGGATTGCTTGAGCCCAGGAGTTCAAGACCAGCCTGGGAAACATGGCAAAACCTGGTTACTACAAAAATACAAAATATTAGCTGGATGTGGTGGCACATTCCTGTAGTCCCAGCTACTCAGGAGGCTGAGGTGGGAAGTTCACCTGAGCCTGGAAGGTCAGTCGAGGCTGCAGGGAGCCAAGATCACACTACTGCACTCTGGCCTGGGCAACAGAGTGAGACTCTGTCTTAAAAAAAAAAAAAAAAAAAAAAAAAAAATCAAAATCAGGCCAGGCACGGTGGCTCATGCCTGTAATCCCAGCACTTCGGGAGGCCGAGGCGGGCAGATCACCTGAGGTCGGGAGTTCGAGACCAGCCTGACCAACATGGAGAAACCCCGTCTCTACTAAAATACAAAAATTAGCCGGGCGTGGTGGCACATGCCTGTAATCCCAGCTACTAGGGAGGCTGAGGCAGAAGAATCGCTTGAACCCGGGAGGCAGAGGTTGCGGTGAGCCGAGATGACGCCATTGCACTCCAGCCTGGGCAACAAGAACAAAACTCTGTCTTAAAAAAAAAAAAATCTTCTTAAAAGGGGTGGTGAGGATTACACAAAACAGGGTATGCAAAATGCTTAACAGATGACTAGCTCCTGGTAATGCTCCGTACATGTTAGTTTTAAGTTATTACTGCCCAGGGTCATGTGACCAAGCACATGAGAGGCTCCAGCTACCCTTCAAGGAAGAGGAGACAGATGAAATCAGATCATGGCTGAGACATTCCTGTTTTCTCTCTCTCTCTTTTTTTTTTTTTTTTTGAGATGGAGTCTCACTCTGTCGCCCAGGCTGGAGTGCATTGGCGCTATCTTGGCTCACTGCAACCTCTGCCTCCTGGGTTCAAGCGATTCTCCTGCCTCAGCCTCCCAAGTAGCTGGAATTATAGGTGCCCGCCACCACACCTGGCTAATTTTTGTATTTTGGTAGAGATGGGGTTTCTCCATGTTGGTCAGGCTGGTCTTGAACTCCTGACCTCAGGTGATCTGCCCACCTTGGCCTCCCAAAGTGCTGGGTTACAGGCATGAGCCACCGCACCTGGCCCTCCTATTTTCTCTCCTATCAGGCTTAGTTTTCTTTTCTTTTTCTTTTTCTTTCTTTATTTTTTTTTTTGAGACGGAGTCTTGCTCTGTCACCCAGGCTGGAGTGCAGTGGCGTGATCTCAGCTCACTGCAACCTCCACCTCCCAGGTTCAAGCAATTCTCCTGCCTCAGCCTCCTAAGTAGCTGGGATTACAGGTGCCCGCTGCCACACCCGGCTAATTTTTTTGTATTTTTAGTAGAGACGGAGTTTCTCCAAGTTGGCTGGTCTGGTCTTGAACTCCTGACCTCGTGATCGCCCACCTCGGCCTCCCAAAGTGCTGGGATTACAGGCGTGAACCACTGTGACCAGCCAAGGCCTAGTTTTCCTAAATGCCTTTATGGGACCCTCACACCTGTACACCAAACTCCTTCAAGAGGCAAACTGTCTCCTAAGAGGGAGACAAAAGAAACAGGGCCAGTGGTTTCACTGTAGACAATGGTCTATCTGTCGTGCAGATGAGTCAGAACTAAGACCCCTTGAAGGAATCATGTTGTTTTGGTGCCGGCTGTCTGGTTTCTATTCCATATCCTGTGCCGCACCCTTCCCCCAGCCACAGTGACAGCTGGCAGGCTCTGACCACCACTGGCAGGCTCTGTGGTACCGCAGAGGACGATCTTCAACAGGAAGTCTTGGGGGAATATTTCTTCCCCCAAAACACCAGTCCTCTGGGCCTGGGCCACTTCTCTCCCTCAGACGGCCCAGGGTTTGGTTTCATTTTTATTTTATTTATTTATTTATTTATTTTTATGTATTTATTCTTTTTGACGGAGTCTGGTTCTGTTGCCCAGGCTGGAGTACAGTGGCGCGATCTCGGCTCACTGCAAGCTCTGCCTCCTGGGTTCACGCCATTCTCCTGCCTCAGCTTCCCAAGTAGCTGGGACTACAGGCGCCCCCCCACCACGGCCAGGTAATTTTTTGTGTTTTTAGTAGAGACGGGGTTTCACCGTGTTAGCCGGGATGGTCTCAAACTCCTGACCTCATGATCCGCCCGCCTCGGCCTCCCCAAGTGCTGGGATTACAGGCGTGAGCCACCGCACCCGGCCTATTTATTTATTTATTTATTTTTTGAGACGGAGTTTTGTTCTTCTTGCCCTGACTGGAGTGCAATGGTGCGATCTCAGCTCACTGCAACCTCCGCCTCTTGGATTCAAGCGATCCTCCTGCCTCAGCCTCTCGAGTAGCTGGGATTACAGACGCCCACCACCACACCCGGCTAATTTTTGTATTTTTAGTAGAGATGGGTTTCTCCATGTTGGCCAGGCTGGTCTCGAACTCCTGACCTCAGGGAATACGCCCACCTTGGCCTCCCGAAGTGCTGGGATTACAGGCATGAGCCACTGGACCCGGCCAGTTTTGTTTTTTAAAAAGCCGTGAGAGGGCTGTCAGGAGGGAGTGCTCCTGGGCAGAAAGAAGTCTGGCACCAGTTTCTAAGTCTCCATTCCGCCAGGCGGACAAGCCTCTCTCGGGGTTCTTGGTTCATCACTTGTAAAATATAAACAGTAATAACTGTCTTCCCTACCTCACAGAGTGTGTTGTGAGGGCCAAATGGAATGTGACTGTTGAAGTACTTAGGAAAATTAAAAAGCTTCTTCCTATGGAAGGCGGCATGGAGGCGCCGGGGGGATTCCATGTCAAAAGTCCCAGTTCTGGCCGGGCGCGGTGGCTCACGCCTGTCATCCCAGCACCTTGGGAGGCCGAGACGGGTGGATCACGAGGCCAAGAGTTCGAGATCAGCCTGGCCAACAAGGCGAAACCCCATCTCTAGTAAAAAATACAAAAATTAGCCGGGCGTGGTGGCGCGCGCCTGACGTCGCAGCTACTCAGGAGGCCGAGGCAGGAGAATCGCTTGGACCCGGGAGGCAGAGGTTGCGGTGAGCCGAGATGGCGCCACTGCACTCCAGCCTGGGCGACAGAACAAGACTCCGTCTCAAAAATAGACACAACAGAAGTCCCAGTTCTGCCCCTGGTTGTGCGGCCGGCACTTAACTTAGAGTCCGGCATCTCTGGGAACACCCTCCCGGATCCGCGCGCTGGTGCGTGCTGGAGGGAGCAGGGAGGGGCGGGGAGGTCGGCATCGCCCTCAGCCGGGCCCGGCTGGAGCTGACCGGAGACCCTTCCAGCCCCGGGAGGAAGCGGAGCCCGGACCGAGCCAGAGCGGAGCAGCGGGAGGGAGGGAGAGCGGGGAGGCCGCCGGGCAGGAAGCGGGGTGTCGCCGGGCAGGAAGCGGGGTCCCGCCCGGGCCTCTGGAGCCACGTGCGCTTGTTTCCGTGCTGGGGCGATCACGTGACCCGCGTCAGCTGACCCGTCACGGTGGAGCCCGGTGCTCGCGCCCGGCAGCCTCTGCCCCGCCGCGCCCGGAGCGCAGGACCCGCGGAGGGGTAAGCGCGCCCCCCGCCCGCCCCTTCTCCGCCGCCGGCTTCCTGCGGCCACCTCCGCCCCGGCCCCTGTCCCGCGCCCATCCCAGCCCTGCCGGCCTGGCGCCCCGGAAGTCGTCGCCAGCAGGGCCGTGGCTGGGCTCAGCCCCGCGCTGCCCCCGGGCGGCCTGGAGGAGATGGCCCAGGGCAGCGGGGGGCGGGAAGGCGCTCTCGGAACCCCGGCCGGGGGCTGGCATTCCCCGCCAAGCCCAGACATGCTGGAGCTGCTCCGGAGCGTGGAGAGGGACCTGAGCATTGATCCCAGGCAGCTGGCTCCGGCCCCGGGGGGCACCCACGTGGTGGCCCTAGTGCCTGCGCGCTGGCTGGCCAGCCTCCGCGATCGCCGGCTGCCCCTGGGACCCTGTCCCCGCGCAGAGGGCCTGGGAGAAGCGGAAGTCAGGACTCTCCTGCAGCGCTCTGTGCAAAGGCTGCCTGCCGGCTGGACGCGCGTGGAGGTGCATGGGCTGCGGAAGCGGAGACTGTCCTACCCTCTGGGCGGGGGCCTGCCCTTTGAGGACGGATCCTGCGGCCCTGAGACCCTCACTCGCTTCATGCAGGAGGTTGCCGCCCAGAATTATCGCAACCTGTGGCGCCATGCATACCACACTTACGGCCAGCCGTACAGTCACAGCCCTGCCCCCTCAGCTGTCCCTGCCTTGGACTCAGTACGGCAGGCTCTGCAGAGGGTCTATGGTTGTTCCTTCCTGCCAGTGGGTGAAACTACCCAATGCCCATCATATGCCAGAGAAGGCCCCTGTCCCCCTCGGGGCAGCCTTGCTTGTCCTAGTCTGTTACGGGCTGAGGCCTTGCTGGAGTCGCCAGAGATGCTGTATGTGGTACACCCTTACGTGCAGTTCTCCCTACATGACGTGGTCACCTTCAGCCCTGCCAAGCTGACCAACAGCCAGGCCAAGGTGCTGTTCATTCTCTTCCGCGTACTGAGGGCTATGGACGCCTGTCATCGCCAGGGGCTGGCGTGTGGGGCCCTGTCTTTGCATCACATCGCGGTGGATGAGAAGCTTTGCAGCGAGCTGCGACTGGACCTGAGCGCTTATGAGAGGCCCGAGGAGGACGAGAATGAGGAGGCCCCTGTGGCAAGGGATGAGGCGGGCATTACGTCTCAAGAGGAGCAGGGAGGGCGACCTGGGCAACCCACTGGCCAGGAGGGACTTCGGAGCCTCGTGCTAGATTGGGTCCACGGCCGCATCAGCAACTTCCACTACCTCATGCAGCTGAATCGGTTGGCAGGTCGGCGGCAGGGGGACCCCAACTACCACCCCGTGCTGCCCTGGGTGGTGGATTTCACCACGCCCCATGGGCGCTTCCGAGACCTGCGCAAGTCCAAGTTCCGCCTCAACAAGGGGGATAAGCAACTGGACTTCACGTACGAGATGACGCGGCAGGCATTCGTAGCAGGCGGGGCGGGCGGCGGGGAACCCCCTCACGTTCCCCACCACATCTCAGACGTGCTCTCCGACATCACCTACTACGTGTACAAGGCTCGGCGCACGCCTCGGTCGGTGCTCTGTGGACACGTCCGCGCGCAGTGGGAGCCCCATGAGTATCCGGCCAGCATGGAGCGGATGCAGAACTGGACCCCGGATGAGTGCATTCCGGAGTTCTACACCGATCCCTCTATCTTCCGCTCCATCCACCCCGACATGCCTGACCTGGATGTGCCAGCCTGGTGCAGCTCCAGCCAGGAGTTCGTGGCTGCCCACCGAGCCCTGCTGGAGAGCCGCGAGGTGTCCCGGGACCTGCACCATTGGATCGACCTCACGTTTGGCTATAAACTCCAGGGCAAGGAGGCTGTCAAGGAAAAGAATGTGTGTCTGCACCTGGTGGATGCCCACACTCACCTGGCCAGCTATGGGGTGGTGCAGCTCTTCGATCAGCCACACCCCCAGCGCCTGGCTGGGGCTCCTGCCCTTGCCCCCGAGCCTCCCCTCATCCCCAAGCTGTTGGTCCAGACCATCCAGGAGACCACAGGCCGGGAGGACTTCACAGAAAACCTGGGACAGCTTCCAAATGGAGTGGGCCGGCCAGTTTTAGAGGCCACTCCCTGTGAGGCTAGCTGGACCAGAGACAGGCCGGTGGCAGGAGAAGACGACTTGGAACAGGCCACAGAAGCTCTGGATTCCATTTCCCTTGCTGGGAAAGCAGGTGACCAGCTGGGCTCCTCCAGTCAAGCGTCTCCTGGCCTTCTCTCTTTCTCAGTGTCCTCAGCCTCCCGTCCAGGCCGCAGGAATAAAGCTGCTGGGGCAGACCCTGGGGAGGGCGAGGAGGGGAGGATTCTTCTTCCTGAGGGCTTCAATCCCGTGCAGGCCCTGGAGGAGCTGGAGAAAACGGGCAACTTCTTGGCCAAAGGCCTAGGGGGCCTGTTGGAGATGCCTGAGCAGCCCCGGGTCCAGCCGGCTGTGCCACTGCAGTGCCTACTCCACAGGGACATGCAGGCGCTGGGTGTCCTGTTGGCGGAGATGGTGTTTGCCACCAGGGTGCGGACGCTGCAGCCCGATGCACCTTTGTGGGTACGCTTCCAGGCTGTCCGAGGGCTCTGCACACGCCACCCCAAGGAGGTCCCTGTGTCTTTGCAGCCCGTGCTGGACACACTCCTGGAGCTGAGTGGCCCCAAAGTCCCCATGGGAGCAGAGAGGGGCAAGCTGGACCAACTGTTTGAGTACAGGCCTGTCTCCCAGGGCCTGCCCCCACCCTGCCCAAGCCAGCTTCTCAGCCCCTTCAGCTCCGTGGTTCCCTTCCCGCCCTACTTCCCGGCACTGCACAGATTCATCCTTCTGTACCAGGCAAGGCGCGTGGAGGACGAGGCCCAGGGGCGCGAGCTGGTATTTGCTCTGTGGCAGCAGCTGGGCGCGGTGCTGAAGGACATCACCCCTGAGGGCCTGGAGATCCTGCTGCCCTTCGTGCTCTCACTCATGGCCGAGGAGCATACGGCTGTGTACACGGCCTGGTATCTGTTTGAACCTGTTGCCAAGGCACTGGGCCCCAAAAATGCCAATAAGTACCTCCTGAAGCCGCTCATTGGTGCCTACGAGAGCCCCTGCCAGCTACACGGCCGCTTCTACCTGTACACGGACTGCTTTGTGGCCCAACTGATGGTGCGGCTGGGCCTGCAGGCATTTCTCACTCACCTGCTGCCTCACGTCCTGCAGGTGCTGGCGGGCGCAGAGGCCTCCCAGGAGGAGAGCAAGGACCTGGCAGGGGCTGCTGAGGAGGAGGAGAGTGGGCTGCCCGGGGCCGGGCCTGGCTCCTGTGCTTTTGGGGAGGAGATTCCCATGGATGGGGAGCCTCCTGCCTCCTCGGGCCTGGGGCTCCCAGACTACACGTCTGGTGTCAGCTTCCATGACCAGGCTGACCTGCCTGAGACAGAGGACTTCCAAGCCGGGCTCTATGTGACTGAGTCTCCCCAGCCCCAGGAGGCTGAAGCTGTGAGCCTGGGCCGGCTGAGTGACAAGAGCAGCACCAGCGAGACCTCCCTGGGTGAGGAGCGGGCTCCAGATGAGGGGGGTGCCCCCGTGGACAAGAGCAGCCTTCAATCAGGCGACAGCAGCCAGGACTTGAAGCAAAGCGAGGGCTCTGAGGAGGAAGAGGAGGAGGAGGACAGCTGCATGGTGCTAGAGGAGGAGGAGGGGGAGCAGGAGGAGGTCACTGGGGCATCTGAGCTCACTCTGTCTGACACGGTGCTGTCCATGGAGACGGTTGTGGCCGGCGGCAGTGGGGGAGATGGGGAAGAGGAGGAGGAGCCACTGCCTGAGCAGTCAGAAGGCAAAGAACAGAAGATCCTCCTTGGTAAGTTCTCAGGTCTGGGAGGTGTTGGTCAAAAACACCTCCTGCTGGCCAGGCGCGGTGGCTCACGCCTGTAATCCCAGCACTTTGGGAGGCTGAGGTGGGTGGATCACAAGGTCAGGAGATTGAGACCATCCTGGATAACACGGTGAAACCCCGTCTCTACTAAAAATATTAAAAAATAGCCGGGCGTGGTGGCGGGCGCCGGTAGTCCCAGCTACTCAGGAGACTGAGGCAGGAGAATGGCATGAACCCAGGAGGCGGAGTTTGCAGTGAGCCGAGATCGCACCACTGCACTCCAGCCTGGGCAACAGAGCGAGACACCATCTCAAAAAAACAAAAAACAAAAAAAACACCTCCTGCTTCTCCCTGCACACTGGCAGAGCACCTACTCTGTGCCAAGCAGTGGATCGAGCCAGGGCCACCTGCAACACAAATGTAGGCCTGCACAGAGCGCACACCCAGCAGATGAGATGCCACAGCGTAGACAGTCTTAAGCAAGTGTGTTATGTTAGTGCGATAAAGAACATGGCTGCATTCCTAGGAGGGGAGTGGAACATGGAGCTTTTCGGCCGGGCGCCGTGACTCATGCCTCTAATCCCAGCACTTTGGGAGGCTGAGTCAGGAGGATCACTTGAGGTTAGGAGTTCGAGACCAGCCTGGCCAACATGGTGAAACCCCGTCTCAACTAAAAATACAAAAATTAGCCAGGTGTGGTGGCAGGCACCTGTAATCCCAGCTATTCGGGAGGCTGAGGCAGGAGAATTACTTGAACCCAAGAGGCGGAGGTTGCAGTGAGCTGAGATCACACCACTGCACTGCAGCCTGGGCAACAGAGCGGGACTCCGTCTCAAAAAACAAACAAAAAAAAGGTGCTTTTACATCTAGTTTTCAAGGGTCAGAGCAGGCTTCCTTAAAAGCAGAGACAGTTGAGGTTTAAGTAGGAGTAGGAAGAAGGTAGACAAAAATGGGCAAAAAGAAAGTCTGAAGGCTGAGGGAACAGCGTGTGTGAGGCTCTGAGGCTGTCATGTTCCATTAAAGAAGAGAAGCAGGGGGCCGGGTGCTGTGGCTCACACCTGTAATCCCAGCACTTTGGGAGGCTGAGGCGGATGGATCACGAGGTCAGGAGATTGAGACCATCCTGGCCAATATGGTGAAACCCCGTCTCTACTAAAAATACAAAAAATTAGCTGGGCATGGTGGCGGGCGCCTGTAATCTTAGCTATTTGGGAGGCTGAGGCAGGAGTATTGCTTGAACCTGGAGGCTCAAGGAGGAGAGTCAGGGCGGTGGAAGGTGGAGGTTGCAGTGAGCTGAGATTGTGCCACCGCACTCCAGCCTGGGCAACAGAGCGAGACTCTGTCTCAAAAAAAAAAAAAGAAGAAGAGATGCAGGGAAAGGCCATTATGGCGAGACCGCGGGAGTGGAGGGAAGAGAGGCCAGACGGAAGGTGGCCAGGGCCGGGTCAGGCCTCGTTAAGGAGCTTCAGAAGACCCACGGGCAGGCTAACTTCCTGCAGGTCGTGCCTGTGGAGAGGAGCCTGGAGCAGCCAGAGTCCCATAGGCCAGGGCCTGGGCGCCTCTGCCACTGTTACGTGGAGGGGGGTGGTGTGGGACAGCCGGCCTGCGCTGGGCTCTTGGCAGAGCTGCAGCCAGAGGTGTTTGAGTGGGGTGCCGTGGGGTTGGGTGGGAGGGGTGATGAGCCCCTGTTATCTGAGGAGCTCAGGGCCTGCTCCCACCCCACAGATACAGCCTGCAAGATGGTCCGCTGGCTGTCTGCCAAGCTCGGCCCCACAGTGGCCTCTCGCCACGTGGCCCGGAACCTGCTCCGCCTGCTGACGTCTTGTTATGTTGGTAAGGAGGCCTGCGGTCAGTGCTGGAGATGAGGCTTTCTCCCAGGCCCTCTGCGTAGCTTCAGCCCTCTCCGGCGGAGATCCTTCCCACCCCTCCCTCAAACCACCCCCCGGCCAGGTGCTGGGTCCCAGTCTGTAAATGCCAGCCTTGGGTAGGGCCGGGCTGGGCCCCCGGCTAGAGTGAGCTCAAGTGGCCAGCACAGCCCTGCAGGGCCAGGCTCCCCCAGGCCCTCCACTGGCGACTCAGGGCTGCTGGCCCTTCCGTGGCAGGACCCACTCGGCAGCAGTTCACGGTGAGCAGTGGCGAGAGCCCTCCGCTAAGCGCCGGCAACATCTACCAGAAGAGGCCGGTCCTGGGTGACATCGTGTCAGGGCCCGTGCTCAGCTGCCTCCTCCACATTGCCCGCCTGTATGGGGAGCCTGTCCTCACCTACCAGTACCTGCCCTACATCAGCTACCTGGTCAGTCGCTGGTTTGGCAGGCCCGGGGCTGGGAAGGCTGAGGAACTGAGGGCCGGCCCGGGGTCTCTGGGTGCCAGGGGATCTGTGGGGCTGCCCGGCCCTCATCTGCTCGGTGGCTCTAGGTGGCCCCAGGGAGTGCCTCAGGCCCCAGCCGACTGAACAGCCGTAAGGAGGCAGGGCTGCTGGCTGCGGTGACGCTGACTCAGAAGATCATCGTGTACCTCTCAGACACCACACTCATGGACATCCTGCCCCGGATCAGCCATGAGGTCCTGCTGCCCGTGCTCAGCTTCCTCACCTCCCTCGTCACGGGGTAGGCCTCTGCCCCAGCTGATGTAGGGGGACCGGCCCAGCGGAGGGGCTGCCCAGGAGGGGCTGGGAAGCTCAGGGGAGAGGACGTAACACTGGGCTGGGTGTCAAAGAGTTCTGGTTTTGATTCCAGCTGTGTGACCTTGAGCAAGCCACACCCTTTTCCTGTGCCTCAGTTTCCTCATCTGGTTTGGACCAGTTGGTCTTGGAGCTCCTTTCATTTAAAACTTTTGATATGTCTGGGCGCGGTGGCTCATGCCTGTAATCCCAGCACTTTGAGAGGCTGAGGTGGGAAGATTGCTTGAGCCCAGGAGTTCAAGACCAGCCTGGGCAACAAAATGAGACCTCCTCTCTAAAAATAGATATAAAGGCTGGGCATGGTGTCTCACCCCTGTAATCCCAGCACTTTGGGAGGCTGAGGCGGGCGGATCACGAGGTCAGGAGTTTGAGACCCGCCTGGCCAACATGGTGAAACCCCGTCTCTACTAAAAATACAAAATATTCGCTGGGCATGGCAGCAGGTGCCTGTAATCCCAGGTACTCGGGAGGCTGAGGCGGGAGAATTGCTTGAACCCTGGAGGCAGAGGTTGCAGTGAGCTGAGATCACGCCATTGTACTGCAGCCTAGGCGACAGTGCAAGACTCCGTCTCAAAAAAAAAAAGTATATATATATGCTGGGTGCTGTGGCTCATGCCTGTAATCCCAGCACTTTGGGAGGCCAAGGTGGGTGGATCGCTTGAGGTCAGGAGTTCGAGACCGGCCCGGCCAATATGGCAAAACCCCGTCTCTACTAAAAATACAAAAAAAAATTAGCCGGGTGTGGTGGCTGATGTCTGTAGTCCCAGCTACCCAGGAGACTGAGGCAGGATAATCACTTGAACCCAAGAGGAGGAGGTCGCAGTGAGCCGAGATCGCACCACTGCACTCCAGCCTGGGTGACAGAGCAAGACTCCATCTCAATAAAAATAAAAATAAATAAAGCTTTTGCTAGATTCTGGTCAAGTCCTGCAGAACGGGGGGCTGGAGCTCATGAGCTCTGTTTCCAGGTTCCCAAGTGGGGCCCAGGCCCGGACCATCCTGTGTGTGAAAACCATCAGCCTCATCGCCCTCATCTGCCTGCGCATCGGACAGGAGATGGTCCAGCAGCACCTGAGCGAGCCCGTGGCCACCTTCTTCCAGGTCTTCTCTCAGCTGCATGAGCTTCGGCAACAGGTGGGCAGATCTGCTGGGCCAGGGCGGGCTGGGGCGGGGGCTGTGGACCTGGCTGACCCCCTGGGCGTCTTGCTCATAGGATCCGAAGCTGGACCCCGCGGGCCGTGGCGAGGGCCAGGGTGGGCCAGGGCGGGGGCTGTGGACCTGGCTGACCCCCCTGGGCGTCTTGCTCATAGGATCTGAAGCTGGACGCCACGGGCCGTGGCGAGGGCCAGCTGCCACAGGTGGTCTTCTCTGATGGGCAGCAGCGGACCGTGGACCCCGCCCTGCTGGACGAGCTGCAGAAGGTGTTCACCCTGGAGATGGCATACACAATCTACGTGCCCTTCTCCTGCCTGTTGGGTACTGCCCCGTGACGTTCCCCATCACAGCCTTCGTGGCTGTCTCCTCCCTTGGGAGGCCCCATTCTCTGCCCTTGCCCCGGAGTCAGCAGTGGGTTCTAAGCAGTGGGTTCTAAGCGCCAGCAGGATGGGTGAGAGCAAAGGGATTTGGCCTCAGACCCCTACCTCCAAGGTGACATACAAACAGGGACTGAGCAGTAGCCAGCAAGAGAGGCCCAGAAGCTGGCCTGTAGTGTCCCTGGGGAAGGCAGGAGAGTCAGGGCGGTGGACTGGCGGTCTGCAGGAGCTGGCGAGAGGGAAGGAGTGGCCTCCTGTTTACGAAGCTTCCCCTCTGGGCCCTGCACGGTGCTGTGCAGATCGTTTCAGCGTGTCATCTCCCTGGAGAGGACAAACAGCCCTGTGGTTACACATGTTATCATCCTGCCACTGAAATCTAAGCTTTGGGAGGCCAGGGCACCACCTGTCTTGTTCCGTATTCTATTCCTAGTGCCCAGCACAGCACAGCACATATAGAAGACGCTCATGTGTACATCACAACGGAATCAATCCACATTTCACTGAGGAGGAAACTGAGGCTCAGAGACAGAGTTACTTGCCCAGAGTTGCAGAGCCAGTTCCTGCCCCATCTTCTGTGTCTCCCAAGTCCTTGGATGGGTGATAGCAGCCGCCTGCCATCTTCCCTGTCTCAGGACCTCTCCCACTCCCATCCAGGTGACATCATCCGGAAAATCATCCCCAACCACGAGCTGGTTGGGGAGCTGGCGGGGCTGTACTTGGAGAGCATCAGCCCGAGCAGTCGCAACCCTGCCAGCGTGGAGCCCACCGTGCCCAGCACCGGCCCCGAGTGGGACCCCCAGGGTGGGGGCTGCCCTCAGGATGATGGCCACTCAGGGACCTTTGGGAGCGTCCTGGTGGGGAATCGAATTCAGATCCCCAATGACTTTCGGCCTGAGAACTCCGGACCGCTGGGCCCCATCTCGGGGGTGGGTGGTGGGGGCCTGGGCAGCGGGAGCGACGACAACGCCCTGAAGCAGGAGCTGCCGCGGAGCGTCCACGGGCTGAGTGGAAACTGGCTGGCGTACTGGCAGTACGAGATCGGCGTGAGCCAGCAGGATGCCCACTTTCATTTCCACCAGATCCGCCTGCAGAGCTTCCCGGGACACTCGGGGGCCGTCAAGTGTGTGGCACCCCTGAGCAGCGAGGACTTCTTCCTGAGCGGCAGCAAGGATCGTACCGTGCGCCTCTGGCCGCTGTACAACTACGGCGATGGGACCAGCGAGACGGCCCCACGCCTCGTCTACACCCAGCACCGCAAGAGCGTCTTCTTCGTGGGCCAGCTCGAGGCCCCGCAGCACGCGGTGAGCTGTGACGGGGCTGTGCACGTCTGGGACCCCTTCACAGGTGAGCGGGCCCAGGTGAGGCCTGTTCTCTTCCTGCTCCAGCGCCCCACCAGACCTCCGGAAAGGGGGCCCGAGGGTGGGGCTGTAATGCTGCGGAGTTTGGGGAGACCCAGCGAGGCCGCCTAGGAGAGCAGTTAGGGCTTCGAATCTGTTAGACTTGAGTCTGAATTGGCTCCACCAGCTTACTTGCTGAGTGACCTTGAGCAAGTTCCTGCTGCTGGAAGCATCTGTTTTCCCATCTATAAACTGAGAATCAGAAAAACTGGCTGAGAAGATAACACACAGCCGGGCGCGGTGGCTCACGCCTATAATCCCAGCACTTTGGAAGGGTGAGGTGGGTGGATCACGAGGTCAGGAGATCGACATCATCCTGGCTAACATGGTGAAACCCTGTCTCTACCAAAAATACAAAAAATTAGCCGGGCGTCGTGGTGGACGCCTGTAGTCCCAACTATTCGGGAGGCTGAGGCAGGAGAATTGCTTGAACCTGGGAGGTGGAGGTTGCAGTGAGCTGAGATTGCACCACTGCACTCCAGCCTGGGTGACAGAGCAAGACTCCATCTCAAAAGAAAAGAAACATCTTTAGCATTTTCTAAGGATCCCTGGGGGACGGGAGGCAGGTGTGCGGTGAGTTGGGGGATTAGAAGCTCCCAGGGCTCTTCTGTCAGCTGCTGGGACCCCAGATCCACTGTGACTTTCCTTCCCAGGGAAGACCCTTCGCACAGTGGAGCCGCTGGACAGCCGGGTGCCCCTGACTGCAGTGGCTGTCATGCCCGCCCCCCACACCAGCATCACCATGGCCAGCTCTGACTCTACCCTGCGCTTTGTGGACTGCAGGAAGCCTGGTCTGCAGGTCAGGGGGGTCCAGTTCCCTGAGCACTCGCCTGGTTCTCTGGGGACCTGGCAGGGAGGAGAGACTCCCCAAAAACAGAAAGCCAGGATGTTGTTCTGGGGCCCTAGTTAGTTTCTCTTTGGTGCTAGATCACTCACAGCCGCACACCCTGTGGGGCAGGACTCTGGCCTGTGATGGGAGTGGGGTTCTGGGCTTTTCATGCCCCCTGATGAGGGTCAGAGGCTCAGGCCTTCCTGCCGTGTGGGCTTGGGTGGTGGGCAGGGCCTTGGGGAGTGTGGGATGGGAAGGCGGTGCCTCAGCTCAGCTGCCCTGTCCCTGCAGCACGAGTTCCGACTGGGCGGTGGGCTGAACCCTGGGCTTGTCCGTGCCCTGGCCGTCAGCCCCAGTGGCCGTAGCGTCGTGGCCGGCTTCTCCTCGGGCTTCATGGTGCTCCTGGACACCCGCACGGGCCTGGTTCTGCGAGGCTGGCCAGCCCACGAGGGGGACATTCTGCAGATCAAGGTGATGGGCTGGGTCCCCCTCCCCTTGCTGCCCGGCCCCTGCCCCTGTCCAGCCATCACCCCTGCTTAGGGCCTGCCTGCCCGGGGACAGGCTCAAACTGGTCTGTCTTATATACCTGGTCCAGGACTAATGGGCAGGGAGGGTAGTCCTCTCGGGCCAACTTGGGAGCCAGTCGCACTGCAGGGGCCTCAGCAGGAGGCAGGCCATGGGGGCGGGAGCTATGGGGCAGGGCTGACCCTGTTGCTCATGGAGATGTTCTAATGAGTAACCCTTGTCCATATTTGTCTTGCTTGGAGGATCAGGGGTCAGGCCCTGTCCATGACCCAGTTCAGGTTAAATAAAGCTCAGCTGGGAGGCTGTTTACTGCCCGTAGACCACTGAGCAGAGTCCATGGCCCTGCTGGGCTGCCCTGGCGGGGGCAGGAGCAAACCTGGGCATGGGGATCCTGCCCCCCTCTCCTTCCCCTCCCCCTCCCTCCATTCTCAGTCACAGGCCTCGGGGAGCTGCTCAGGGAGGCCCAGGAGGGGAGGAACAGGGCTTCGTGTGGGAGGATTTCTGCAGGCAGCTGGGACTTTCTTCCCCAGCTTGGCTGGAGGCCAGGAGTCTTGCATTGCCCTGCTGAGAGCAGACTGTCGCTAGCTCCCTCCAGAGCCCCAGGGAACCCTCAGCTTGAGGTGCCCCCAAATTCTAACTTTCCAAGAAAGTGTCGGGAGGGCTCTGGGGTCAGCCTGGGTGTTAATCCCGGCTCTGCTGCTTGCTGGCCCCATGACCTTGGTATGGTTACTTCACTTCTCTGAGCCTCACTTTTCCTGTCTGTGAAATGGGGACAATGGCAGCATCCACCCCATGGGGTTGTTACGAAGGTCAAGGTCGTCACGTGCACGCCTGGCAGCATGCCTGTGCATAGTTCTCAAGTTAGAGTGACGACTGGGTTACGGATGCTGAGTGTATTAAAATGAACCAACGTGAATATGGTGTGTGTGGGAGGGTGGCAGCCTGTCACCCACCCAGGACGGCCTGTCTCCCTGGAGAGCGACTGCGGAGGGAACTGGGAAGGCCTTGGGGCTCAAGGGTATGCAGAGGGACCCAGGCTCCTGCTGAGGCTCTCCTCTCCCGGGACAGGCGGTGGAGGGCAGCGTCCTGGTCAGCTCCTCCTCTGACCATTCCTTGACCGTCTGGAAGGAGCTGGAGCAGAAGCCCACCCATCACTACAAGTCAGCATCCGACCCCATCCACACCTTTGACCTGTACGGCAGCGAGGTGGTCACCGGCACCGTGTCCAACAAGATTGGCGTCTGCTCCCTGCTCGAGCCACCCTCACAGGCCACCACGAAGCTCAGCTCTGAGAATTTCCGCGGCACGCTCACCAGCCTGGCCTTGCTGCCCACTAAACGCCACCTCCTGCTGGGCTCAGACAACGGGGTTATCCGCCTTTTGGCATAGACTGAGGCAGGAGCTGGCCGGGCAAGGGTGGGAAGACATCTGCAGGCACGTGTCCGCTCACCCTGTTCCCCGAGCAGCAGCTCCCTCCAGGGAGGCCCTGGGTCCCATGCTCTGGGTGCCCACGTGGCCTGCCAACTAGGGCCTCCAACTGGAGTGGGGGAGTCCTGGCCCCTGAATCACCAGAGCCACCAAGCCTGCCAGAGGGGTCTCCTTCATGGCTTGGGGACACACTGCTCCTAGCAAGCAGAAAGTAAGAGCAGGAGGAAGCGTTGCTACCTTCACTTCTCCCCAGCTCTGCCCTCTGGGTCCACATGAGGACAGGGAAGCTCGGGAAGGGGAAGGGAGACTGGCCCTGCCCAGCCAGTCTCTAGCCCATCAGCCCCTGCTGGGCACTCTCTGCCCCATCCCTCTAGGACAGGGAAGGTGGCCTGGTCCAGGGCACTGATGGTGCTTGGATTCCAGCCTAAGGAAGGCTGGCCGTGGTCCAGGAGTTAAGGGCCTGGGTCTGGGGTTTAAGTGGCCACCCATCCAGGCCCTGGCCAGTGTGGGACCAGGAGGGGAAGGAAGAAGGAGGCTAGGAGCAGGGGAGAGAAGATGCACTTGGCCAGTGGTGCCTGCCAGGAGTGAGTCCATGCGTTGCCTACCCACCCCTAACCACAGTGTTTGTGCCTTGAGCTGAGGGGGCAGCCTCTGGGCCCTGAATCCCTGCTGGGGCTCCACGACCCTGAGCGAAGGTGTGAGAAGAATCATCTCTGCACCTCGGGTCTCTGCCAGAGGAAGACTTAAGCATCCCTGCGGCCTCACATTCTAGATGGAGATGAGGTCCAGGGGTTGGCCCCTGCTGCCTCCTCACAATTTGCAATAGATGTAAATAGGACCAATAAATCCTTTGGAAGAGCCATGGGGGGAACTGAGGCTTGTCTTTTTTTCAATAGAGATGGAGTCTGACTATGTTGCAACTCCTGGGCTCAAGCGATCCTCCTGCCTCGGCCTCCCAAAGTGTTGGGATTACAGGCATGAGCCACCACACCCAGCCTGAGACTTATCTTGCTGGTGGTGTCAGGGTGGGGAAAGTCGAGACCCAGCAGTTTCCAGGACAGTGAGGGCGGGAAGTGGCCTGATGCAGGGAGTGAGGAGCAGGACAGTGAGGGTGGGAAGGAGCCTGATGCAGGGAGTGAGGAGCAGGTGTGAGGGTGGGAAGGAGCCTGATGCAGGGAGTGAGGAGCAGGTGTGAGGGTGGGAAGGAGCCTGATGCAGGGAGTGAGGAGCAGGACAGTGAGGGTGGGAAGGAGCCTGATGCAGGGAGTGAGGAGCAGGCGTGAGGGTGGGAAGGAGCCTGATGCAGGGAGTGAGGAGCAGGCGTGAGGGTGGGAAGGAGCCTGATGCAGGGAGTGAGGAGCAGGCGTGAGGGTGGGAAGGAGCCTGATGCAGGGAGTGAGGAGCAGGCGTGAGGGTGGGAAGGAGCCTGATGCAGGGAGTGAGGAGCAGGCGTGAGGGTGGGAAGCGGCCTGATGCAGGGAGTGAGGAGCAGGTGTGAGGGCGGGAAGGAGCCTGATGCAGGGAGTGAGGAGCAGGACAGTGAGGGTGGGAAGGAGCCTGATGCAGGGAGTGAGGAGCAGGACAGTGAGGGTGGGAAGGAGCCTGATGCAGGGAGTGAGGAGCAGGTGTGAGGGTGGGAAGGAGCCTGATGCAGGGAGTTAGGAGCAGGACAGTGAGGGCGGGAAGGAGCCTGATGCAGGGAGTGAGGAGCAGGCGTGAGGGTGGGAAGGAGCCTGATGCAGGGAGTTAGGAGCAGGCGTGAGGGTGGGAAGTGGCCTGATGCAGGGAGTGAGGCACAGGTGTGAGGGTGGGAGGCAGCCTGATCTTTGCACGGGCTGCCAGGCTTCTGGTTCACACAGCCCCAGACCAGTTTCCAGAACCCTCGCTCTTGGGTAGGGCAAAGAGACATTGCTCCGGAGCGGCAGGACGGTGGGAGAGGTCGAGTCCCTCTCATCTCTCCTCCCTCACCTCCTGCCTTCCGGGCCCAGTCTGAAGGCAGCCACCCCTGATCCCGGGCTTGTAAAGTTGGGGGTGGGCTTCCTATCCCGGGCTCTCTGCACAGGCTCTTGTGGCTTCCCCTTTCCTCCCCTCAGGAGCGGGAGGCAGCTCTCAGGGAGAAGAAAGGACATTGGGAGTGAGAATCTGGATGTGACTCAGCCCAGCTCTGTGTCCTCGGGCAGGTCCCATGGCCTCTCTGAGCCTGGCTGAACCAGGAATAATCCACACCTCGTGGGGTCTCTGGAAGGCTTAACACAGTGCTAGGTTCCCGTGCTTTCTGGATCCGCCCTCTTGGCTAGCCAGCTCCAGTCTCTTCAACAGTCTCCTCCTGAACTTCCTCTTTCCAGGCTTAGCGGGGGACCCAAATATAGGGGGCTCTGCATGGCTGCCTCAGGATTAGATGCCCTGGTGGGAAAGGGGCTTCTGGCTTCAAGATCAATGTTTAACCGGATGTGCAAGTCAATATTTACCAGAAGAGAAAGCAATCTGAACAGGGCTTGGCTGAGAGTAAAGGTCCTGGTGGGAGGGGAGGGGTGGGCTGGGCTGGCTGGAGCCTGGACAGAGAGTGGGGAGCACCAAAGAGGGGCCGGCCAGAGGAACGTCGCGTGCGGCAGCGAGGAGCCCGCAGAGGTACGAGGGGAGGGGCGGCTCGGCCTGCTCCTTGGGTGGGAGAGGAGGAGGGAGCTGCCTCCCTAGCTGAGGGGTCTGGGATTTATTCAGGAAGCCTGTCACTCCCCAGCCTCATCTGGGACTTGAAAAACTGAAGCCTGTTCTTGGCAAGAAGATTCTAATGCCCAGGTCGGAGTCAGGGCCCTGGCCAAGGGCTCTTGTGTGGGATGGGGGTGGGGCCAAGGTGACCAAAGGATCCTCCAGAAGGGTTGGCCCTGAGACGGGGGTGGGCTGGAGGTAGACTGTGAGACCTGCTCTGACTTATCCTCCTGAGACCGACACCGGCCCTTCCCAGAGCCAGCCTGGGGCAGAGGCCTGTGATTCTCCTGAGCGCAGAGGTGGCTCTGGCCAGAGTCATTCACTGGGCTCCGCTGCTGTGTCAAAAGGCAGCTCTCTGGCCGCCTTGCCACCCCTGCTGAGACCTCAGGGCCTTACAGGTATGTCCAGCCTTGTGGGCAAGACCTGACCAGCCTGAGAAAGACAGGTTAGGGCCGGGCGTAGTGGCTCATGCCTGTCATCCCAGCACTTTGGGAGGCCAAGGCGGGCAGATCACCTGAGGTCAGGAGTTCGAGACCAGCCTGACCAACATGGAGAAACCCCGTCTCTACTAAAAATACAAAATTAGCCGGGCGTGGTGGCACATGCCTGTAATCCCAGCTACTCGGGAGGCTGAGGCAGGAGAATCGCTTTAGCCCAGGAGGCGGAGGTTGCAGTGAGCCGAGATTGTGCCATTGCACTCCAGCCTTTACGATAAGAGTGAAACTCCGTCTCAAAAAAAAAAAAAAAAAAAGACAGGCTAAATGGATGCAGCAGGCTGGGTAGGAGCTCTGGGCTGGGAGCCCTGTGGTGGAGGCTTCAGGGCAGGCTTCCCAGAAGAGGTGGCCTTGAGCCAAGCTGACCCCAGCCATTGGGGGAGTGCCAAGCATTGTACTCAGGGTTTACAAAGATGGTCTTATTTATTTATTTTTTTGAGACAGAGTCTTGCTCTGTCGCCCAGGCTGGAGTGCAGTGGCGTGATCTCGGCTCACTGCAACCTCCACCTCCTGGGTTCAAGCAGTTCTCTGCCTCAGCGTCCCAAGTAGCTGGAATTACAGGCGCCCACCACCACGCCCGGCTAATTTTTGTATTTTTAGTAGAGACGGGGTTTCACCGTGTTGGCCAGGCTGGTCTTGAACTCCCGACCTCAGGTGATCCACCTGCCCCCGGCCTCCCAAAGTGCTGGGATTACAGGCTTGAGCCACCATGCCTGGCCACAAAGATGGTCTTATGCCGGGCGCAGTGGCTCTCACCTGTAATCCCAGCACTTTGGGAGGCCGAGGCAGGCGGATCACCTGAGGTCGGGAGTTCAAGACCAGCCTGACTAACACAGAGAAACCCCGTTTCTACTAAGAAATACAGAATTAGCCGGGCGTGGTGGTGCATGCCTGTAATCCCGGCTATTCGGGAGGCTGAAGCAGGAGAATCGCTTGAACCTGGGAGGCGGAGGTTACGGTGAGCCGAGATCGTGCCACTGCACTCCAGCCTGGGCACCGAGAGTGAAACTCCATCTCAAAAAACAAACAAACAAGAAATCCCAAAAAGACGGTCTTATTTTGGTCCTCACCATGCATGTGAGAGGAGTGAGGGACTTGTGCCACCGTTTTACAAGGTAAGGCCAAGCCTGGTGGAGTTACGGGAAGTGCCAAGGTCCTTTGGCAAGAGGCAGCCTGGATTCAGACGCAGATCTGATTCACAGCACAGGGCCTTGAAGAAGGAGAATATTTTTGTTTTGGTATTTCTCTCCTATTCACCAAAACACCCTCAGTGCGTGAAATGCATGAAATATGAAACACCAGAAACTAAAAAGGGGGAGAAGCCAGGGCGGATGTCCCAGACGCAGGAGTGGGAGCCGCTGCTTGTGTGTTTGGGGTCTGCTCTGATTCTGGAACCTGCTTCTTCCCCTTGGCAATCATGACCCGGACTTGGCGGTATCTGTGATCGTGTGGGTAGGACTCCCTGGCGGGCGTGGGGACGTGAGATGGGAACAGAGCTTTCTGTCCCTGCCACAGGAACATGGCGCTGCTCTGGGGGCTCCTGGTGCTCAGCTGGTCCTGCCTGCAAGGCCCCTGCTCCGTGGTGAGGCTGGGCTGAAGTCAAGGTGGGGTAGGGTGGAGGGGAAGAAGAGGGGTGTTGGCGTGGAGGGAGGGCTTGGCTCCGAGGGGCCCTCCTATCCTCACCCCTTTCTCCACAGTTCTCCCCTGTGAGTGCCATGGAGCCCTTGGGCCGGCAGGTACTGGGGAGTGAGGAGCCTGTGACGGGGGGATGGTCCTGGGGATCTCACCAGTGGCTTGGGCAGGGTGGGGGGGCCTGTGGGAAGGGTCGCTCTCCATCCGCTTGCTCCTTTCTGCAGCTAACTAGCGGGCCGACCCAGGAGCAGGTGCCCCCACTTACCCTCCTCAAGTTGGGCAACCAGGTACAACCAGGTGGGGCTGGGGAAGAGTGGGCGGGGCCAGAGGGAGGGGGGCCCATCGGCAGGGGTGGGGGGGCGGGGCGCGTGCCGAGGCTGAGGCTCTGGAGTCCAGAGGCCAGAAGGGAGAGAGGGCGGGGAGGACCAAAGATGGGCGCCAGGCCCCAGAACGCCAGTGCCCTCTGTCTGACGCTCCCTCTTCCCTGGGGCTGGGACAAGGCCTTCAACACAGAACCTGGAGCTGACCCCTTGACCTCCCTGACCCCTGATCTGTCCCTGCAGGAGCCTGGTGGCCCGACTGCCCTGAAGAGTTCCCCCGGAGTCTGCAGCAGAGACCCCACCCCAGAGCAGACCCGCAGGCTGGCCCAGGCCATGATGGCCTTCACTGCCGACCTGTTCTCCCTGGTAGCCCAAACATCCACCTGCCCCAACCTCATCCTGTCACCCCTGAGTGTGGCCCTGGCACTGTCTCACCTGGCACTAGGTACCTTGGCACCACTTGTCCAGACCGAGAGAGCTGGGAGGCCAGTGGGAACTCAGTACTCCAGTGGTTCTCCGCGGGCGGTTCCTCCACCAGGGTCACGTGGCTGTTTGGTAAAAATGCAGATTCCTAGGCCGGGGCGGTGGCTCACGCCTGTAATCCCAGCACTTTGGGAGGCTGAGGCGGGTGGATCACGAGGTCAGGAGTTCAAGACCAGCCTGGCCAACGTGGTGAAACCCCATCTCTACTAAAAATACAAAAAAATTAGCCGGGCGTGGTGGTGCACACCTGTAATTCCAGCTACTCAGGAGGCTGAGGCAGAGAATTGTTTGAACCTGGGAGTTGGAGGTTACAGTGAGCCGAGATGGCGCCACTGCACTCCAGCCTGGGCAACAGAGCAAGATTCCGTCTCAAACAACAACAAATTCAGATTCCTGGGCCCCCACCCGTCCGTCTGTGTGAATCAGATCTCAGGGACTGGGCCGGGGAATCTGCTTATTTACAAGTCCTCCTGGTGATTTTTTTTTTTTTGAGACAGAGTCTTGCTCTGTCGCCCAGGCTAGAGTGCAGTGGTGTGATCTCGGCTCACTGCAACCTCTGTCTCCCGGGTTCAAGCAATTTTCCTGCCTCAGTCTCCCAAATAGCTGGGATCACAGGCACCAGCCACCATGCCCAGCTAATTTTTATATTTTTAGTAGAGACGGGGTTTCACCATGTTGGCCAGGATGGTCTCGAACTCTTGATCTAAGGTGATCAACCTGCCTCAGCCTCCCAAAGTGCTGGGATTACAGGCGTGAGCCACCGCGCCCGGTCCCTCCTGGTGATTCTTATGCAAGAGTTTGCTAGCTACACTCTTTCCCACTGTGCTGGAGGGTCTCACTCTGGGAAACGGAAGCCCAGAGAGGGAAGGTAACCTGCGGGGGGTGAGGTCACCCAGCCTGTCAGCCACAGGGGTGAGAGTCACGCAGAGCAGATCCGTGGCTGTGGAAGGACGGTGTGTGGTGCCGTGGACGTGCTCGTCACGGGTATCCAGGAGGGACTGGAGTGGGCAGTGGGGGGTGAGAAAGGACCCGCCGCCAGGCCTCAGCCTGTGCGGTGCCCTCCAGGTGCTCAGAACCACACGCTACAGAGGCTGCAACAGGTGCTGCACGCAGGCTCAGGGCCCTGCCTCCCCCATCTGCTGAGCCGCCTCTGCCAGAACCTGGGCCCTGGTGCGTTCCGACTGGCTGCCAGGATGTACCTGCAGAAAGGTAGGCGCTGATGGCAGGGAGCTCCCTCAGTCCTGCCCTGGGTGGAGGAGGGTGAGAGTGAGGGGCTGGGCCTCTGGTAGCCAGTAGGAGCGTGTCTGGCTGTGGAGCCTTGAGCCCTGGGAACAGCTTGTGCTCCCTCCGTGCAGGATTTCCCATCAAAGAAGATTTCCTGGAACAATCCCAACGGCTATTTGGGGCAAAGCCCGTGAGACTGACGGGAAAGCAGGAAGATGACCTGGCAAACATCAACCAATGGGTGAAGGAAGCCACGGAGGGGAAGATTCAGGAATTCCTCTCTGAGCTGCCGGAAGACGCCGTGTTGCTTCTCCTCAACGCCATCCACTTCCAGGGTGCGCTCCTCCTCCTCTCAGATCCCCCACCCTGTAGGCTGAGCTGGGATGCGCAGGCTTTTTTGTTTTTTTGAGACAAGTCTCGCTCTGTCGCCCAGGGTGGAGCGCAGTGGCATGATCTTGTCTCCCTGCAACCTCTGCCTCCCAGGTTGAAGCGATTCTCCTGGCTCAGCCTCCCGAGTAGCTGGGACTACAGGCATCCGCCACCACGCCCGGCTAATTTTTGTATTTTAGTAGAGACAGGGTTTCACCATGTTGGCCAGGCTGGCCTTGAACTCCTGACCTCAGGTGATCTGCCCACCTCGGCCTCCCAAAGTGCTGGGATTACAAGCATGAGCCACCGTGCCCGGCCATGCAGGCTTTGTTCTGAAGGTCTCCTTTCTTCCTCAGTCTGGGCCATGAGGCAGGAGGCTATCTGGGTGTGGTGGGGATGGGTGCCCAGGAGCCAGATGAGTTGTTCTAGAGAGAATACCCTGGGAACAAATGGTCTGAAAATATCCAGGAGGGGCTGGGTGCGGTGGCTCACGCCTGTAATCACAGCACTTTGGGAGGGCCGAGGCGGGCAGATCACGAGGTCAGGAGATCGAGACCATCCTGGCTAACACGGTGAAACCCCCGTCTCTGCTAAAAATACAAAAAAATTAGCCAGGCGTGGTGGCGGGCGCCTGTAGTCCCAGCTACTCGGGAGGCTGAGGCAGGAGAATGGCGTGAACGCTGGAGGCGGTGGAGCTAGCAGTGAGCGGAGATCGCACCACTGCACTCCAGCCTGGGCGACAGAGCGAGACTCCATCTCAAAAAAAAAGATCCAGGAGGAGTTTCCTAGGAGAATTGCAGGGGTTGGGGAAAACACAAGCCCAGATTTCAAAAATGCTATGGGAAAGAGACCTTAGATCAATTGGATGTCAGCTAGTATTCCCTGGGGTCTTGGCCTCCACTGCTCTCTCATCCTTGAATGGATTCTGGGTGGGATGGGCAACGGGCTGGGGGTGCAGAGCCCAAGCTGGTCCCCGTCGATGTGACCCCTGCCCTCTGTCCCAAGCTGGTCCCCGTCGACATGACCCCTGCCCTCTGCCCCAAGCTGGTCCCCGTTGATGTGACCCCTGTCTTCTGCCCCAAGCTGGTCCCCATCAATGTGACCCCTGCCCTCTGCCCCAAGCTGGTCCCCGTCGACATGACCCCTGCCCTCTGCCCCAAGCTGGTCCCCATCGACGTGACCCCTGCCCTCTCCTGGGTTTCAGGTTTCTGGAGGAACAAGTTTGACCCGAGCCTCACCCAGAGAGACTCCTTCCACCTGGACGAGCAGTTCACGGTGCCCGTGGAAATGATGCAAGCCCGCACGTACCCGCTGCGCTGGTTCTTGCTGGAGCAGCCTGAGATCCAGGTCACCCTTGGTTGTCCAGCAGGCTGGGCCTGAGGCTGGGAGGTGGGGAAGGGAGCAGACAGGCTGTGGAGCAGGCACAGGGATGGGTGGAGGCTGTGTCGCCTTCCTTGCCTCCATGTCCCCTAGGCAGGCATCTGCAAAAGGTCCCATGGTCCCCCATCCTATCCGGCAGGAGGACTGAGGCTCCAGGCTCTTTGAGGTTCAGTAATTCAGTGAAAATATATTGGGCATTTGCTGTGTTCCAGATACTGTTCTAAACACTAGGGTTTTTGTGGAGCACGAGGGAGGCCAGGTCTCTGCTCTTAGGAAGGAGGATACACAGTGCAACAGTGAATGGACATCAACACAGGAATTCCAGACGGTGGGAAGTGCTGTGGAGGGAAAGCTGAAAAAGAAGATGATGTAGGCCGGGCGCGGTGGCTCACGCCTGTAATCCCAGCACTTTGGGAGGCCCAGGCAGGTGGATCATAAGGTCAGGAGTTCAAGACCAGCCTGGCCAAGATTTGAAACCCTGTTTCTACTAAAAATACAAAATTAGCCAGGCGTGGAGGCAGGTGCCTATAATCCCAGCTACTCCGGAGGCTGAGGCAGGAGAATCACTTGAACCCAGGAGGCAAAGGTTGCAGTGAGCTGTGATTTTGAGGTCAGGAGTTCGAGACCAGCCTGACCAACATAGCAAAGCCCCGTCTCTATTAAAAATACAAAAATTAGCCAGCCATGGTGGTGGGCGCCTGTAATCCGATACTCTGGAGGCTGAGGCAGGAGAATCACTTGAACCCGGGAGATGGAGGCTGCAGTGGGCTGAGATCGCACCACTGCACTCCAGCCTGGGAGACAGATTGAGACTCCGACTCAGAAAAAACAAAAGCTGGCCTTGAACTCCTGACCTCGGGTGATCTGCCTACCTCGGCCTCCCTAAGTGCTGGGATTACAGGCATGAGCCACCAGGCCTGGCCTTATTTAGGCATTTTAGAGTGGTAAGGGAGAATTCTGTGAGGAGGGGGCCCTGAATTGAGACTCAGGTGACCATTGTTGATAAGGGTTTATTACAAGGGCCCATGGACTTTGAGGCAGCACAGGGACCACCCCACGGCCATGTAGCCACTCAGGGTCTCTGCAGCCCCCAGCCTGGGAGATTCCACGGGGCGCTCACACAGTGCTCTTTAGAAAGGAGGATCTGATTGGATTGGATTTCTCAGCATCTTGCGTGGAACATTCTGATTGGATAAACTTCTTCTTTTTTTTTTTTTTTTTGAGACAGAGTCTTGCTCTGTCACCCAGGCTGGAGTGCAGTGGCTTGATCTCGGCTCACTGCAGCCTCTGCCTCCTGGGTTCAAGCCACTCTCCTGCCTCAACCTCTTGAGTAGCTGGTACTACAGGCATGCACCACCACGCCTGGCTAATTTTGTTCGTTTGTTTGTTTTTGAGATGGAGTTTCGCTCTATCGCCCACACTGGAGTGCGGTGGCGCGATCTCTGTCCACTGCAATCTCCCCCTCCAGGGTTCAAGCGATTCTCCTGCCTCAGCCTCCTGAGTAGCTGGGATGACAGGCACCCGCCACCACGCCCGGCTAATTTTTGTATTTTTAGTAGAGACGGGGTTTCACCATATTGGCTAGGATGGTCTCAATCTCCTGACCTCGTGATCCGCCCGCCTCAGCCTCCCAAAGTGCTGGGATTACAGGTGTGAGCCACCGCGCCCGGCCAATTTTTTTTTTTTTTTTAGTAGAGACAGGTTTCACCATGTTGGCCAGGCTGATCTCAAACTCCTGACCCCAAGTGATCCGCCCCCTCAGGCCTCCCAAAGTGCTGGGATTACAGGCACGAACCACTGCGCCCAGCTCTGATTGGATAAAATTCCGTGCCAGGCTCTCTCAGGTGCAGCCTCTCTTGCTTCTAGCCTAAATGTGGTCCCCTTGGCCTGGGTATTGATCCCCGGGCCAGACAGCTGTGGCTGAGAGGCTGTATTTGTTAGCTTCCCAAGGCAAGTGTGACACAGACCACAGTCACTTCTGCAGGGAGGAGCCAGAAGCCACTTGGGCAGCCCTCCTGGGAGGGGGCTGTGGGCGAGGCTGGCCCGGGAACGTGTCCTGGCTTCCCGGCAGCTCATTCTGATCCACCTCCCCGAGGCTCCCCTTTCCTGCTTCCCCTTCCCTCCAGGCTGTGTCCTGCGCACTCTTCCTTCATCCTTTGTCTCCTTTCCTTAGGCCCCCTCAGCCTTTCTTGTCCTCAGGCCCTCTGCAGACAGGCCCAAACAGCCAGAACCCAGGGCTTATCCTCCCACAAGCAGGGGTTCTCCACACAGGCACTCTGCCTGGAACCCAAGGAGTCACAGCTGCAGGAGGCCCTCGAGCCCTGTGGTGTCCACCCTGCTTTTGCTGCAGAATCCCTTCAAATCAAATCTTAATGGCTGGGCGCAGTGGCTCACACCTGTAATCCCAGCACTGTGGGAGGCCGAGACAGGTGGATCACCTGAAGTCTGGAGTTTGAGACCAGCCTGGCCAACATGGTGAAACCGCGTCTCTACTAAAAATACAACAATTGGCCAGGTGAAATGGTGAGCGCCTGTAGTCCCAGCTACTCGGGAGGCTGAGGCAGGAGAATCACCTGAACCTGGGTTGCAGAGGTTGCACTGAGCCAAGATCATGCCACTGCACTCCAGCCTGGACAATAAGAGTGAAACTTTGTCTCGGAAAAAAAAAAAAAAAAAAGAGGCTGGGCATGGTTTACAGGATCATGCCTGTAATCCCAGAACTTTGGGAGGCCGAGGCAGGTGGATCACGAGGTCAGGAGATCGAGACCATCCTGGCTAACACGGTGAAACCCCATCTCTTCTAAAAATACAAAAAATTAGCCAGGCGTAGTGGCGGGCGCCTGTAATCCCAGCTACTCAGGAGGCTGAGGCAGGAGAACGGCGTGAATCCAGGAGGCGGAGGTTGCGGTGAGCTGAGATTGCACCACTGTACTCAAGCCTGGGCGACAGAGCAAGACTCCATCTCAAAAGAAAAGAAAAAAAAAGAAATCTTAAGCCAAATCAATATATATACACAGCTGGCAAAGTCACAAGAGGGAGGTGAGGGAGGGTGGGGAGGGCAGCACTCGGCAGTGGCTCACCCACAGAACCCAGGTGTGGTATGACAGCCAGTGACCCTGTCTGTGGTACATCTGGAGAAGCTGAGACAAAGACAGGCGATTCCTTACGCCGGGTCACACGGCCAGCTGGTAGCCGGTGAAGAGAGAAAAACCACCAGGTATTGAGCACTGTCTGTGACAGCGGACACTGCTAGAACGTTGTTTTTTTTGTTTGTTTGTTTGTTTTTTTAAAGACGGATTTTTACTCCTGTCCCCCAGGCTGGAGTGCAGTGGCTTGATCTTGGCTCTTGGCTCACTGCAACCTCCGCCTCCCGGGTTCAAGCAATTCTCCTGCCTCAGCCTCCCGAGTAGCTGCGATTACAAGCACCCGTCACCACAGGAGCCCAGCTCATTTTTGTATTTTTAGTAGAGATGAGGTTTCGCCATGTTGGTCAGGCTGGTCTTGAACTCCTGACCTCAGGTGATCTGCCTTCCTCAGCCTCCCAAAGTGCTGGGATTACAGGCGTGAGCCCCCATGCCCAGCCACACTGCTAGAAACTTTAAAAGCATCTCATTCGGTTACGTGTCTGCCTGCAGCGGGACAGGTAGTGTGACTCCACCTCACAGTGAGGAAGTGGAGGAGCAGTGGGGTCAGTCACAAGCCTGGCAGGATGACCTGGAGCCCCATCATCTGCCTTAGGAGCACCTGCTGGCCCCGCCCCCACTTAGCTTAGGGGCTTTCTGTCCTCATGCTCTTCCCTTGCCTTTTCTGTAGGTGGCTCATTTCCCCTTTAAGAACAACATGAGCTTTGTGGTCCTTGTACCCACCCACTTTGAATGGAATGTGTCCAAGGTACTGGCCAACCTGAGCTGGGACACCCTGCACCCACCTTTGGTGTGGGAGAGGCCCACCAAGGTCCGGCTGCCTAAGCTGTATCTGAAACACCAAATGGACCTGGTGGCCACCCTCAGCCAGCTAGGTAAGGAGGAGGGTGCGGGCCAGCCCCCGAGGTCAGGCTGGGCAGGGCGGGTAAGGAGGAAGCGTCTGGCTGGCAGCGGAGCTGAGTCAGAGCTGCCCTGTGTCCTGCTCTTTTCCAGGGCTTCGGGAGCGGGGAGAGGGTTGAATATGAGCCCCGGACCCTCTGTCCTAGTGCAAGTTGGGGTGGCCCGGGGAATGGGGATCTGCTTTGCTGCCCAAGACCTCGCATTTCAAGGAGAGTCTGGGTAGAGAGCCTGGGGTGGCACGTGAGCTTCTCTGGCTCCCCTGGAAGGCGAAGGAGGAGAAGTTGGGGTGTCTCACTGTTAAAGAAATGCTGGGTAGGGTGGCTCATGCCTGTAATCCCAGCACATTGGGAAGCTGAAGTGGGTGGATTGCTTGAGCCTGGGAGTTCGAGACCAGCCTGTGCAACACAGTGAAACCCCGTCTCTACAAAAAATAAAAAAATTAGCCAGGTGTGGTGCATGCTACTGGGGAGGTTGAGGTGGGAGGCCCTCTTGAACCCAGGTGGCTGAGGCTGCAGTGAGCCGTAATTGTGCCACTGCACTCCAGCCTCAGCAACAGAACTAAGACCTTGTCCCAAAAATAAAAATAAAGGCCAGGCATGGTGGCTCACGCCTGTAATCCTGGCACTTTGGGAGGCCAAAGCGGGTGGAGCACCTGAGGTCAGGAGTTCGAGACCAGCCCGGCCAACATGGCAAAACCCGTCTCCACTAAAAATACAAAAATTAGCCGGGTGTGATGGCAGGCGCCTGTAATCCCAGCTACTCGGGAGGCTGAGGCAGGAGAATCGCTTGAATCTGGGAGGGGGAGGTTGCAGTGAGCCGAGACTGCGCCACTGTACTCCAGCCTGGATGACAGAGTGAGACTCCATCTCAAAAAAAAAATTATAATAACTAAAATAAATAAAGCATCTATCCTTCAGCCATTTGCTAAGCAGCTGCTGTATTCCAGGCACTGTATCAGGCACCGGGAGCCCACCATGTACAAACAGCTGAGTCTAATGGGGTTGGCAGACGAGCAATCACATACTTACTACAGCATAAGCGATAAGACAGAGAGGGCTTCTCTCCAGCTCACCTGGGAGAACATTGAAAATGTACCTTGGTTGGACTTTAGAGCTGGGGATCAAGGAAGGCTTCCTGGAGGAGGTGATGTTTAAGCTGAGACTTGGAAACCAAATAGGAATGAAGCAGGGATCTGTGAGTTCAAGCTGTTCCCTGGCCAGGATCTCAGACACCCTCCCAAGCAGCTCCAGGAGCCTGTGGGGCCAAGGGCAGCTCTGACCAGCCATCTCTGGCCCTGGACAGGCCTGCAGGAGTTGTTCCAGGCCCCAGACTTGCGTGGGATCTCCGAGCAGAGCCTGGTGGTGTCCGGCGTGCAGCATCAGTCCACCCTGGAGCTCAGTGAGGTTGGCGTGGAGGCGGCGGCGGCTACCAGCATTGCCATGTCCCGTATGTCCCTGTCCTCCTTCAGCGTGAACCGCCCCTTCCTCTTCTTCATCTTTGAGGACACCACAGGCCTTCCCCTCTTCGTGGGCAGCGTGAGGAACCCCAACCCCAGTGCACCGCCGGAGCTCAAGGAACAGCAGGATTCCCCGGGCAACAAGGACTTCCTCCAGAGCCTGAAAGGCTTCCCCCGCGGAGACAAGCTTTTCGGCCCTGACTTGAAACTTGCACCCCCCTTGGAGGAGGATTACCCCCAGTTTGGCAGCCCCAAGTGAGGGGCCGTGGCTGTGGCATCCAGAGTCCCTGCCTGGACCAGCCTCTCCACTCATGTGACTCTTTCCAACCTGCTTTGTGGCACTGGGGCAGGGGCCGGGCAGCAGTCTGAGAGGCCATTCTTTCCCAACACCTCTTGGGGAGTGTAGGGTCGGGGGGCGGCTTGGAGGAGGGCAGGCATCGGGGAGCCGGGAGCCTGACCCTCATCTTTCTTCCAAATGGGCTCAGAGGGTGTCCTGCGCCGGGGCCTGGGCAGGAGGGAGGTGCTTCTAGTTCTGCCAGGAGACAGGTTAGCTGCTCCCCACATCAGCTGGGACACCCCGACGTTTGTTTACCAGAGAAAAAGGAGGGGGAGAGGGCTGCCTTTGGACTTGTCCCAGGACACCTAGGCTAGGGCGGGGAGAGACGGGCCCTGGTGGTGGCTCAGGAGGCAGAGCTTTGTCCTCAGCCCCGCGTGGAACTCGTGTCTGGCACAGCCTGGCCGTGGCCTAACCTGCCGAGAGTCCATCAGCCTCCATCCTACCCCCTGCGCCTTGTCACCCCAGGCTTCCCACGGCTCCTCGAGATCCCAACACTGCCAGCATTTCCCTTCCTTCCTCTCTCCTGCCTCCCTCCTCTGCCCGGGAGCTCAGGAACCGAGGCAGGGAAGGATCCCATGAGCCCCTTAAGGCTCTTTTGTAAGGTTTTTGTAGTGATTTTTATGCCACCTGAATAAAGAATGAATGGGCCTGGCTGGTTTGATGTCACCGTTCTGGGCATGGGTGGGGACAAGCGAGGATGGTGGGGAAGGCAGGGAGGCGGCTGCGGGGTGGACTGTGCTGAGGAACCCTGGGCCCAGCAGGGGCGGCAGCCCGCGCAGTGCCACGTTTGGCGTCTGGCCGCTCGCCAGGCATCCTCCACCGCGTGGTCCCGTCTGACCTCGCCAGCCCTCCCCCGGGACACCGCCACGCCAGCCTGCCTGCCTCTGCTCCTGGCCTCTTCTCCCTATGCCTCAGGCAGCCGGCAACAAGGGCGGCTCAGAATAGCGCCAGCCTCCTGGTTTGGGAGAAGAACTGGCAATTAGGGAGTTTGTGGAGCTTCTAATTACACACCAGCCCCTCTGCCAGGAGCTGGCGCCCGCCAGCCGGGGGCAGGCTGCCGGGAGTACCCAGCTCCAGCTGGAGACAGTCAGTGCCTGAGGATTTGGGGGAAGCAGGTGGGGAAACCTCGGCACAGGGCAGACACCTTCCTCTGTGCCAGAGCCCAGGAGCTGGGGCAGCGTGGGTGTCCATGTGGGTGGGCACGCTTCCCTGCTGGGGGTGCAGGGGGTCCACATGGCAGTGGCCACCTGGAGCCCTAATGTGCAGCGGTTAAGAGCAAGTCCCTGGAAGTCAGAGAGGCCTGGCATGGAGTCTTGCTTCTTGCAAACGAGCGGTGTGGAGACAGAGATAGTACATCAGCAAAGAGAAATACACGGTCTGTCCGAGGATGAGCTGCCGGACGGCCATGGTGAAAGTGAAGTGGGGAAGGGGGCAGGGCTGGGAGGAAAAGCCTCGTGAGAAGGTGACACGGGAGCAGGGCCTCGAAGGGGATGAAGGAGGGTACTATGGAGGTCCTGGAGAAGTGTGGCCTGGCCGAGGAACGGCATGTGCAGAGGTCCTGCTGAGGAGCGCAAGACAAGTAGGGGATGGTGGGGCTGGAGTGGAGAGAGTGAGCGAGAGGAGGAGGAGTCAGACAGGAGCTCAGGACAGATCCTTTAGGCTCTAGGGACACGATAAACACTGTGGTTTTTGTCTTGTCAAGTCTGTCCTTTTTATTTTTTTTGAAAGAGTCTCGCTCTGTAGCCCAGGCTGGAGTGCAGCGGTGCGACTTTGGCTCACTGTAACCTCTGCCTCCCGGGTCCAAGCAATTCTCCTGCCTCAGCCTCCCGAGTAGCTGGGATTACAGGCGCCTGCCACCACACCCGGCCAATTTTTGTAATTTAGTAGAGACGGGTTTTTGCCATGTTGGCCAGGCTGGTCTCGAACCCCTGACCTCAGGTGATCCGCCCGCCTCGGCCTCCCAGAGTGGTATGAGCCACTATGCCCTGCAGCACTTGTCAAGTCTTCCTCAGCGTCCCCCTCCTCTCCACTGCAGCTCCCAGTGCCTGGTCTTCACTTCCTGGGATCCCTGACATTGCCTGCTAGGCTCTCCCTGTCTCTGGTCTGGCTGCCTTCACTGTAACCTCCACCCAGCAGGTGCCTCTTCAGCACCTCCCATGAACCCAGCAGCACACCAAGCCCTGGGGATGCAGCAACGAACAGGCAGACGCCGCACTCCAGCCTGGGTGACAGAGCGAGACTCCACCCGCAAAAAAAAAAAAAGGACCAGGCCGGGTGCGGTGGCTCACGCCTGTAATCCCAGCACTTTGGGAGGCCGAGGCGGGTGGATCATGAGGTCAGGAGTTCAAGACCAGCCTGGCCAAAATGGTGAAACCCCGTCTCTACTGAAAAATACAAAAATTAGCTGGGCACAGTGGCGGGCGCCTGTAGTCCCAGCTACTCGGGAGGCTGAGGCAAGAGAATTGCTTGAACCTGGGAGGCGGAAGTTGCAGTGAACTGAGATCGCGCCACTGCACTCCAGCCTGGGCGACAGAGCAAGACTCTGCCTCAAAAAAAAAAAAAAGGACCAGATACAGAAAACAGAAGGAGACGTACTATGAAGGAAATTGGAGAGCTTTTGGGATACTGAGTAACTCAGGGTGGCCTTTCCCAGGGGACATTTAGCTGAGAGATAGACGGTATGAAGCCCTGACCGTTCAGAAACGGGAAGAGGCAGCAGCCCGGGCAAAGGCCTTTGGGGCAGGAAAAGGCTTGGATCACTGGAGAAGCAGAAAGATGGCCAGTGTGACCAGAGTGTGACAAAGTCAGAGAAAACCAGGAAGATGGAGCTGGAGACACAGGCGGGGCCAGATCACGAGGGTCCTCGGAGACCAGAGCAAGGGTTTGGATTTTATTCCAAGTATGAAGGGAAGCTGCTGAAGGGCGTTTTCCTTTACAATTTTTAGTTGAAATATAATATGCAAAGTACACAAGTCTTAAGTATATGTAAGCGTAATGAATGTTTCCATGAACCAAATACCGCTGTGCAACCATCACCAGCTCAAGAGACGAACCCTTCCCCCTCCTCCTGACTGCCGGTAACATTAGTGGTTCAGCTCAAGAAACAGAACTCTTCTGACTTCCCGTAACAGCAGGTTTTCTTTTTTGTTTTTTGTTTGTTTGTTTGTTTGTTTTTTGTTTTAAGAGACAAGGTCTTTTATTTTCTTTTATTTTTTTAAATTTTTGAGACAGAGTCTCACTCTGTTGCCCAGGCTGGAGTGCAGTGGCGCGATCTCGGCTCACTGCAAGCTCCGCCTCCCGGGTTCACACCATTCTCCTGCCTCAGCCTCCCGAGTAGCTGGGACTACAGGCACCCGCCACCTCGCCCGGCTAATTTTTTGTATTTTTAGTACAGACAGGGTTTCGCTGTGTTAGCCAGGATGGTCTCGATCTCCTGACCTCGTGATCCGCCCGCCTCAGCCTCCCAAAGTGCTGGGATTACAGGCGTGAGCCACCGCGCCCGGCCAAGAGACAAGGTCTTGCTCTGTCACCCAGGCTGGATGGAGTGCAGTGGCAGCCTTGACATCCTGGGCTCAAGCAACCTTCCTGCCTTGGCCTCCCAAATGTTGGGATTATAGGCATGAGCCACTGTGCTTGGCATCTATTCATCTTTAATGTCAAGCAGGCAATTGAATATTTGATCAGGGACAGAATTGTCTATTTGGGGGTACGCAGATGTGCTTCATGTCATGGAACTGGGCCGGGCGCGGTGGCTCACGCCTGTAATCCCAGCACTGTGGGAGGCCGAGGCGGGCGGATCATAAGGTCAGGAGTTCGAGACCATCCGGGCCAACATGGTGAACCCCCCCCCGTCTCTACTAAAAATACAAAAATTTAGCCAGGTGTGGTGGTGCGTGCCTGTAGTCCCAGCTACTCAGGGAGACTGAGACAGGAGAATTGATTGAACCTGGGAGGCGGAGGTTGTAGTGAGCCGAGATCACGCCACTGCACTCCAGCCTGGGCGACATGACCGAGACGCCGTCTCAAAAATAAGCAAAAAAGTCATGGAACTGATGGAAATTGCCTAAGGGGAGATGTAGAAGAAAAGGGGTCCCAGGATCAAGCCAGCAGAGGAGGCAGAAAAGGTAAGGTGTGTGAGGTGGCAGAAAAAGGGAAGAGTGTGGACAGTGAGGATTTCAAGGAGGAGGAACTGTCTACTGCCTCCTTCCAAGGACGGAGTTGTCCACTGCCAGTTGACACGAGATCACCCATGAACTTGGTGACAGGAATTTCAGTGGAGAAGAGGGCACAGACACAAGTCTGGGGTTGGGGGAAACAGGAGCCGAGGCAGCGCAGACAAAAGAGGAAACTGCTCCTTCCAGAGCAGCTCTGAGCGAGCACCGAGAAATGGGCAGTGGCTTTAGAGGATGTGGCGTCAAGGAAGTGTCTTTTAAAGAAGTCGGGGGCCGGGCGCGGTGGCTCACGCCTGTAGTCCCGGCACTTTGGGAGGCTGAGGCAGGCAGATCACTTGAGGTCAGGAGTTCGAGACCAGCCTGGCTAACATGATGAAACCCCGTCTCTACTAAAAATACAAAAAATTAGCCAGGCGCGGTGGCTCATGCCTGTAATCCCAGCACTTTGGGAGGCCGAGGTGGGCAGATCACTTGAGGTCAGGAGTTCGAGACCAGCCTGGCCAACATGGTGAAACCCCATCTCTACTAAAACTACAAAAATTAGCCGGGAGTGGTGGCACATGCCTGTAATGCCAGCCAGTCAGGAGGCTGAGGCAGGAGAATCACTTGAATCCGGGAGGTGGAGGTTGCAATGAGCCGAGGTGGAGGTTGCAATGAGCCATGATGGTGCCTCTGCACTCCAGCCTGGGGGACAGAGCGAGACTCTGTCTCAAAAAAAAAAAAAAAAGAAGGTGGGGAATGGAGGATGTTTGAAGGCTGAGGAAGGATCCTTGAGGGCCGGACACACTGACCCTGCAGGAGAGGACACATTCTTCTCACAGGGGTCGGACAAAAGAGAAATCTTCTTTATAATTTCTGATTTTAAGATTTTTATTTATTATTATTTTTTATAGAGACAAGCGTTTTTCACCATGTGGCCCAGGCCGGTCTCCAACTCCTGGGTTCAAGTGTGCTGGGATTATAGGCATGAGTCACCACACCTGGCCCAGATACTTTACTAAGGACTTATTTAAATGATTTGCTTATTTGTGAATAGGTATTTTGTTCACGTGGTTCACAACTCAAAAGCAACAAAAAGCACCCCGTGAAAAGCCTTCCTCTCATTCTGATTTCCAGTCACTGGATTCTACTCTTGGGATGCAGTGTTTTTAATTTCTTTTTTGTATCCTTTTGGAAATAGTATTCTGCTTTAAAAAGCAAATACAGGCCGGGTATAGTGGCTCACCCCTGTAATCCCAGCACTTTGGGAGGCCGAGGCAGGTGATCACCTAAGGTCAGGAGTTCAAGACGAGCCTGGCCAATATGGTGAAACCCTGTCTGTACCAAAAAACAAAACAAACAAAAAACAAAAACAAAAATTAGCCGGGCGTGGTGGCGTGCTCCTGTAATCCCAGCTACTCAGGAGGCTGAGGCAGGAGAATCGCTTGAACCTGGGAGGCAGAGGTTGCAGTGAGCTGAGATTGTGCCACTGTACTCCAGCCTGGGCCACAGAGCAAGGCTCCATCTCAAAAACAAAACAAAACAAAAGCTAATACAAACAAACATATACAATAGGCAAAACTGTAAACATTTTATTTTATTATTTTTATTTTTTTAGTAGAGACAGGGTTTCACCATGTTGGCCAGGCTGGTCTCAAACTCCTGACCTCAGGTGATCCACCTGCCTTGGTCTCCCAATTGTGAGAATTACAGGCATGAGCCACCACACCCGGCCTAAAATTGTAAACATTTTAGAAGAAAGTATAGATGAATCCCTTTGTGATCTTGGGGAAGAAGATATTTTTTTAAAAAAGATACCAAAAGAAGCACAGATTATAAAAGAAAAGATTGAAAATGTTGGCATTAAAATTAAAAACTTGTTTCCCTGAAAAGATACCATAAAACAAATTTGTGTGACCCGCTACCCACAGGCTACATGTGGCCCAGAAAGGCTTTGACTGCAGCCCAACACGAATTCGTAAACTTTCTTAAAACACTATGAGATTTTTTTTGAGATTTTGTTTTGTTTTTTGTTTTTTTAGCTCATTAGGTATCATTAATGTTAGCATATTTTATGTGTGGCCCAAGACAATTCTTCTCCCAGTGTGTCTCAGGGGAGTCAAAAGATTGGACACCCCTGCCATAAAAATGAAAAGACAATGGCCGGGCGCGGTGGCTCACGCCTGTAATCCCAGCACTTTGGGAGGCTGAGGCGGGTGGATCACCTGAGGTCAGGAGTTTGAGACCAGCCTGACCAACATGGTGAAACCCCCATCTCTACAAAAAATACAAAAATTAGCCGGGTGTGCTCGTGCGTGCCTGTGATCCCAGCTACTCGGGAGGCTGAGGCAGTAGAACCTCTTGAACCTGGGAGGCGGAGGTTGCAGTGAGCCGAGATCACGCCACTGCACTCCAGCCTGGGTGACAGAGTGAGACTCCATCTGAAAAAAAAAAAAACAAAAAAAAAAACAGTGTGATACATTGACCTAACGTTTAAGAACATGCAAACTGATAAAACTGATACTATATATCACTTAGGGACAAAAACTTACATGGTAAAGTAAAAAGAAATGTATGAAAATAATAAAAATCAAATTCAAGATGGTGGTTATAGTGATAGGGGAAGAACTGAGGCGGAAATATAAGGTTGTCACTATATTGAGAAATTTTTCTTTTTTTCTCTTTTCTTTGAGACGGAGTCTCGCTCTGTCGCCCAGGCTGGAGTGCAGTGGTGTGATCTCAGCTCACTGCAACCTCCGCCTCCCAGGTTCAAGTGATTCTCTTGCCTCAGCCTCCCGAGTAGCTGGGACTACAGGTGTGCGCCACCACACCTGGGTAATTTTGTTTGTATTTTTAGTAGAGATGGGGTTTCACCGTGTTGGCTAGGCTGGTCTCGAACTCCTGACCTCAGATGATGCACCTGCCTCGGTCTCTCAAAGTGCTGGATTACAGGTGTGAGCCCCTGCGCCCGGCCCCTGAAGGAAAATCTAAAGGAAGAGGAAGGTGTGCAAATGTGTGTGCCTTGGGCGTAATGGATGGCAGTGCAGCAGTGGGTTAAAGTTAACACGAGACAGTGATGCAATCACAGAATCCAAATTGAGTGCAGGTCGCTTTAAGAAAGGAGTAGCTGTAATCTGAAGCCTGCTGGACGCTGGATTAGAAGGCAGCAAAAAAAGCTCTTGTGCTGGCTGGAGCCCCCTCAGTGTGCAGGCTTAGAGGGACTAGGCTGGGTGTGGAGCTGCAGCGTATCCACAGGTAAAGCAGCTCCCTGGCTGCTCGGATGCCAGGGATGATGGGAGAGGCTCCCCTGGGCTGGGGGGACAGGCGAGAGGCAGGGGCACTCCAGGGAGCAGAAAAGAGGGGTGCAAGGGAGAGGAAATGCGGAGACAGCAGCCCCTGCAATTTGGGCACAAGGGTGAGTGGATGAGAGAGGGCAGAGGGAGCTGGGGGGACAAGGCCGAAGGCCAGGACCCAGTGATCCCCAAATCCCACTGCACCGACGGAAGAGACTGGAAAGGCTTTTGAATGAAGTGAGTGGGAAGCAGTGGAGGGGCGATCGTGGGGAGGAAACGGGAGCTAAGCTGCTGGGTCAGGTCTGAGCAGCACCCCAGGACTGGAGCCCAAGGCAAGGAGGCTTGTGGGAGCTGCTTCCACCAAAGGCAGTCAGGAAGGCGGCCATCCTGCAGCCCAGCCCTGGCCCCTGCTCCCTCAGCTCCCTGCTACTTTTTCAAAATCAGCTGGTGCTGACTGCTAAGGCAATTTCCCAGCACCACCAAACCGCTGGCCTCGGCGCCCTGGCTGAGGGCTGGGATGGAGGACAGCTGGGTCCTTCTAGCCAGCCCCCACCCACTCTCTTTGGCTAAATGAGTCAAGCCTGGGAGACCAATGAGGTTGTGGCCTCTGGCAAACAATGGCCACTATTTGGCCTGGCAGGTGTGTAGGGCATGGGGGCCCAGCTGCCGGTGCTGGAGACAAGGGCTGTCCGAGATGCACCGTTTCTGCTGCCTGTGCCAAGCCACCGGGAGGGGTAGGTCTCAGCAGGATTCCCAGAAACCCCGCCCCTGTCCAGCCTAGGCCCCCCACCCGGCGTTAGCTAACCCGTCGTTGGCCCCCAGGTTCCGTGGGGTTGCGGGGAAGGGAGTCCTATTCTTGGGGCTGCTGCTTCTGGGGTGCGGAGAAGTGCAACTCCACAGCACCCTGGGCTGACTCATTCAGCTTCTAAAGCTTCAGGAAACATTGTTTGGGGCTGAATCACCATGGGTGGGCCAGAGAGGACCCCTCAATCTCCTCCAGAGAGCCAGGGGACGGGGAGGTGCCCTTCCCCACGCTATCTCCGAGGCCCACTGCCATGTGGCTGAAGGCTGTGCGGTTCTGGGAAGAGGAGGCGGCGGCCGTGGAGGGTGTTTGTCTCCTAACTGGGCTTAATCTGAAACACATGTACTGGCTTGAGTTGATCCGCCTAACTTGGAGGCAAGATCACAAAAGTTTCCGTGTTTCTTGATGTGGGCAATTGTCAGAAAATAAGGCCTGACCTTGGCCCAGCTGGGAGGGTATCTACCTCTCCCTGAGCCCTCCCCTGCCTGCTAGGACGAGAGTGGGCCTTGGATACTGCCCTTTGGACAGGATGGCATCATTGCCTGTGGCCGCAGCCAGCCAGCCAGCGGTCGCCTGCTCAGCCCATGAGCAACCACTGTGGATAGGGTATTGCGTGTGTGCTGAGGGGCGCCATGCAGACACCCACGCTCTGCCCTCTTACTGCCCTTGTAGGGTTTTCAATCATCTCTCCTCTTCCCTTCTCCAGATGGCTTGAAGTGGAGGATTCAGACTTGCCGTTAATACTCCGGGTCCCTGTGTCTAGCTCGGGGCCACCTTTGGACCCATGTCCCTTCCCTGCCAGGCTCCCTCACCTCACCTCAGCCTACCCACATTGTGACAGTCATCTACCACCTGATCTGGGGTTTGGGCTTAGATTCTGTAGGGACCAAGACTAAAGTCCCTCCTTCAAGTCCATTTGAATTGTGACTTTAGTTTCCTTAAATACTATGCCAGGATAATGGCCAGGGATGGTGGCTCACGCCTGTACTCCTGGCACTTTGGATGCTGGTAGATCACCTGGGATCAGGATTCGAGACCAGCCTGGCCAACATGGTGAAACCCCATCTCTACTAAAACAAAAATTAACCAGGTGTGGTGGCGGGCACCTGTAATCCCAGCTACTCAGGAGACTGAGGCAGGAGAATTGCTTGAACCCGGAGGGTGGAAGTTGCACTGAGCTGAGATCACGCCACTGCACTTCAGCCTGGGTGACAAGAGTGAAACTGTCTCAAAAACAAAAACTCAAAAAACAAAACAAAAAAAACTGCCGGGATGAGCCTGTCTCCTCCCTTAATTTCTTACTTGGGCCAGAGGAACTAGAACTAACAACTTCTCTTCTAGCCTTGCCTCCTGTGTACCTCAATGAATTTTTGGTCTCTAATAAACCAGTCTGCAGAGGCTCAGGGGAGGCAGGCTCCTGGCAGCTGGGTGGGGCTGGCCCCAGCCAGGTGGAGACTGGCTGCAGGCCTGGATGGTGGTGAGGCCTTGATCTTGCGCTGCGGAAGGCTTTTCCTGTTGTCAGCTTTCCCTGCACGTCAGGGCAGCCACGGGCAAGAGCAGCTGGCTGGGAACGCGGAGGTCTGCGGCTCGAGGCGGGGTTTAGAAAGAAAACCAGGCTGCTTCCTGCTGCCCGTCCTGCCTTAAGCTGAGTAAACTCAAAGACAATCTTCTTTCACGCCTCATGATATTGTCCAGTGGATTATCAGTTTTAATTTTAAGGACTAGAGCCAACAATCACACAACGTCCTCCCAAATTTTCTGATCCACTTTGTTCTGGGAAGTCAAAAAGTACATGTGCTGTGTGGGTGGATGTTTGTGTATAAACGGATAACGAAGGATGATGTGTGGCGGGCCAGGGCAGGGGAGATAATGTTCAGATTCTACATTTTTTTTTCTTTTTTATTTTTTGAGATGGAGTCTCACTCTGTCGCCCAGCCTGGAGTGCAGTGGCGCGATCTTGGCTCACTGCAACCTCCACCTCCCGGATTCAAGCAATTCTCCTGCCTTAGACTCCTAAGTAGGTAGGATTACAGGCATGCGCCACCATACCTGGCTAATTTTTGTATTTTTAGTAGAGATGGGGTTTCTCCATGTTGGCCAGGATGGTTTCAAACTCCTGACTTCAGGTGATCTACCCGCCTCGGCCTCTCAAAGTGCTGGGATTACAGGTGTGAGGAGCCGCTGCGCCTGCCTTTTTTTTTTTTTTTTTTTGAGATGGTTTTCACTCTTGTTGCCCAGGCTGGAGTGCAGTGGTGCGATCTTGGCTCACTGCAACCTCCACCTCCCAAGTTCAAGTGATTCTCCAGCCTTAGCCCTCCAAGTAGCTGGGACTACAGGTGTGTGCCACCACGCCTGGCTAATTTATTTTATTTTATTTTATTTATTTATTTTTGAGACTAAGTCTTGCTCTGTCACCCAGGCTCGAGTGCAGTGGCATAATCTGAGCTCCCTGCAACCTCTGCATCCCAGGTTCAAGTGATTCTCCTGCCTCAGCCTCCTGAGTAACTGGGATTACAGGGGCCCACCACCACACCTGGCTACTTTTTGTATTTTTAGTATAGATGAGGTTTCACCATGTTGGCCAGGCTGGTCTTGAACTCCTGACCTCAGGCTATCCGCCTGCCTCAGCATCCCAAAGTGCTGGGATTACAGGCATGAGCCACTGTGCTCGGTAGTTGTTTTATTTTAATAGTAGGTTATTTTATTTTCATTTTATGAGAGAAAAAATGGTGATTTAAAGAGCTACTAAGACACAGCACTGAGACCATGTGTGATGGCATGCGCCTGCGGTCCCAGCTACTCAAGAGGCTGAGGCAGGAGGATCACATGAGGTCAGGAGTTCCAGGCTGTGGAGTGCTATGGTTGTGCCTGTTGAATAGCCACTACACTCCAGCCTGGGCACCACAGCAAGACCTTGTCTCCCCCCCCCAAAAAAGACACAGAATTGAAATGTGAACCCAGGCTCTCTGACTCTAGGCCCTGCACTCCTAACCATGGGAGGAAAAGCTCTTGAAAGGGAACTGTGGGAGAAGGGAATGAGCTGCCTTGTGAGGCCACAGAAGTCCAAAGACAGCTTGAGAATCTGGAGGGACAGCAGGTGCCGGACTGGGTGCCTCTACGCTTGGTATCTGGTGATTCCGTAGAGGAGACCTGGGTTCTGCCTCATTCTCCTGGGAGGGGTTGCCCCAAGTCTTATCACTGGAGTGGGTCAGCTGTCTCCAGGACAAAGCCTTAGCATACACTTGTGCTGGGCCATACTCCACGTGGAGAAGCCCTGCTGGGGCTGGGACCCCACTGCTCTGGATCTTTAAAAGCTATTGGTTCAGGGGCCGGGTGGGATGGTTCACACCTATAACCCTAGCACTTTGGGGGGCTGAGGCGGGTGGATAGTCTGAGGTCAGGAGTTCGAGACAAGCCTGGTGAACGTGGTGAAACCCCATTGCTACTAAAATACAAAAAATTAGCCGGGCATGGTGGCACATGCCTGTAATTCTAGCTACTTGGGAGGTTGAGGCGGGAGAATCGCTTGAACCCAGGAGGCGAAGGTTGCAGTGAGCCAAGATCGCTTCACTGTACTCCAGCCTGGGCAACAGAGCCAGACTCTGTTTCAAAAAATAAAATAAAATATAAATAAATAAATAAAAGCTTTAGGTTTAAAGGAGGGTCCCCTGACGCAGACAGTGGAACAAAAGCACAAGCTTATGGTATGACTGCGGGCCCTGAGGCAGGGGGAGGGCGGGAGAACTTTGCTGGGAGGGACGGGCCATCAAGCTGAGGGTCCGCTTCTGGGGATCTGGAGGGGTGAGGGGTGGTCGCTGCGGGGGGTGGGGGAAGTGACTAGCCCTGCCCAACCCCTTGGTCCTGGCTGGGGTGGCCAGGAAGGGGCAGTGGGGCAGTGCAGTGGGGGAGGAGAGTGGCTTGCTGCCTTGTGCTTTTCTTGCAGGCCCCAGGATGCAGGCCCTGGTGCTACTCCTCTGCATTGGAGCCCTCCTCGGGCATAGCAGCTGCCAGAACCCCGCCAGCCCCCTGGAGGAGGTCAGTAGGCGGGCGGGGACGGCGTGGTCAGCATTCCCAGCCCCTCCTTGGCAGGCAGCACGGGAAATAGGACAGGGAACCCGGACCCAGGTTCCAGGCCAGGCTTGGGCCTTTATTTCTCTAGGGCTGCAGTTTCTCCAGCAGCAAAACAGAGAGAAAATGTCTTGGCTTGCCTTTCAGGGGATGGAGTGGAGACAAGAATAAGATCCCAAAAAAGTAAAAATCTGAAGCACTTTTAACAAGTCCAGGGCAATTCTCCTGCCTCAGCCTCCCAAGCAGCTGGGATTACAGGCATGCACCACCATGCCTGGCTAATTTTGTATTTTTAGTAGAGATGGGGTTTCTCCTTGTTGGTCAGGCTGGTCTCGAACTCCCGACCTCAAGTGATTCTCCTGCCTCGGCCTCCCAAAGTGCTGGGATGACAGGTGTGAGTCACCGCGCCTGGCCAGGATCTTTTCTCGTTACCTTGTCTTCCTAGTGGGGGCTCCGCTGAGCAGTTCATGTTCCTGGACATTTGTTCTGATACTGACCAGGCTGTGGGAGCGAGGGTATGGACTGACCTCTCTCCTGCCCAGAAAGGGGACAGCTGGGTTCCCAAGGCAGATACAGGCACATGGAGGGAAGCCTGGGCCATATGAGTATTACGGGGTGAGTGTTGGCGGTGGCCCACCCTTGAGGGACAAGAGCAGCTGGGCATCTTGGCGAGAGCCCTGGACTTTTGTGAGGTCAGAGTATGAATTCTGCATCTCCCTCCTAGCTTTGTGACCCTAGACAACCCTTACGTCAGTCTTTGCTTCCTTGCCTATGAAATGGGATGAAAACACCCATTCTTCAGGGCCATGTGGCCACTCATTTATTTCTCATCTACCAAACACCTACTCGACAGGTGCTGGCAACGGGCGGAAATAAAAAAGACTCAGTTCTGCCGGGCGCGGTGGCTCACGCCTGTAATCCCAGCAATGTGGGAGGCGGAGCAGGAGGATCGCTTGAATCCAGGAGTTTGAGACCAGCATGGGCAACATAGTGAGACCCCCGTCTCTACAAAAAAGCAAAAATTACCAGGCGTGGTGGCACGTGCTTGTGGTACTTGGGAAGCTGAGGTGGGAGGATCACTTGAACCCAGGAGATTAAGACTGCAGTGAGGGGCCGGGCATGGTGGCTCACGTCTGTAATCCCAGCACTTCGGTAGACCGAGGCGGGTGGATCACAAGGTCAGGAGATCAAGACCATCCTGGCTAACACAGTGAAACCCCGTCTCTACTAAAAATACAAAAAATTAGCCAGGCTTGGTGGCGGGCGCCTGTAGTCCCAGCTGCTAGGGAGGCTGAGGCAGGAGAATGACGTGAACCCGGGAGGCGGAGCTTGCAGTGAGCCGAGATCGCGCCACCGCACTCCAGCCTGGGTGACAGAGCAAGACTCCATCTCAAAAAAAAAAAAAAGGGGGTCATAGGTTTCGGCTTACAGGTCACAAGTGTTTAAACCTGGCCATCAGCCCAGGCGCGGTGGCGCATGCCTGTAATCCCAGCCAATTGGGAGGCTAAGGCAGGAGAATCGCTTGAACCGGGGAGGTGGAGGTTGCGGTGAGCCGAGATTGCCCCACTGCACTCTAGCCTGGGCGACACAGTGAGACTCTGTCTCAAATAAAAAAAAAACCAGCTGATCTCTCTTCTGCACTGTCTCTCCGCAGAGAGCTCAGGCATGATCAGGGAGTAAAACTCATTCCCGTTTTAGGCCAAACACAGAAAAATTAGGAAGGACAGCCCCAAGGGGCCAGAACCATCACCCTACACAAAACCATGAGGAGTCAGTCCCTGTGCATCTCCGTGAGTCCCTGAACTCAAACCCAAGACTTCCTGTCTCCTGCCAGGGCTCCCCAGACCCCGACAGCACAGGGGCGCTGGTGGAGGAGGAGGATCCTTTCTTCAAAGTCCCCGTGAACAAGCTGGCAGCGGCCGTCTCCAACTTTGGCTATGACCTGTACCGGGTGCGATCCAGCATGAGCCCCACGACCAACGTGCTCCTGTCTCCTCTCAGCGTGGCCACGGCCCTCTCGGCCCTCTCGCTGGGTGAGTGCTCAGATGCAGGAAGCCCCAGGCAGAGCTGGAGAGGCCTCCTGTGACCTCTGCATAAATGTGGCTGAGTTTATTGATATTTCAGCTCAGGGAGGGGTGAAGTAGCACTAGGGGCCTGGCCTGGGGGTCCCAGCTGTGTAAGCAGGAGCTCGGGCTGCACACACACGATTCCCCAGCTCCCCCACCCGGGGGGCCCCAGCCGTGCAGGCGGGAGCTCAGGGGCTGCACACACACAATTCCCCAGGTCCCCGAAAGGGGCTGGGCACCACTGACATGGCGCTTAGCCTCAGGGTTCGCTTATTGACACGGTGACTTCAAGGCACATTCTTGCATTCCTTAACCAAGCCGGTGCTAGCCTAAGTTCCCGGGATGTAACTGCAAACAAGCAGGTGTGGGCTTGCCCTCACCGAGGACACAGCTGGGTTCACAGGTGAAGTAATACCAGCTCACTACAGAATAGTCTTTTTTTTTTTTTTTTTCTTTCTGAGACGGAGTCTTGCTCTGTAGCCCAGGCTGGAGTGTAGTGGCGCGATCTTGGCTCACCGCAACCTCTGCCTCCACGGGTTCAAGGAATTCTCCTGCTTCAGCTTCCAGAGTAGCTGGGATTACAGGCACCTGCCATCATGCCCAGCTAATTTTTGTATTTTTAGTAGAGACGGGGTTTCACCATGTTGCTTAGGCTGGTCTCAAACTCCCGAGCTCAAGCGATCCACCCACCTTGGCCTCCCAAAGTGCTGGGATTACAGGCGTGAGCCACCGTGCCCGGCCAGAATAGTCTTAAGGGCTGTGATGGGAGAAGTACAGGGACTGGTACCTCTCACCTCCTCACTCCCACCTTCCAGGCCTGATGCCTTCAACCTACTTCAGGAAAATCTCTAAGGATGAAAATTCCTTGGCCACGTAGATTGTCTTGAAGATCAGCCTACTTGGGCTCTCAGCAGACAAAAGAGATGAGTGTAGTGTCTGTGTTCTGGGAGGGGGCTTGATTTGGGCCCTGGTGTGCAGTTATCAGCATCCACATCCTTGTCTCTGGCAGGAGCGGAGCAGCGAACAGAATCCACCATTCACCGGGCTCTCTACTATGACTTGATCAGCAGCCCAGACATCCATGGTACCTATAAGGAGCTCCTTGACACGGTCACTGCCCCCCAGAAGAACTTCAAGAGTGCCTCCCGCATCGTCTTTGAGAAGAGTGAGTCACCTCTGCAGCCCGAGCTGCCTGAGGCATGTGGGCTCCATGCTGCAGGCTGGGGGTCTTTTTTTTTTTTTTTTTTTTTTTTTGAGACGGAGTCTTGCTCTGTTGCCCAGGCTGGAGTGCAGTGGCGCGATCTCAGCTCACTGCAAGCTCCGCCTCCTGGGTTCACACCATCCTCCTCCCTCAGCCTCCCGAGTAGCTGGGACTACAGGTGCCCGGCTAATCTTTTTTGTATTTTTAGCAGAGACGGGGTTTCACTGTGTTTGCCAGGATGGTCTCGATCTCCTGACCTGGTGATCTGCCCGCCTTGGCCTCCCAAAGTGCTGGGATTACAGGCATGAGCCACCGCGCTTGGCCTGTTTCTAAACAATAGATCATGTGTGCTCAGGCCTGGCCTGGCACTGGTGGGGAGGAAGGGCCCGTGAGCCCAAAGAGGCTTAGAAGAGGAAGTGGGTTGCAGGAGACGGTGGGAGGGGCAGGGAGGGCAGTGGCACGATGTGGGGAATCTCCTCCCCCCCCCCCCGGCCAGTGCCTGGGGATGCCAGCAGAAGTCCTGGCAAGTCACAGGAAGATGCTGGCTGGGAAGTCAGGGCCTCCTGAGCGGTAAACCAGAACCCGAGCCTGGCAGGCTCTCGAAGATGGTTGTCGTTGAGTCTCATACGCTAACCTCTGCCCCGCCTCTTCTCAGAGCTGCGCATAAAATCCAGCTTTGTGGCACCTCTGGAAAAGTCATATGGGACCAGGCCCAGGGTCCTGACGGGCAACCCTCACTTGGACCAGCAGGAGATCAACAACTGGGTGCAGGCCCAGATGAAAGGGAAGCTCGCCAGGTCCACAAAGGAAATTCCCCATGAGATCAGCATCCTCCTTCTCGGTGTGGCGCACTTCAAGGGTGAGTGCGTCTCCACATCTTTTTCATTTATTTTACTGTATTTTATTTAATTAATTAATTTATTTGATGGAGCCTTACTCTGTAGCCCTAGCTGGAGTGCAGTGGCGCGATCTCAGCCCAATGCAACCTCCACCTCCCAGGTTCAAGCAATTCTTTTGCCTCAGCCTCCCGAGTAGCTGGGATTACAGGGATGTACCACCACTCCCGGCTAATTTTTTTGTATTTAATAGAGATGGGGTTTCACCATGTTGGCCAGGCTGGTCTCAAACTCCTGAGCTCACCTCCTGAGGCTCCCATCTCAGCCTCCCAAAGTGCTGGGATTACAGGCTTGAGCCACCAGGCCCAGCCCTTTTTATTTTTAAATTAAGAGACAGGGTGTTACTATGATGCCCAGGCTGGTCTCGAACTCCTGGGCTCAGGTACTCCTCCTGCCTTGGCCTCCCAAAGTGCTGGGATTACAGACATGAGCCACCGTGCCCGGCCCTTTTACATTTATCTACTTATTTTTTGAAACAGAGTCTTGCTCTGTCGCCCAGGCTGGAGTGCAGTGGCACGATCTCGGCTCACTGCAAGCTCTGCCTTCTGGGTTCACACCATTCTCCTGCCTCAGCCTCCCGAGTGGCTGGGACTACAGGCGCCCGCCACTGTGCCCAGCTAATTTTTTTGTGTTTTTAGTAGAGATGTGGTTTCACCGTGGTCTCAATCTCCCGACCTCGTGATCCGCCTGCCTCAGCCTCCCAAAGTGCTGGGATTACAGGTGTGAGCCACCGCGCCCAGCTTACATTTATTTTTAAATTAAGAGACAGGGTGTCGCTATGATGCCCAGGCTGGTCTCCAACTCCTGGGCTTAAGTGATCCTCCTACCTCGGCCTCCCAAAATGCTGGGATTACCATGTCCAACTTTCCACTTCTTTTTTGACCAAGGATGGATGGCAGGCGTCAGAGGGGGCTTGGAAAGGGGAGGTGTCAAAGACCTTGCCCAGCATGGAGTCTGGGGCACAGCTGGGGGAGGATCTGGGAACTGTGCTTGACTGAAGCTTATCTGCTTGTCATCAAATCCAAGGCAAGGCATGAATGTCTATAGAATCAGAGACTTGTGGAGACAGAAGAGCAGAGAGGGAGAAAGAATGAACACTGGGCCTGTTCGGGGCTTTCCTGGCTTTTGAATCAGACAAGATTTATTTTATTTTTTAAAGATGGAGTCTCATTCTGTTGCCCAGGCTGGAGTGCAGTGGTGCGATCTTGGCTCACTACAGCCTCCCCACCTCCCAGGTTCAAGTGCTTCTCCTGCCTCAGCCTCCCGAGTAGCTGGGATTACAGGCGCCTGCCACCACACCCAGCTAATTTTTGTATTTTCAGTAGAGATGGGGTTTTGCCATGCTGGCCAGGCTGGTCTGGAAGACTCTTGACCTAGCTGATCCGCCCGCCTCGGCCTCCCAAAGTGCTGGGATTACAGGTGTGAGCCACTGCGCTGGCCCAATCAGACAAGGTTTAAATCCTCACTCTGCCTGTACTAGCTGAGGAACTCTGCACACGTTTCATAACCTTTCTGGGCCTGTGTTCTCACTTTTAACGTGAGGATAATATACCTACTTCACAGACACCTTTTCATGTTGTCTCCAAGTTTTATAACAGCTCTAGTTCTGTACCCAAGACATGGCAGGTGGCGAACGACATCCTTCTAGGCTGTGGTGATGCGTTGGAGCTCGTTCCACAGGCCTAGTGTGGGGCCAGCCCCGTTCAGATAAGGCCTTGTGGGGTGGCCTGGGGCGGGAGGAGGGGTTGGGCAACCTCTCCCTTAAAATGGTTTGTAACCATCTGAGGCACCAGCAAGAGCGGCCCCCTAGCCTGGAGAAAATCCGAATGCCTTCCTACTTCAAGCACTGATCTCTAGTGAGTGAAAGAACAGCTCTGGATCCAGGCTATTACAGGTCACATTAAACTAAAGGGGCTTGGCCATCAGCTGGCTTCCAGAGCGTCAGCCAGTTACTTCACCTCTTCAGCTACAAGAGGGCATAATCCAGAGGACCCTCCCAGCTCGGACCTTCTTTGACTGTCTCCCAGACACTGCTGTAAGGAGTGCACACCAGTTTACTTTTCTTTCTTTTGTTTTTGAGATGGAGTTTCACCTTTTTTGCCTAGGCTGGAGTGCTGTGGTGTGATCTCGGCTCACTGCAACCTCTGGCTCCCAGGTTCAAGTGATTCTCCTGTCTCAGCCTCCTGAGTTGCTGGGATTACAGGCACCCACCACTGCGCCCGGCTAATTTTTGTATTTTTAGTAGAGACAGGGTTTCGCGATGTTGGCCACGCTGGTCTCAAACTCCTGACCTCAAGTGATCTGCCCACCTTGGCCTCCCAAAGTGCTGGGACTACAGGCATGAGTCACCGTGCCCGGCCATTTTTGTGTTTTTAGGACAGACAGCGTTTTGTCATGTTGGCCAGGCTGGTCTCAAACTCCTGACCTCAAGTGATCTGCCCACCCTGGCCTCCCAATATGCTGGGATTCCAGGTGTGAGTCACCACGCCCAGCTACCACTTTACTTTTCCTGCAGGCTATCACAGAACGTGTACAATCTAGAGAGTCTAATCAACCAAATCAACATCTTGCCACTGGAGTTTGCTAGTGAAGGGCACTCGGGGTCCTGGAAATAACTGTAGGCTCCAAGCCACACACACTGAGATAGACCTATTCCCTGAGGCCTCAGAGCCCCTGACAGCTAAGCTCCCTTGAGTAATTTTCACCAACGTGCTCTGGGGACACAGCATGGCGCCACTGTCTTTCTGGTCTCCTGGGGCTCAGACTATGTCATTCATTTCTTTCCAGGGCAGTGGGTAACAAAGTTTGACTCCAGAAAGACTTCCCTCGAGGATTTCCACTTGGATGAAGACAGGACCGTGAGGATCCCCATGATGTCGGACCCTAAGGCTGTTTTACGCTATGGCTTGGATTCGGATCTCAGCTGCAAGGTCTGTAGGGATAGGGGCAGGGTGGGTGGTGGGTGGAGGGAGAGGATAGAGAAGCAAAACAGGGTAGTGGGAATAAAATGACCTTTGAGATCTGACAGCTGTCTATATTTCACCTGCTGTGTGACTTTGAGCAGGTTAATAACATCTCTGAGCTTTCCTCTTCTGAAGATGGGGCAGGGATTGTTATCAAAACTTACCCTCCCAGGGTTTGTTTTAAGGACGAATAAGGTAATAGGAAACGGGCCCTCAGATTGGGCACCCACATGTTTGTTCTCTTTCTTTTCTTGAGACTCCTATTTCTAGAATTTAAAGTCAAACTTTGAAAAATAATGACAAACTCCAAATCGTTGGCATCTTTTTTTTTTTTTTTGAGACAGAGTCTCGCTCTGTTGGCCAGGCTGGAGTGCAGTGGTGCGATCTCAGCTCACCGCAACCTCCGCCCCGCTGGGTTAAAGTGATTCTCTTGCCTTAGCCTCCTGAGTAGCTGGGACTACAGGCGTGCGCCATCACGTCCGGCTAATTTTGTACAGACGGGGTTTCTCCATGTTGGTCAGGCTGGTCTCGAACTCCCAACCTCAGGTGATCTGCCTGCCTCAGCCTCCCAAAACACTGGGATTCCAGGCGTGAGCCACCACGCTCGGCCAATCGTTGGCATTCTAAGGCTTTCAGTGTACCTGACTTCTTTTAGTTGTAAGTCTGTAACTGTTAACCTTTCTTGGGCCATGGCTATCACACGGATCTCTCTGGGAATCTGACGACAGTGCCTCAAACCCCGGGGGAGCACCGCCAGGGGTGCACACACATTTCTGTCAACGATTTCGGAGACTCTTGGGACCCCTGACACCATCTGTTCCATGGACCGTAGGTTAAGAGCCTCTGCTCAAAGGAGGCTTTTGCTCTTGGTGGGTGGATGGGATGGAGTCTCCAAGCCCTCTTACGGCCCCTTAGGTATTCCTATCCCGGGTTCTCCGTCTTAGTTCAGCACTCTCTATCTAAAAATTAGCAGTAAATATTGGCAGATGGACTTTGGGAGAAAATAAAGACCTGAAATTCAATACTAGCTCCTTAAACCAGAGAAGAACCTTCTTTCAGCAGATAACTTCAGCTGGTATTAGGCCAAGGTAAGAAAGCCCAACAGCATCCTTTCTGAAGAAACCTCAGGAGATGGCTCGCTGCCAGAAAGGTAGAACCTGGAGGGTGAATTGTTAAATAGACGAGGGGCTGGAAGAAGGACGAGGCCAGGGCCCCGCCACGGGAGAGGGAAGGCAGCTCCTGGCTGTGTCTGTCCCCGGCTTTTGGGCTCTGAAGGACTAACCACGTGCTTTCTCACTTGTCTCAGATTGCCCAGCTGCCCTTGACCGGAAGCATGAGTATCATCTTCTTCCTGCCCCTGAAAGTGACCCAGAATTTGACCTTGATAGAGGAGAGCCTCACCTCCGAGTTCATTTATGACATAGACCGAGAACTGAAGACTGTGCAGGCAGTCCTGACCGTCCCCAAGCTGAAGCTGAGTTACGAAGGCGAAGTCACCAAGTCCCTGCAGGAGATGAGTATGTCTGAAGACCCTTTTGCTCTCGGTGGGTGGGTGGGGTAGGGTGGGGTCTTCCACTGTGCTAAGCAGAACTCAAGGGCTCCACGGCCTTGTAGGGGGCCATGGATGATTCCTTAATCCTCATCGTGCCAGAAGGGAAGGCTGAACTGCCCACTCTCATCAGATTCATTCCTCAGCCTCATGAGCAGACCTCCCTAACAGGCGCTCACAACACTGCCTCTCAAGACAAGTCTGTCCGACCTGTTTTCTCATCTTGACCTAACTTGCTAAGTGCTCCTGGGCAAGTCACTCCACCCTTGGCTAGCTCAGAGCTCTTCAGGCCTCACAGAAAGTCAACAGTGGTGCGCCATCCCAGCTTGCTTGCAGTCAGATCCCTTGGTTGGGGTGTTGGGGAAGGCAGGGTTTTAACGGAAATCTCTCTCCATCTCTACAGAGCTGCAATCCTTGTTTGATTCACCAGACTTTAGCAAGATCACAGGCAAACCCATCAAGCTGACTCAGGTGGAACACCGGGCTGGCTTCGAGTGGAACGAGGATGGGGCGGGAACCACCCCCAGCCCGGGGCTGCAGCCTGCCCACCTCACCTTTCCACTGGACTATCACCTTAACCAGCCTTTCATCTTCGTACTGAGGGACACAGACACAGGGGCCCTTCTCTTCATTGGCAAGATTCTGGACCCCAGGGGCACCTAATACCCCAGTTTAATATTCCAATACCCTAGAAGAAAACCCCAGAAGGACAGCAGATTCCACAGGATACGAAGGCTGCCCCCGTAAGGTTTCAACGCATACAATAAAAAAGCTTTATCCTTAACTTCTGTTACTTTGTTCCTCCTATTTTGAGCTATGCTAAATATCATATGAAGAGAAACTACTCTTTAGGAATTTGGTGGTCCGCTACTTCTAGCCTGGTTTTATCTAAACGCTGCAGGAAGTCACCATTTATAAGAACTCTTAGTTATCTGTGTTGGATAATGCAGGGACAGCTTCTCTGCTCTGGGGGTGTTTCTGTACTAGGATCAGCGATCCTCCCGGGAGGACATTTCCTGCCCCCATAATCAGGGAGGCATGCTCGTAAACAACACATGGACAGATAGGAGACAGGCCATCATCTGTAACTTAAGGAAATGAACCCGATATGTAAAGATTCTAAACATATTCTTTGTAAGGAGGTATGCCTATTTTACAAAGTACAGCCGGGTGTGGTGGCTCATGGCTGTAATCCCAGCACTTTGGGAGGCCGAGGTGGGCGGATCACCTGAGGTCAGGAGTTTGAGACCCGCCTTACCAACATGGAGAAACCCTGTCTGTACTAAAAATACAAAATTAGCAGGGTGTGGTGGTGCATGCCTGTAATCCCAGCTACTAGGGAGGCTGAGGAAGGAGAATCACTTGAACCCGGGAGGCAGAGGTTGCAGTGAGCCGAGATCACGCCATTGCACTCCAGTCTAGGCAATTAAGAGCGAAACTCCGTCTCAAAAAAAAACCAAAAAACCAAAGTATAACTGGGCTTTTTGAGGAACATGAAACATGCCCAGTGTCTGAAGTAGAATAACTACTGAACTGTCCACAGGACTAAACATTTTTTTCTTGAAAAAGCTCTACCAAAAAAAGTCACCGGCTACTCCCTTGTCACAGTTATTAGACAGGAGGAGAAATGATAATTCTGCTGCCCTTCATTCTACAAATGTTTTGAGTGCTAATTGTATTCCAGATTCTCAAAAAGCTATTGCCAGGTATCTCTGGGGCTACTGATTTCCTGATCATAATGCAGTGGCAACCAATGGGCACTTCCTGGGCATGGTCAGGGTAGGCAAGCTTTCAAAAGCAGCGTGGATCTGGCATTCTTTTCCATGAATGCACCTGAACTACTTGGCCACCAGTGGTAACACAGCAACCAGGGTTCCGACCTAGAGAATCCCGTAACCTTCTGACTGGAACGGGGTCTGGGCTGTCGCTACACATCCTGGTGGAAGGCAGCCATCATCCCTACCTTCTGTCTCTTAAATCTGAACCACAGACAGCAATGTCCGTACTCTTAACATTGTTAGAATCCCCTGCAGCCCCCAGTTCTCAGACTGTCTGTATTCTACTCGCCAGCTTGGAGAGGTCTGGTGGAGAAAAGGAGTCTCTTTTCAGGCTTGACAACAAATAGAAGAACTCAGGGCCAGGCGCGGTGGCTCACGCCTGTCATCCCAGCACTGTGGGAGGCCGAGGCGGGCGGATCACCTGAGGTTGGGAGCTCAAGACCAGCCTGGCCAACACGGAGAAATCCCGTCTTTACTAAAAATACAAAATTAGCCGGGCATGCTGGCGCATGCCTGTAATCCCAGCTGCTCAGGAGGCTGAGGCAGGAGAATCGCTTGAACCCAGGAGGCGGAGGTTGCAGTGGGCCAAGACTGTGCCACTGTACTCCAGCCTTGGTGACACAGCAAGACTCTGTCTCAAGAAAAAAAAAAAAAAGGGCCAGGCTCACGCCTGTAATCCCAGCACTTTGGGAGGCCAAATCACCTGAGGCCGGGAGTTTGACACCAACCTGACCAACATGGTGAAACCCCGTCTCTACTAAAAATACAAAATCAGTCAGGCGTGGTGGCGGGCGCCTGTAATCCCAGCTACTCGGGAGGCTGAAGCAGGAGAATCACTTGAACCTGGGAGGCGGAGGTTGCCATAAGCCAAGATCGTGCCATTGTGCTCCAGCCTGGGCAACAAGAGAGAAACTCCATCTCAAAACAAAACACTCAGAAGGAGGCATGTGTGTTATGAAGTCTTTACTACAACTTCGATTTTATTGGTGTTTCGTAGTGACTCTGCGAAGAGTATAGAATGAAGGGCAGAGAATAAGGACTGGAAAACTGGCAGGAAACACACTGAGAGCCGTCATCCCTGGAGGAAACTGCTCAATAAAATGGCTCCATATTTACTTCTCTAGTCACAATTTATACTCCACGATTTTAACAAAGGAGTCGAGGAAGCTAGATACTGTAAGCGGAGCGGCGTGTCTCTGGAGGTAAGCAGGCTTGCTGATTTCTTGTTTTATAATTATTTTTCAATTACAATGTAACTACTAAGAGTTTCAGTTCCCACTGGAGTGGTGCACACATCTCATTACTACTAAAACCACAGGAATGTTCCAGGGAAACACACTATCATCATTGAGCGAGGTGGAATCCAGCCAAAACCCCAGGCTAACATCCAGATGCCTGCAGATCAGCTAAAATCCTTTTAAAGGACTTGGAATCTCCAGATACTAGTTTTAAGTCTTTTCTGGGAACTGGCAGTTTGTATTGGAGGCCACTTAACTATTTCAAAAAATAGTCACCAAAATAGGTGTCTCTCTGACTGCAATGGTTCTGAGTCCTCCCCAGCCCTCATATCCTAGGCTTCGGACTGTTGGGAAAGTCTTATCTTCCTGACGAAAGCTCAGCAGCAACAGAACCTGTTATTTTTTTGTTGAGACAGGGTCTTACTCTGTCACCCAGGCTGGAGTGCAGTAGTGAGATCTTGGCTCACTGCAGCCTTAGCCTACCAGGCTCAGGTGATCCTATCTCAACTTCTCGAGCAGGTGGGACTACAGGCATGTGCCACCATGCTTGGTGAATTAAAAAAATTTTTTTGTAGCGATATGGTCTCACTATATTGCCCAGGCTGGTTTTGAACTCCTGGGCTCGAGCGATCCTCCCACCCCAGCGTCTCAAAGCACTGGGATTACAGGCGTGAGCCTCCGCACCTGGCCAACTCACAGTACTGGGATTACAGGCGTGAGCCTCCGCACCTGGCCAACTCACAGTACTGGGATTACAGGCGTGAGCCTCCGCACCTGGCCAACTCACAGTACTGGGATTACAGGCGTGAGCCTCCGCACCTGGCCAACTCACAGTACTGGGATTACAGGTGTGAGCCTCCGCACCTGGCCAACTCACAGCACTGGGATTACAGGCCTGAGCCTCCGCACCTGGCCAACTCACAGCACTGGGATTACAGGCCTGAGCCTCCGCACCTGGCCAACTCACAGCACTGGGATTACAGGCCTGAGCCTCCGCACCTGGCCAACTCACAGCACTGGGATTACAGGCCTGAGCCTCCGCACCTGGCCAACTCACAGCACTGGGATTACAGGCGTGAGCCTCCGCACCTGGCCAACTCACAGCACTGGGATTACAGGCCTGAGCCTCCGCACCTGGCCAACTCACAGCACTGGGATTACAGGCCTGAGCCTCCGCACCTGGCCAACTCACAGCACTGGGATTACAGGCCTGAGCCTCCGCACCTGGCCAACTCACAGCACTGGGATTACAGGCCTGAGCCTCCGCACCTGGCCAACTCACAGCACTGGGATTACAGGCCTGAGCCTCCGCACCTGGCCAACTCACAGCACTGGGATTACAGGCGTGAGCCTCCGCACCTGGCCAACTCACAGCACTGGGATTACAGGCCTGAGCCTCCGCACCTGGCCAACTCACAGCACTGGGATTACAGGCCTGAGCCTCCGCACCTGGCCAACTCACAGCACTGGGATTACAGGCGTGAGCCTCCGCACCTGGCCAACTCACAGCACTGGGATTACAGGCCTGAGCCTCCGCACCTGGCCAACTCACAGCACTGGGATTACAGGCGTGAGCCTCCGCACCTGGCCAACTCACAGCACTGGGATTACAGGCGTGAGCCTCCGCACCTGGCCAACTCACAGCACTGGGATTACAGGCGTGAGCCTCCGCACCTGGCCAACTCACAGCACTGGGATTACAGGCGTGAGCCTCCGCACCTGGCCAACTCACAGCACTGGGATTACAGGCGTGAGCCTCCGCACCTGGCCAACTCACAGCACTGGGATTACAGGCCTGAGCCTCCGCACCTGGCCAACTCACAGCACTGGGATTACAGGCCTGAGCCTCCGCACCTGGCCAACTCACAGCACTGGGATTACAGGCGTGAGCCTCCGCACCTGGCCAACTCACAGCACTGGGATTACAGGCGTGAGCCTCCGCACCTGGCCAACTCACAGTACTGGGATTACAGGTGTGACCTCTACACTGGGCCTGCAGAACCTACACAGAATCCGCACCTGGTCTGCAGAACCCACACCCGACCCACAGAACCCACACCCAACCCACAGAACCCATACCCGACTCACAGAACCTGCACCCGACCCAAAGAACCCATACCCGACCCACAGAACCCGCACCCGACCCAAAGAACCTGCACCCGACCCAAAGAACCCATACCCGACCCACAGAACCCGCACCCGACCCAAAGAACCTGCACCCGACCCAAAGAACCTGCACCCGACCCAAAGAACCCATACCCGACCCACAGAACCCGCACCCAACCCAAAGAACCTACACCCGACCCAAAGAACCCATACCCGACCCACAGAACCCACACCCGACCCACAGAACCCATACCCGACTCACAGAACCTGCACCCGACCCACAGAACCCACACCCGACCCACAGAACCCACACCCAACCCACAGAACCCATACCCGACTCACAGAACCTGCACCCGACCCAAAGAACCCATACCCGACCCACAGAACCCGCACCCGACCCAAAGAACCTGCACCCGACCCAAAGAACCCATACCCGACCCACAGAACCCGCACCCGACCCAAAGAACCTGCACCCGACCCAAAGAACCTGCACCCGACCCACAGAACCTGCACCCAACCCACAGAACCCACAGCCGGCAGCAGAACCTCTTTATATATATATATTTTTTTCTTTGAGATGGAGTCTGGCTCTGTCGCCCAGGCTGGAGTGCAGTGGTACAATTTCAGCTCACTGCAAGCTCTGCCTCCCAGGTTCACGCCATTCTCCTGCCTCAACCTCCCGAGTAGCTGGGACTATAGGCGCCTGCCACCACGCCCAGCTAATTTTTTTTGTATTTTTAGTAGAGACGGAGTTTCACCGTGTTAGCCAGGATGGTCTCGATCTCCTGACCTTGTGATCCGCCCGCCTCGGCCTCCCAAAGTGCTGGGATTACAGGCTTGAGCCACCACACCCGGCCTCTTAATATTTTTTTTGAGATTTTGTCTCACACTATCACCTGGGCTGGAGTGCAGTGGAGCGATCTCGGCTCACCGCAACCTCCGCCTCCTGGGTTCAAGAGATTCTCCCGCCTCAGCCTCCCAAGTAGCTGGGATTACAGGCGCCCACCACCATGCCCGGCTAGTTTTTTATATTTTTAGTAAAGATGGGGTTTCACCATGTTGGCCAGGCTGGTCTCAAACTCCTGACATCAGGTGATCCACCCACCTCAGCCTCCCAAAGTGCTGGGATAACAGGCGTGAGCCACCGCGCCCAGCCAGCAAAACCTCTTTAACTTGTGTTCCATGGGCTCCTTTTCTGTGGATCAAAATCCTCCTGGGACCCTATACTGCAGGCCCTACAGGGGTGGGTGGTAAGTCCAACAAACAGGATTTCATCTTCTGGAGCTCCTGGATTTCATCGTCCCAAGGGCCACAGTGCAGCAACAGAGCCTCCTCAGCTTTCTGTATTGTGCTCAGGGCTTCGGGTACCGCAAACCTGAGCCAAGGGAGGTAAGAAGAGTTAGTTCACTGATTCGTGAGGCAAATGTTAAATGCGGGCCTACTCACACACCGTGAAGAATGTGAGATCATTTCTGTCATCAAGGATCCTACAATCTAGAACAGTAGGTAAGACACTGTCACAAACACGCTGCAAAACAAGAGTGTGAGAAAAAAGTTATAAAAGACAGCATAGAAGCCAGGATCCTGAGAACAAGAGGCAAATCTCAAAGCTTTTTTTTTTTTTTTTTTTTTTTTTTTGAGACAGAGTTTTCACTCTTGTCGCCCAGGTAGTGGTGCGACCTCAGCTCACTGCAACCTCCGCCTCCTGGGTTCAAGTGATTCTCCTGCCTCAACCTCCTGGGTAGCTGGATTACAGGCGTGAGCCACCACACCCGGCCTCAAAGTTTTCATCTGGTATTTACCACAGGTTTACATAGCAATTTTCATTTTAGGGTAACCATCTTAGGGCTGACCTCTGACCTAACTCTGCAGCCCTTTTCTCTCTCTCTGACCAAACAGAATGTCTCCATGTCTTGGGTATCAGGCCCACTCAGCACAGCCTTAGGTTGAAGCTTTAAGCACTTTCTCATAGCCACATACACCAAGGGCAGCTTTACCAGGGTTGGAGGTTCCACCCAGAAATCCTGAAACTGGGCCCTAAATGGTCTCAGTAGCAAAAGTGGATTTGGCATCAGCTCATCAGTGTGCTGTTCTTTCCTTTTAACCTTCAAAGTAGAACAGGGGATTTAAAACAAAAAACAAACAACAACAGCAAAAAAGCAGGGTTTCTCAACCCCGACGCTATTGACACTGTGGGCTGGATCCTTCTTTGCTGGGGCTGGTGGGGTGCACTGTCCTGTACACGGCAGGATGCATAGCAGCACCTCTGGCCTCTTTCCACTAGATGCACTAGATGCAGCAGCACCCCCCTTCCAAGTCATGACAATCCAAAATGTCTCCAGAGATCACTTGAGCCCTGGAGTTGCAGGAAGCAGTGAGCTGTGACCGAGCGACTGTACTCCAGCCGGGGCAAGACAGCAAGATCCCTTCTCCAAAAAAAAAAAAAAAAAAAAAAGTCTCCAGGCAGTGCCACATGTTGTCTGGGGGTAAAATCAGCCCTGGTTCAATCAAATGCTTTAAAAGGAACAGGATGCAGAGTAGGGAGAAGGCAGAGCGCCTGGAGCTGAGAGCGCTGGGAATGAGACAGCCGAGGGGGCCGTGACGAACCAGAGAACAACCGGAAGGAGCGCTATACTGGAGGGTGGGTGGGGCTGCCTGGCCAAATTCTCTCTGGGAAACTCACTTGAGATCTAAAAGCTTTCCCCGTATCTCCCAGGAGGAAATTCTCTTTTTTTTTGAGACGGAGTCTCGCTCTGTCACCCAGGCTACAGTGCAGTGGCGCGATCTTGGCTCACTGCAAGCTCCGCCTCCCAGGAGGAAATTCTAAAGCGTTATGTTTGTTAGCAAAACAGAAGGCAAAGATCTCTCCTAAAGAGGAAATAAAGAAGTTTCAACATGCTTTTAAAAACACCATAGAAAAAAAGTAATACCCAGAAGAGCCTAGGAAAGGAACAGTGTGTGCCCTGTGAAGTGGGAAAGGAACTCACCCATTGAAAAAGATCTGGGCCAGTTTGAAGAGCTCATGGCCCATTTCAACACTGGACGGCCCGTGGCGAACCTCCACCACGCGGAGACTCCTCTGTAGGTGGGTGGCTGCCTTTTGCCAGTCTCCTGTGAGAAGAGAAAAATCTTGTTCCAGAAAAGAACCACTGTCAACTGTGGATGCATATTTTCATGGTGAGGAAATGGAATGAGAGGGGGAGCAGCCTCAGTTACAGAGTGGGGGGTAACCAGGCAGACAAAGCCGGGGCCACGGCGAAGCACCCACGGCAGACTGTTCCTGACGCAGAACGTGAAGACTCATGCTGTACCTAAGGCAGCACAGGCCCGGGCCAGGCCATCCGCGATCTCTCCCACCAAGGCGTGTTCTGCCCACAGGAAGCTCTCGGCGTCACGCTGGCACCCCAACAGCTGCTGAACGGCTCGCTCTGTCAATGCAGAGGAAAGACATCTCACTATAGACAGAAGCCCAGTCCTAGGAATGAGAATCCAGGTCTCAAATCCTCTGAATCAGCTGGGCTGAATGTGGAAATTGCCCCTGGCCTCCCTGGGTTGTCACCAACCCACAATGTCTGTTCCAATAAAGCTGCTGTTTTCTTATGTTTTCTCTGTCAGTGGAGAAAGGCGCTAGGGGAGGCCTCCCCACATTGACCCTGGGTTTTCAACATCAACTTTCCAACTCGACCAACTCTACGTTCCACGTATGGCCGTGATTTCTCTTGACCCTGAAATCTAAGCTAAAGGTCAACTTTCATAAGTAGGGTAAATAAAAATCCCATGACGTCAAGCTCTAAGGCAGGGTTTTCAAGGGCAATGGGGAGCTCCGCAACTCTCTTTCTGACAAAAGCAAGACACTCCTATCAGCTGGGCTCATGCCCCACTGCTCTCTAGCAGAGACTAGCTCTGAGGAGGGAAGAACCGCCCTTCTAGGAAGTTACATCACTAGGCCCTGGAATTAAAATAAATGACACTCAACTTCTGGAACTGCACACAGCTCATGGATGTCAGCAATGACCCGTTAGTTGGCAGGGGTACTTCAACTTAGCAATCAGATGCAGAAGAAAACAACAGCCGAAATCACCTGGCCCCTTTTCAAGGGCTCCACAGTAACAGAGCTGGTCAGGGTTTGGACTCACTGGCCTATATAGCCATCTTGTGGCTGGCATGGGGATAATTACATCTAATTCTCCCATCAGTACTGAGTATCCTTGAGTCCAAAACGGTATCAGAACGAATAAAAGGGAAGGGGCTGGAGGACCAAAGCAGGGAGCCAGTCTCACCTAGTTCACCATCTCTGAGAAGCTTCTGGGCCACTCCGACCTGCTGCTGAAGGTCCTGTAACCGAGAGACCAGGTGGTCCCTGCTGACGGCGGATTCTGCACAAGATCTGCTGCCACAGTGCAACACGTCGTCTCCCTGTGGAAGTCAGTTTTCTCTTTATTCCAATGCCAGGGTCGGTTATCAACACCGCCTGTGCTTACATTACAGGATTGCTCCATAGTTTCTTACCTCACGGGGGAAGAGACTCCTGTAACAATACATTGTGACGAAAGCCTGAGTGAATTTGGTTTGATGGCAGCAATGGCGGCAATTCTAATGAAGTGTATCAGCAGTAGCTGATCCCACCTGAGATTTCGTTTTTGGAACAGAACTGGTATAGTGCACAATTTCTTTCCATTTCTATAGCCCCTCTCGTCGCTTTTTGGGGCTAGGACTTTAGATGACAAACATTTCTATTTTTGAGACAGAGTCTCGCTCTGTTGCCCAGGCTGGAGTGCAGTGGCACAATCTTGGCTCACTGCAAGCTCCGCCTCCTGGGTTCACGCCATTCTCCTGCCTCAGCCTCCCGAGTAGCTGGGACTACAGGCGCCCGCCACCACGCCCGGCTAAATTTTCGTGTTTTTTTTTTTTTTTAGTAGAGATGGGGTTTCACCGTGTAAGCCAGGATAGTCTCAATCTCCTGACCTCATGATCCGCCCGCCTCAGCCTCCCAAAGTGCTGGGATTACAGGCGTGAGCCACCACGCCCAGCCTTGATGACAAACTTTTCTAGTGGTTATGAAAAAGTCCTAAGAAAACCAATAGAAGGCCGGGTGTGGTGGCTCACGCCTGTAATCCCAGCACTTTGGGAGGGTGAGGCGGGTGGATCGTGAGGTCAGGAGATCGAGACCATCCTGGCTAACACGGTGAGACCCCGTCTCTACTAAAAATACAAAAAATTAGCCGGGCATGGTGGTGGCGGGCGCCTGTAGTCCCAGCTACTCAGGAGGCTGAGGCAGGAGAATGGCGAGAACACGGGAGGCGGAGCTTGCAGTGAGCCGAGACTGTACCACTGCACTCCAGCCTGGGTGACATGAGCAAGACTGTCTCACAAAAAAAAAAAAAAAAAAAAAAAAGAAAACCAATAGAAAGGCTGGGCGTGGTGGCTCACGCCTGTAATCCCAGCGCTTTGGGTGGCCGAGGCAGGTGGGTCGCTTGAGGCCAGGAGATCGAGACCAGCCTGGCCAACATGGAGAACATGGCCAACTCGTCTCTACTAAAAATACAAAGATTAGCTGGGCGTGGTGATGCATGCCTGTAATCTCAGCTACTGGGGAGGCTGAGGCAGCAGAATTGCTTGAATCTGGGAGGTTGAGGCTGTGGTAAGTGGAGATTGTGCCACTGCACTCACTCCAGCCTGGGTGATAGGGTGAGACCCCATCCCCCCCCCAAAAAAAAAGAAAAAAGAAAAAAAAAAAAGAAAACCATAGAAAAAGGTGCTAGGTATGATCGTCCTACATTTGACCTCGGGTCTTCAAGTTTAGCTTTCACACAACCAGCTCTGCATTTCACTCATGACTCCCCTCAGAAGAATACGGCACCTGTGGCAGAGGGGAAATCTCCGAGGTGGACATCTGCTGTGTTTCAAAGGCCAGTATCTATTTTCCCATTTGGCAACAGCAACCCAACCCAGTTTCTCATGAAGATCCCTCTCATCCTCAGTCCCATGGCTAGTGCCCTACAGCTGAGGGTGTGGCACGTGGCTCACATATGGCTCCTTCCTCTGGCCCAAATGGCTGGAGGAAAACTATGTCTAATTTTCCTCTAGCCACAGTTCTCAGGTCAATGAAACACAGTGTCATCTCTGCCCAGGCTGCTGTTAAGAGTGGCATGTGCTCTTATCCTCCTTGGCAGGAGATCCGCACGCTGGGCTGCTGGCAGCCATCCTGTAGGGAAGTCTGTCTGAGGATGGGCTAACACAGAGAAAATGAAGCTGAGAGGGGTGGACAGAAAGCCCCTGGATCAAGCTGTATCTTAAGCAGCCTTATCCTGGAATTTTTTTCTTAACATTTTTTTTTGGTAGAGACAGGGTCTTGCTATGTTGCCCAGGCTGGTCTTGAACTCCTGGCCTCCAAGTGATCCGCCCACCTCAGCCTCCCAAAGTGCTGGGATAATAGGCATGTGTCACTGTGCCCAGCCTATCCTGGGACTTTTCAATGACTGACTTGAGCAAATAAATTCCCAGTCTCCCCCAAATCCCAAACCAGTTCAGATGGGATCTTCTGTCCTTTACAAGGGAAACATTACTAAATTGAACCTTTCCCTGTGGTTTCTCTGGAGGGGGAACCAGTGTATGGGGATGACTGGCTAGAATGGAGGTGGTATTACTGGTCTTGGCACTTACAAGTCCCTGATGGCTTCCTCCTAAACACTGATCACCCTCGGGCTGGAAAACTGACCTCCAGGAAAAGTGGAGGAGAGAGAAGAGAAAATTACCTGCATGGGCGCTCCACAACTGTTGCAACAGAATGCTTCCCACCTGGGCTCTGCAGCCATCCTGTGTGCCTCAGTTTGACAAGCTGGACAGGCGCAGTCAAAGAAATACTGAGACCTCAGCTTCTGCTGCCTTTCGGCAACCCCCATCCGGCTCTTGTGAGGCCCTGGAAGGAGATCACCCTCAGCCAATATTGAAAGCAAGAGAGAGTCAAACACTACTTAAAAACCTTCAGCTTAGCAGAGGGTCTGGACAATTACTTATCATGTGACAGCTAACCTTTACTCAAATATTTGTGGAACTGGATACTAAAATAAGCTTCCAAGTTGCTGAGACAGGAAGAAAGATAAGCCAAGTTGTTCCTAGCCCATTTTCAGAATAGGAAGTTTATAGTGATTAAACAGCGAGACATAGTTTAGCCGCAATAGGGCCCTAGTACGAAGGCCCTTCCTTCCTTCCTTCCTCCCTTCCTTGTTTTTGGCCTAAGTGTTCACTGCCTCTTCCAGGAAGCAGACAGGAGACAGGTGAAGTCACATGCCTGGTGGCTTGCTGACTTGCGTCCCCCTGTCCTTTTGTCGGAGAAGGGCAGGACGGCAGTGTGGAGGGATGGCTCACCATAGCAGTGGAGAATCTCTTGCCCCTTTCTAATCCGCTGTGATGCCTGGATGGCGGCGACAGTGCTAATGAAGGACATGCTGGTGTTGGGGCTACAGGAGTGGTTCAGGAGGCTGACAACAGGGAAGATGCCTGTGGCAAGGCGCACCTGCCTGCTGTCGGTAACGATGCTCCCTTTAGATCCTGAAAGGGCAAGAGGAAAGAAGGAAAAAGGTGTCAGGACATGAGCCCCGGCCTCGCCCTCTATTCCTCAGAAGATGAGCTGGGCAGCTAGGCCTGCAGCCCGTGTGAGTCATGGCTCCACAGCCAGATCCAATATAAATCAGATGGAACATGACTCACGGCAAGCTCCGGTCCCCGGGAAGCAAAGTGGATGAACGCACACAAAGTCCACTGGAGTCCTGGAACCTAACGACTGTGTCTCTACACCACGAAATAGCCACAGATAAGAACTTATAAAAAAAGTAATAAAAAAGGGATGATGAGTAGGGAGCGTTCTAGATGGTTTCATAATGTTCTCACATAGAAACCAGAGCCCCTGTTGAGGTGACTTCCTAAAGACTTTTAGAGCCCAAGGGCTTTTGTTTATCTGGTCTTTGGTTGGTTAACAGAACAAGCGACCTAGTTACTACCCCAAACTATATATTTAAGCAGGCCAGGCACCAGGGCTCCTGCCTGAAATCCCGAGGCTCGGGCAGAAGAATTGCTTGAGCCCAGGAGTTCAAGGCCAGCCTGGACAACACAGCTAGATCTGGTCTCTAAAAAAAAAAAAATTAAAAAAATTAGCCAGCTGTGGTGGTGCACACCTGTAGTCCCAGCTACTCAGGAGGCTGAGGTGGGAGGATCAGCTGAGCCCTAGAGTGCGAGGCTGCAGTGAGCCAGGATCGCACCACTGCACTCTAGCCTGGGTGACAGAGCAGACCCTGTCTGAAGAAAAATAAATAAAAATTTAAAAAAAGTTTTACTGTAATTGTAACATTTCTTTATTATTATTTTTTCTTTTTTGGTCTTTTCAGGCCCATAGTTTACTTTAAAATTTTGTTCATTTTGGCCGGGCGCAGTGGGTCACGCCTGTAATCCCAGCACTTTGGGAGGCCGAGGCGGGCGGATCACAAGGGCAGGAGATCGAGACCATCCTGACTAACACGGTGAAACCCTGTCTCTACTAAAAACACAAAAAATCAGCCGGGTGTGGTGGTACATGCCTGTAGTTCCAGCTACTCGGGAGGCTGAGGCAGGAGAATCGCTTGAACCCGTGAGGCGGAGGTTGCAGTGAGCCAAGATCGCACCACTGCACTCCAGCCTGGACGACAAGAGTGAGACCCCGTCTCCCAAAAAAAAAAAAAAAAAAAAAAAAAAAATTTGTTCATTTCAGAAAAGAAAACATGGTGGATAACTAGCATTTTAAAAATCCACCTGTAACATTTCACTTAGCCAGAGGCTCTACCTGTGCTGGTTTTTGTCAAAGCCATCTGTCCTAGGAGTATGTACAGTAAAGATAACCTTGGGCATACAGAAACGCTTAAATTATGTTCAGTAGCCTCAGTTTAAGCATGAGGCAAATTGTGTTTCCAACAAAACAGGTTGGAAGATAAAAGATACCAGTATTTAAAAGGAAACATTCAGTTTTCTGGAAAACTGGAAAAAACCATCAAATGATTGTGATATCACTGAATATAGGCCAGGAATCTCAAAAAAAACACTCACCAGGCTGGGCATGGTGGCTCATGCCTGTAATCCCAGCACTTTGGGAGGCTGAGGCGGGCGGATCACCTGAGGTCAGAAGTTCGAGAGTAGCCTGGCCAAAATGGCAAAACCCTGTCTCTACTAAAAACACAAAAATTAGCTGGGCATGGTGGCATGTGCCTGTAGTCCCAGCTACTCGGGAGGCTGAGGTACGAGAATTGCTTGAATCCAGGAGGCGGAGGTTGCAGTGAGCCAAGATCACACTGCTGCACTCCAGCCTGGGTGACAGAGCAAAACTGTGTCTCGCAAAACAAAAAAAAGCAAATTCACCAAAGAAATAGTCTAGGTACAAATGTAATGGATAAAGAAAATATTAGGAACCATCACGTGAAAATGTTTTATAGGCCAGGCACAGAGGCTCAAGCCTGTAATCCCAGCACTTTGGGAGGCCGAGGCGGGTGGATCACTTGAGGTTAGGAGTTCAAGACCAGCTTGGCCAACATGGTGAACCCTCATCTCTACTAAAAATATAAAAACTTAGCTGAGCGTGGTGGCGTGCACCAGTAATCCCTGCTACTCGGGAGGCTGACGCAGGAGAATCGCTTGAAACTGGGAGGCAAAGGTTGCAGTGAGCCGAGATCGTACCACTGCACTCCAGCCTGAGTGACAGAGTGAGACTCTGTCTCCAAGAAAAAAAAAAAAAAAAAAAAGTTTTATAAAGGAAAACACTGAATACAGGAATAATGTTGTCAATTTTACTATCTGTTGCTAAGGAAAACAAGAATAGAACAAGTAAATACATTTCACAGGGAATCCAAATGACTCAATTCTAGTTAATAATTCTACAAATTGTATTAAAATCCTTCATCAGAGCTCCTCCTAAGTGCTTGTCCCATTCCCACCTTCTGGTATATGTGCTAATGAGCAGTGAAAACGCTAAAATAGGCAGGTGGCAGGAAGGAGCCGTCCAGGGCATGAACAATTTGTAGTCTGAATAATCAGCCTCTGCATAATTAAAAGTGGACTTGCATTGCCAACTACTGATAACTGGCAATCTATATTAGAACCGTTGCTAAAATTTTCCAGAAAAGAATGATCACACTACAGTGAGTAATGTCAGCTTTGTGAATTATTTATAGATTACCCTCTGACAGAAGTAGGCCCAGGAACCGTGTGGGTATTTATGTCAGAGTTGAATAGCTCTCTAATTATTTCTAAAAAATTGAGTATTGATTTTTAAAAATTACTCAGTATTTTGCATTAATCATCTATTAGTAGAGATAATAGAAAGTGAGAATATGTATGTACTTCATCAACCGAATTTAATCTGTGACATTTTGTATTAAAATAAAGAGGGAGTGATTCTATACCAAAAGGGTACCTTGCTAATATCCCTAGTGCGTTTCTTTTTATTTATTTTTGAGACGTAGTCTCGCTCTGTTGCCTAGGCTGGAACGCAGTGGCATGATCTCGTCTCACTGCAATCTCCGCCTCCTGCGTTCAAGCGATTCTCCTGCCTCAGCCTCCTGAGTAGCTGGGATTACAGGCACCCACCACCACACTCAGCTAATTTTTGTATTTTTAGTAGAGACGGGTTTCAGCATGTTAGTCAGGCTGGTCTCGAACTCCTGACCTCGTGATCCACCCACCTTGGCCTCCCAAAGTGCTGGCCAAGCCATGGCCATCCCTAGTGCATTTAAACTGGGATTCAAGTAAAGAAAAAAGATTCATGCCGGGCGCGGTGGCTCACGTCTGTAATCCCAGCACTTTGGGAGGCCCAGGCGGGTGGATCATGAGGTCAGGAGATCGAGACCATCCTGGCTAACACGGTGAAACCCCGTCTCTACTAAAAATACAAAAAAATTAGCTGGGCATGGTGGTGGGCGCCTGTAGTCCCAGCTACTCGGGAGGCTGAGGCAGGAGAATGGAGTGAACCCGGGAGGTGGAGTTTGCATTGAGCCAAGATGGCGCCACTGCACTCCAGCCTGGGCGACGGAACCCTGTCTCAAAGAAAAAAAAAAAAAAAAAAAAAAAAGATAGATTCCTTCATTGCTGAAGAGTGAAAGCAATGGGCAGTGAATTGATGGGAAGTGACAGGACAGAGAACCCCAATAAAACCTTGTCAGGACAGGAATCCCGATAGATCCTAAATGTGCCATTCCCACTGAGACAGAACCACATGTGTCACGGTCTAGAAAATCTTCAGTGGCCAGTTCTGTCCCTTGAGATAAGCCCTAGTGAGAGGTTTCTGGGGAATTTTGATTAAATAGGATTTATGCAAAGATAATAACATACATTTTCATAGGTTTTTGTCAAAGTCTATCCTAGTTAACACTTTAATCCTAGGATACTAATGAAACAGCTGCTAATGAAACTCAATGAGAACACTAAATTGGGAGGCGTTGGAACCCCAAAGAAATAATAAAAAGGGATATAACAAGATTAGAAATATGAGCAGACTAAAACAAAATGAGATGAAATTTAAAAATGAAAGTGAACCTTGCTGGTGGGCGTGTCAGTGGAACTTTCCTGGAGGGCACTTTCGCAAGCTGTATCAAGTGCCTTAAAAATGTTCATAGAAAAGTACTCTTATCATTTGAGTTATCTTTATTATTAAAAAAACTAACTGAGGCCGGGCACAGTGGCTCACACCTGTAATCCCAGCACTTTGGGAGGCAGAGGTGGGAGGATCGCTTGAGCCCAGGAGTTTGAGGTTACAGTGAGCTACGATCGCCCCACTGCACTCCAGCCTAAGTGACAGAGTGAGACCCTGTCTCAAAAACAAACAAAAAACCACTAATTGAAATTACAAAAGGAATATGTGGTAGTCAGAAAAAAATTTAAAAATTGAACATTACAGAGAAAATGACAGTCGCTTGTAATGCCATCAGGCAGATATAACATGTTGTCTTTAAATCCTAACCTAAAATGCAATTTTTTCTTTTTTTGAGACGGGGTCTCACTCTGTCGCCCAGGCTGGAGTGAGTGCACGCGCGTGATCTTGGCTCGGTGCAAGCTCTGCCTCCCGGGTTCACACCATTCTCCTGCCTCAGCCTCCAGAGTAGCTGGGACTACAGGCACCCGCAACCACACCCGGCTAATTTTGTGTATTTTTAGTAGAGACGGGGTTTCACCGTGTTAGCCAGGATGGTCTCGATCTCCTGACCTCGTGATTCGCCCACTTCGGCCTCCTAAAGTGCTGGGATTACAGGCGTGAGCCACCACGCCCGGCCTCAAATGCATTTTAGAATTAAAAATACAGGTCGGGCGTGGTGGCTCACCCCTCTAATCCCAGCACTTTGGGAGGCCGAGGCAGGAGGATCACTTGAGCTCAGGAGTGTGAGACCAGCCGGGGCAATGTGGCAAAACCCTGTCTCTACAAAAAATAGAAAAGTTAGCCCGGTGTGGTGGTGCACACCTGAGCTCAGCTACTTGGGTGCCTGAGGAGGGAGGATCACTTGAACCCTGGAGGTCGAGGCTTCGGTGAGCTGAGATCATGCCACTGCACTCCAGCCTGGGCAACAGACAGAGACCGTCTCAAAAAACAAAAACAAAACCAATAAAACAACTCTGCTGCTGTGACAGACCAACAAGGGTATCTGGTTTTAATTACTAGAGAGAGGTTAGAGAGTGACCGTTTTTATTTATCACTATCTACTTCGATACAGTGCTTGCTCACGTGTGCTTTTAACAGCTGTACTGAGATAGAATCCATCTACCGTAAAATTCACTTAAGTGTACAATTCAGTGCTTTTTTGGGGGGAAATTTACATGACTGGGCAAACATTACCACAACCCGGCTTTAGATTTTCATCATTATGCATGTTTTTATTTTTATCTTGCTATTTTTTAGACAGGGTCTCACTCTGTTGCAATGGGGTGATCTCAGCTCACTGCGGCCTCGTCTTCCTGGGCCCAAGCCGTTGTTCCACCTCAGACTCCCGGGTAGCTGCGACCACAAGCGCGCACCACCATGCTCAGCTAATTTTTGTATTTTTGTAGACACAGAGTTTAGCCATGTTGCCCTGGGTGGTCTCTAACTCCTGGGCTCAAGTAATCCTCCCACCTCAGCCTTCCAAAGTGCTGGGATTACAGGTGTGAGCCACTGTGCCTGGCCGCTATGCATATTTTTAAAAGTTGATTTTAAGAGCTGTATAGTTGCTAGAGATATTCCCTCATTTTGTCCATTTACATCTTAATTTTTGTTTATGAGATTTTTTTGGGGGGATTGTTAAAACAATGACAATTTCATTTGTTCACAACTCTGTACCCCAGCAGTTTTGGCTCAGCTCAGTTGAATATTTTTTTTTTTTTCTGCTGGTTTTGCCTGGGGCTGACTCACATGACTGCATTCCTGGGGCACGTGGTCTTTTATCCTCAAGGAAGCCAGCCCAGGCTTGTTCACAGGGCTAGGCTATCACTCCAAGACAGTGACAGTGGAGGCAATTAAGGCTTACACTCAAAAGTTACATAAGGTCACTTCTGTCTATGGGTCAAAGCAAGTTACAGAGCTAGCCCAAATTCAAGGGGAAGGGAAAAAATCTCCACTTCTTGACAAGAGAAGCAGCAATGTCAAGCTGCAAAGAGGCAACTTATAGGGATGGGAGAAACTGTGGTCATGTTTGCTACCAGCCTTCCGCAGAGGCTCTGAGGTTTATCCAGTCTCATCATGCCCGTGATGACACTGAGATACACAGAGGTTCAGGAGATTAGCTCTTCTGCCTCTCAGCGAAGTGTTTTTTTTTGAGAGGAAGTTTCGCTCTTGTTGCCCAGGCTGGTGTACAGTGGTGCGATCTCAGCTCACTGCAACCTCCACCTCCCAGATTCAAGCGATTCTCCTGCCTTGGCCTCCTGAGTGGCTGGGACTACAGGCGTCCACCACCACGCCTGGCTAATTTTCTTTTTCTTTTTTTTTTTTTTTGATATGGAGTCTCGCTCTGTCACTCAGGCTGGAGTACAGTGGTGCAATCTCGGCTCACTGCAGCCTCTGCCTCCCGGGTTCACGCCAGTCTCCTGCCTCAGCTTCCCAAGTAGCTGGGACTACAGGCACCCACCAACACATCAGGCTATTTTTTTTTTTTTTTTTGTATTTTTAGTAGTGATGGGGTTTCACCCTGTTAGCCAGGATGGACACGATCTCCTGACCTCGTGATCCGCCCGCCTCAGCCTCCCAAAGTGCTGGGATTACAGGCGTGAGCCACCGCGCCCAGCCATCCTTTATCTTCCTAACCAATTATGGTGTTCTTCATATTTGGTACCTAAGTGGTTAAATCTAGCTATCTTTTAATTACCTAAATTTGATATTCTATAGTATTTTAAAAAGCCTCTCCCACCCTGACTACATAAATGTTCACTTACCTTTAACTAGATAATTGATGGTTTAACTCTTTAATATTTAAGTTGTTAATGATTTGGAAAAGACTCTAATCCTTTTGGGGGGGCTGTCATCAGTTTCCAGTTGTTTTTCATTTTGTAGCTTTAATGCTGGTATGAAATCTGACAGTACCAAGACCTTTCAGTTCTCTTTTTTTTTTTTTTTTTTTAAAAAAAGGCTATTCTCACCCATTTATTCAAGATGAATTTAGAACGTTGTCAAGTTCCCAGAAAAACTCAACTGTGATTCTGTTTGAAATGGTATGAAACTGATTAGGTTAATGCAGGAAACTCAAAGTTTTCAGTCTTTCCATTAAGAACATAGCATGTCTGTGTGGTTACCGAGGCCGTCTTTCATATCCCTCCAAATTAAAATACCTTTGCCTTTCTGGGAGAAACTCTTCTTGGTTATGTATTATTATTCCTTCAATAAACTGCTAGATGTGATACCGCAGTGGTTTATCCAGGGTTTCTACATCTACATTCACAAGTGAGACTGGTCTCTAGCTTTTATCACCGGCTTTCTAAAATGACTGGGAGAGTTCTAGGTTACCCCACAGGCTGGAGCAGTTTACACAGTACAGAAATGGGCTGTTCTCTGTTTGTTGTTGTTCCCAGTGGTGGGGTCTTGCTATGTTGCCCAGGCTGGTCTCAAACTCCAGGGCTCAAGTGTTTCTCCTGCCTCAGCCCTTCCTCCCTTCCTCCCTTTCTCTCTTTCCTTCTTTCTTTCTATGTATCTATCTATGTATCTATGTATCTATGTATCTATCTATCTATCTATCTATCTATCTATCTATCTATCTATCTATCTAATCTATCTATCTATCGAGACTTGCTCTGTCGCCCAGGCTGGAGTGCAGCAGCACGATCTCAGCTCACTACAACCTCTACCTTCCAGGTTCAAGCAATTCTCATCCCGTGTAGCTGGGATTACAGGCACCTGCCATCACGCACGGCTAATTTTTGTATTTTTAGTAGAGACGGGTTTCACCATGTTGGCCAGGCTGGTCTCAAACTCCTGACCTCAGGTGATCCACCTGCCTCAGCCTCCCAAAGTGTTGGGATTACAGGCGTGTGCCACCATGCCCAGCTAATTTTTAGAATTTTTTGTAGAGATGGGCTCTTGCTGTGTTGCCCAGACTGGTCTCCAACTCCTGGGCTCAAGCAATTCTCCCACCTTAGCCTCCCAAAGTGCTGGGACTGTAGGCGTGAGTCACTGTGCTTGGCTTTCATCTGTTCTTGAGAAATGTTTTTTTCTTTTTTGAATTATGGTTAAATATGTTCCTTAAATTTTTAAAGAATTCACATGGAAACAAAAGGATCTGGCTTATTTTTATGGAAATATTTCGCATAACTTGACCCTTCTATAATTACTGGTTTTTTGAAGTGTTTTCCTCCTTCTGGGACAATTTAGGCCACTTTTTTTTCTTTTTTTTAAAATTATTATTATTATTTTTAACAGGCAGGGTCTCATTATGTTGCCCAGGCTGGTCTCAAGCTCCTGGACTCATGCAATTCTCTCACTTCGGTCTTCCAAAGTGGTAGGATTACAGGAGTGAGCCCCCATGCCTGGCTCATTTTTTTTTTTTTAAATTTAATCCCAAGAGGGGATCTTGCTCTGACACCCAGGCTGGGGTCCAGCGGCATGGTCATAGCTCACTGCAGCCTTGAACTCGGGCTCAAGCCATCCTCCCGAGCCAACCTCCTGAGTAGCTGGGACTACAGGTGCATACCACCATGACTGGCCTTTTTATTTTACATTTTGTAGAGATGGGGGTCTCTCTCTGTTGCCCAGACTGATCTCAAACTTGTAGCTTCAAGCGGTCCTCCTTCCTCAATTCCTAAACTATTGGGATTACAGGTGTGAGCCACAGTGCCTGGCTTTTTTTTTTTTTTTTTTTTTTTTTTTTTTTTATGAGACGGAGTCTTGCTCTGTCGCCCAGGCAGGATTGCAGTGGCACAATGTCGGCTCACTGCAACCTCTGCTTTCTGGGTTCAAGCGATTCTCCTGCCTCAGCCTCCCGAGTAGCTGGGACTACAGGCGCCCGCCACCACGTCTGGCTAATTTTTGTATTTTTAGTAGAGACGGGGTTTCACCATGTTGCCCAGAGTGGTCTTGAACTCCTGACCTCAGGTGATCCACCTGCCTTAGCCTCCCAAAGTGCTGGGATGACAGGCGTGAGCCACTGTGCCTGGCCTGTGAGCTGTTTTTTTTTTTTTTTTTTTTTTTTTTTAAGTATTTTCCTCTAGAACTATGGGAAAGTTATACAATCATTTTAAAATTTAATAGTATAGTGGTACCACTGTGTGAATAAGTGTTTTTAATGTTAAAAAATCAGAAAAGTTCAAAGAAGAAAGTAGCAATCACCTGTATTTCCACTTTCAGAATTAATCACTGTTAAGATTTTGGTATTTTTGATTCTATTGTTTCTTCTATGTATATATTTTTAAAACATTACATAAACAATAAATTATGCATAAAACATTAGAACCTCATAGATAAAGCCGATGTCTCCAAACCGCTTTCCATGACCCCAAGTAACCAGTATTACGCTATGTATCTATTCTTCCAGTTTTTATTAGCCACAGAATAAGCACGTATTTTTCTTTTTTTCTTTTTGAGACAGGGTCTCTCTCTGTTGCCCAGGCTCTAGTGCAGTGGCGCAACTCATGTCTCACTGAAGCCTCGAACTCCTAGGCTCAAGCAATCCTCCTGCCTCAGCTTCCCAAGTAGCTGGGACCACAGGCACATGCCACCATGCCTGGCTATTTTTTTTTTTTTTTTTGTAGAGATGGGTCTTGCTGTGTTGCCCAGGATGGTCTCAAATTCCTGGACTCAAGCAATCCGCCCACCTCAGCCTCCCAAAGTGCTGAGATTAAAGGTGTGAGCCACTGCTGCTGGCTTCAGGTATTCTTTTTTTTTTTTTGAGATGGAGTCTCCCTCTGTCACCAGGCTGGAGTGCAGTGGCGCGATCTCAGCTCACTGCAACCCCCACCTCCCAGGTTCAAGCAATTCTCCTGCCTCAGCCTCCCGAGTAGCTACGACTACAGGCGCCCGCTGCCATGCCCAGCTAATTTTTGTATTTTTAGTAGAGATGGGATTTCACCACATTGGCCAGGATGGTCTTGATCTCTTGACCTCAAGATCCACCCGCCTTGCCTCCCAAAGTGCTGGGATAATAGGTATGAGCCACCGCGCCTGGCCCTATTAAGTATTTTAAAGGCAAGATATAGAATCAAGAGTTGGTAACTTTCTGCCATTTAATTGGGAAGTCCCATATATTTTTATGTTCAGAAAAACAGAACAAAATAAGTATATTAAAAAATGCAAGTGAATGCACCCAAAGGAAAAGCTAATTCTGGAAAAACACTCAGCAGCTATATTTTAGACGGTAGCAAAGGCTCAAAGAAGCAAAGGAGGGCAGAGGAAAACACAGGCTAACTTGAAATGTGATTTAGTAGTATCATGGGACCAGGCCAGTCCTATTTTTAGATGTTCCACAAGCTTCAGGATGGGGAAGAGAATCTTGGCCAAAACATGTCTACTGAGATACCATATAACTTGCCTGCTGAATTAAAATTAAACATAAACATGCACACCAAAATAGGCTGACAAATTCTAGATGACCTAATGTGAGAAGATCAAATGAGCTAAGCATGTAGAGTTTAGTGAAGCCACATTTAATATTCATCTGTCTATAAAAACTCGGTTTAGCTAACACCTGGTTTCCTCCCTCTCAAGAGAGTTAATTGAAAAAATTAAGAAAAGTATAATGAACGGATTGAGTCAAAAAACATTTTCTGCTAAAATGAAGATAATAAAATAGAAAGACTGCAAATGCCACTTTTCTAATAATAGTTGTATCTGTTGTCAGTACAGTCACACTGGAGATGTCAAGCTGGATCATGACTCTCAGCACATCCAACCTTCCCATCTATCTTAAGTAGTGTTATCTATAGGCTCCAGTTCAGGAAAGCAGGGCTGAGCCAGCTCGTCTGTGTTTAGAGGTGGCCCCTTGAGGTTTGGCCACCTGATCAAAGGACAGGCACCATATAGGCTGGCAGCTTCTGCTGCAGTGTGGGGTGGAAGGCTGCGCTGGGCTGGGTTCCTCTCTTGGAAATTTAGAAGAGTGGGAAATATTTATTAATTGGAAAGAGAAGACAGAGAGTAGCTGAGTGAGTTAAGGGTCTGATACCTGGCTGGGCGCGGTGGCTCACGCCTGTAATCCCAGCACTTTGGGAGGCCGAGGTGGGTGGATCACCTGAGGTCAGGAGTTCGAGACCAGCCTGGCCAACATGGTAAAACCCCATCTCTACTAAAAATACAAAAATTAGCTGGGCGTGGTGGTGCACGCCTGTAATCCCAGCTACTCGGGAGGCTGGGGCAGGAGAATCGCTTGAACCTGGCAGATGGAGGTTGCAGTGAGCCGAGATTGCGCCACTGCACTCCAGCCTGGGTGACAGGGCAACACTCCATCTCAGAAAAAAAAAGAAAAAAAAAGACTGATACCTTACCCAACTACTGGGCCTCTTCTTTCTGCAGTCTGGTTTGACTATTATTTCTGCCCTTCCTAAGGAGAAACTATATAGCTTTCTCTGGAATCTTGTGCATGTATTTTTTTTTTTTCTTGAGACAGGGTTTCACCCAGGCTAGAGTGCAGCGGTGTGATCATGGCTCACTGCAACCTCCTGGGCTGAAGTGATTCTCCTGCCTCAGCCTTCTGGGTTCAAGCGATTCTCCTGCCTCAGCCTCCCAAGTAGCTGGGATTACAGGCGCACACCACTGTACCCGGCTAATTTTTGTATTTTGTCATGTTGCCCAGGCTAGTTTCGAACTCTGGAGCTCAAGTAAGTGATTTGGCCCACCCTGGCCTCCCAAAGTGCTGGGATTACAGGCGTGAGCCACTGCATCAGGCCTTTTGTGTATGTACCTTATAAGAAACTTGCTATTACTATTTATTTAAGACAGTTTTCCTTCATAACCAAAAAAATTCGGGTTGAGTGCAGTGGTTCACACCTGTAATCCCAGCACTTGGGGAGGCTGAGGCGGGAGGATTGCTTGAGCCCAGGAGTTCAAGACCAGCCTGGGCCACATAGCAAATCCTCATCTCTATTAAAAAAATTTAAAAAGGCTGGGTGCAGTAGCTCATGCCTGTAATCTCAGCACTTTGGGAGGCCAAAGCAGGTGGATCACCTGAAGCCAGGAGTTCAAGTCCCACCTGGCCAACATGGCAAAACCCCGTCTCTACTAACAACACAAAAAAATTAGCCAGGTGTGGTGGCACGTGCCTGTAATCTCAGCTACTTGGGAGGCTGAACACAAGAATCATTTGAACCTGGTAGGCGGAGGCTGCAGTGAGCCGAGACTGCGCCACTGCACTCCAGCCTGAGAGAGAGCAAGACTCCGTCTCAAAAAAAAAAAAAATTTTTTTTTTCAGCAATATGGACTTTTTAAAGAATTTTAAAAGAATTTTTACAAACATAGCTTTACACAACTCTGTAAAGTTAGCTGGGATAAAATTACCCATTTTACAGATGAGAAACTGAGGCAGAACGGAATCATATATTTTTCTTTTTTGAGACGGAGTCTCGCTCTGTCGCCAGGCAGGAGTGCAGTGGCATGATCTCAGCTCACTGCAACCTCTGCCTCCCAGGTTCAGGTGATTCTCCTGTCTTAGCCTCCCGAGTAGCTGGGACTACAGGCGTGCACCACCATGCCCAGCTAATTTTTTTATTTTTATTTTTAGTAGAGATGGGGTTTCACCATGTTGGCCAGGATGGTCTTGATCTCTGGACCTTGTGATCTGCCCACCTCGGCCTCCCAAAGTGCTGGGATTATAGGAGTGGGCCACCGCGCCTGGCGGGATCAAATAATTTAAGGTTATATAGCTTCTTAATGGCACTGACAATAAACAAGACAGCTTAGTGATCCCATTAGCTCACTGATTTGTTTGAATCCTATTTTCCTTTGGAATTCTTTCTTCTCAAACACCTGCTCCATCAAGAACAATACTGAAAAGCAGGAACATCAGGTTCCCTCTTACCTGTGTGTTGTACGGTGGTCATCCCCTGAGCGTCAGTTTCCCCCTTACCTGTGTGTTGTATGGTGGTCATTGCCTGAGCATTACACTGAAGCTGTAACATGTGTCTCAGCATTGCCACTCCCCAAATAGTCACGTCAGGACACAACTCAGGTGTCACTGCTGCTTGAAGCTGAGAGGAATTCACACTCCTCTCAGTTGGGATGGCCTGGAAACTGGCTGCTTCTAGCTGTCTGCACAGTGCAGAAACACAGAGAGCACAGAGGAATTTGTGCTCTGGGCTATGGTTTTCAGTGTGGGGCAAAAGGTTGAAGACAGCATTATAATTATTTTCATACTTCCCATTAATATCGCATCCAGGAATTGGGGTCTCAATGATGTTGCCACTTTTCTCACTCTCCCCTAGGCCATAATTAAGTGTCTTGACCTGATTGTTGCTTTCAGGTAAACAGATGTCCTTGTTACTAATCTTATCACAAACCTTCGTTATGATTTTGCGAACATCCTCAAATCCCACCAAAAGAGTCAACCTCAGGGCAATGTGGCAAAAGACACCCAGTGTGAGAAGCAGCCCCCCCAGAGGACATTCTGTCCTGTGGTAGAGCTCCCAGGCCTGCTGCAAACACTCCTGGCTGCAATACTTGGCATAACTGCATCCGTCACACGGAACTGTGGCCAAAGTGTGCTTCAAACATCGGTGACAATAGAGGTCCCCATTGGTGACTCTGGTGTCCCATTTGCTGTCTAGGCCGTGATGCGGCGGTGGCAGTTCTCCTGGGTTGAGAACACTCACAAAAGCATCCTCCTTCACCAGGAGCTCTCCTGGGAGAATATCTTTTGTGGCAACGAGATAGCGACCTTTTAAAGGATCTATGCATAAGCCAACGGATGACGAGGCACTGGAAAGTTGTTCATTCTCCTCCCTTAGCGCTGCATCCTCAAGGGTTTTGGCCAGAGCTGCTGGGAAGGTTTCTGTGAGTTTGTCCTTTTCTTGTACCTTCATTTTCAGATGATGGAGGTTTCTCTGCAGAGTCTGAGGGCGGACATTGGCTAGGGTTGGTGTGGCTGTGAAGTTCCTTTCAAGATCACTGATGGTCTGGCTTGCCTCCTGCAGTCTCCCCAGGGCCACCAGACATTCTGCTTTACGTAACATGATCTTGGGTTGCAACCTTTCTGGATACCCATGCGTCTGTGCTCTGTTAATGTCTTTAAGACATGTCTGAAAACAGAAGGAAAATCCCACAATGACCCTTGGTCCCTATTCTTCAATGTTTACTGAAAACGTTTCCAAAAATCTACGGGAAAGTTAAGGATTATTAAAAATGGAACAATTACAACCATATGCTTATTTAAATCATATAGTTCTGTGTGATCCTTTGAGTGACTAGCAATACTTGTTGAGGATATTGTTATGCTTAATGTTTTTGGATTAAATATTTTTTCTTTTTCTTTTTTTTTTTTTGAGATGGAGTCTCGCTCTGTCGCCCAGGCTGGATTGCAGTGGTGCGACCTTGGCTCACTGCAAGCTCCACCTCCCAGGTTCACGCCATTCTCCTGCCTCAGCCTCCCGAGTAGCTGGGACTACAGGCACCCGCCACCACGCCCAGCTAATTTTTTTTGTATTTTTAGTAGAGATGGGGTTTCACCATGTTAGCCAGTATGGTTTCGATCTCCTGACCTCGTGATCCACCCACCTCAGCCTCCCAAAGTACTGGGAACACAGGCGTGAGCCACTGCGCCCAGCCCCTGGATTAAATATTTCTATTTTTTAAGGAAAAAGAAGTCTTATGAGTAGAAGAATTATAGTATGGTGACTAACAGGCAGGCTTTGGAAAAAAAAAAAAAAAAAAAAAAGAGGCAGGCTTTGAGTCCAAGCAGACCTGCATTCAAATACACTCTGCTGGCCCAGCGTGGTGGCTCATGCCTGTAACCCCAGCACTTTAGGAGGCCGAGGCGAGTGGATCACGACGTCAGGTGATCGAGACCATCCTGGCTAACGTGGTGAAACCCCATCTCTACTAAAAACATAAAAAATTAGCTGGGTTTGGTGGCATGTGCCTGTAGTCCCAGCTACTCAGCAGGCTGAGGCAGAAGAATCGCTTGAACCGCGGAGGCTGAGGTTGCAGTGAGCCGAGATCATGCCACTGAACTCCAGCCTGGGTGACAGAGCAAGACCCTGTCTCAAAAACAAACAAACAAACAAAAAACCAAATACAGTCTGCCTCTTACTAGCCACATGACCTTGTTCAATCGACTTAATTTCTCAGTGTCATAATTTTATCTAAAAAACAGGGATAATAATATCTCCCAGTGTTGTTTTAAGGATAAAAGGAAATAATATATCTAACATGCCAAAAGGAGCACCTGGAACACAGTATGTGCTCAATAAATGATAATCATTATTATAAGAAGGAAAACATTTGGGCATGGTGGCTCACGCCTGTAATCCCAGCATTATGGGAGACCGAGGTGGGCGGATCACTTGAGTCCAGGAGTTCAAGACTAACCTGGACAACACAGATGAGACCCTGGGCTCTATGAAAAAATTAAAAAATTAGCCAGGCCTGGTGGCACACACCTGTAGTCCTAGCTACTCAAGAGACTAAAGCAGGAAGATTGCTTGAGCCCAGGAGTTTGAGGTTACAGTTAGCTATGATCGAGTCACTGCACTTCAGCCTGGGTAACAGAGACCCTGTCTCAAAAAAAATAAAAAAATTAACAAAAAAAAAAAAAAAAAAAAAAGGGAAAACAGAAACAATCAATATAGAAAAGTTATAAAGGGTCCAATGTATTGCAAGTTCTTCTTCCTAATCATTGGCCTCAGTAGTCCAGGACTTTCTTGTTTAGGGTCTAGAGTTAGATTCCTGCTTTTCTCTTTTAGTCTGAAGTGCAGTAAGTGTGGACTTCTTACTATTCCAATAGTTCTGAACTCTAGGGTATACTTTGAATTTTTGTAGAATGCTGAAACAGATGTATCAAAATGGCATTTTAGAGCTTGTCCTTAGACCTCTCTAATACAAATTCCAGATGCCTCAGAGGTATCCTCCTAAAACATTAATCCAATTTTGGTCACTTTCTGTTTTAAAAACTTCACTGACATGGCCGGGAGCAGTGGCTCACGCCTGTAATCCCAGCACTTTGGGAGGCCGAGGCGGGAGGATCACAAGGTCAGGAGTTTGAGACCAGTTTGACCAACATGGTGAAACGCCATCTCTACTAAAAATACAAAAATTAGCCAGGCATGGTGGTGCATGCCTGTAGTCCCAGCTACTCAGAAGCTGAGGCAGGAGAATCGTTGAACCCGGGAGGTGGAGGTTGCAGCGAGCAGAGATCACGCCACTGCACTGCAGCCTGGGCAACAGAGCGAGACAGTGTCTCAAAAAAACAAAACAATACAAAACAAAAACTCCACTGACACAGTCCTCGACTTCTCTGTTGCCACAATTAGGGGATGAGAAGAATGTCATTCACAGAAAGCTGACCCCACAGGCAGACAAGGGCTGTTCAAGGTAGGTTTTCCTTTTGCACTCACGACACTTATGAAGGCTGAGCTATATTACTAGAGGGATAATCTTAAACATACTCTACTTATTTAAAGCAGCAAACAGTATACTTTGCAAACACTTGGAACCTTAAGTAGGTCACCTGTGATCAGTGAAATGACTCAGGAGAAAGAGCAAGTTCAGTTAGATTTTTTTTTTTTTTTTTTTGAGACAGAGTCTTGCTCTGTTGTCAGGCTGGAGTGCAGTGGTGCGATCTGGGCTCACTGCAACCTCTGCTTCCTGGGTTCAAGTGATACTCCTGCCTCAGCCTCCCAAGTAGCTGTGACTACAGGCGCCTGCCACCATGCCCAGTTCATTTTTTGTATTTTTAGTAGAGATGCGGTTTCATCATTTTGGCCAGGATAGTCCGGATGGTCTTGAACTCCAGACCTCGTGATCCGCCCTCCTCAGCCTCCCAAAGTGCTGCGATTACAGGCGTGAGCCACTGTGCCTGGCCTAGTACATTTTTTTGAGATAGAGTCTCACTCTGTCACCCAGGCTGGAGTGCAGTGGCGCAATCTCGGCTCACTGTAACCTCTACCTCCTGAGTTCAAGCGATTCTCCTGCCTCAGCCTCCTGAGTAGCTGGAACTACAGATGCATGCCGCTACACCCGGCTAATTTTTATCCCTGTATTTTTAGTAGAGACAGGGTTTCACCGTGTTGGCCAGACTGGTCTTGAACTCTTGACCTCAGGTGATCCGCCTGCCTGGACCTCCCAAAGTGCTGAGATTACAGGCATGAGCGCCCGGCCCGACTTTATGTAGATATTAATGTGCTTCCAATTCAACCAATAGCAGCATGACCTGATTTTAGTGTTCTATGGAAGAAGCAGAGATGAAGGTCTAAGTCCTCCAGTAAAAGCCCTCCGGATCCTCTCCACTCACACCAGGTATCCTGATACTCACCTCATACTCACCCAGGTGGAAGAGGGCTGCCGAGCGGTTAGCATAACACAGTGACATGTCCTCAGTGTTAGGCCTTGAATGTGACACTCCCTGCAAAACAATGAACTGGTTAAAAGTATAAATGGAAACCAGCATCTCTGAAGAACATTTTTCAGATATTCTGGGCTCTAGTACTGAAGACTGTGTGAAACTGGGAAAGTTACTGAACCTCTTTGTGCTTCAGCTTATCTTTTAACTACCTGAGAGCAAAGCTGTGAAGAGCAAGTGAGGACATCAGTATTAAAAGCACTTTGTCAGATACAGCTTCAACCACAAACAATACTGAAGGTGGATAAAAAACTGAGGGACATACCTGCAAGCATAATATCCTACATCCTGAATATAACAAAGGGTGGGTGGCACAAATAGAAATTCACCAAAGAAAAAACAAATGATTAATTCACATATGGATAGCCAAATAGATGAAAATGAACGCAAAAAAGGGATACTAGGCTGGGCGCAGTGGCTCACGTCTGTAATTCCAGCACTTTGGGAGGCTAAGGCAGGTGGATCACTTGAGGTCAGGAGTTCGAGACCAGCCTGACCAACATGGCAAAACCGTGTCTCTACTAAAAATACAAAAAAATAGCAGGGCATGGTAATGTGCATCTGTAATCCCAGCTACTTGGGAGGCTGACGCATGAGAATGGCTTGAACCTGGGAGGCGGAGATTGCAGTGAGCTGAGATAGTGCCTGAGTGACAGAGTTAGACTGTCACAAACAAACAAACAAACAAAAAAGAATACTTTTTTCTACCATCAAATTGGCAAGGATTAATAATAACCATAAATATGGTACTCAAGTAAATGTAGGAAAGATGGTGATTATTCAATAAAAGTATTGGGATAAGACCGGGCATGGTGGCTCATGCCTGTAATCCCAGCACTTTGGGAGGTCGAGGCAGGTGGATCACTTGAGGTCAGGAGTTTGAGACCTGCCTGGCTAACACGGCAAAACCCCATCTCTACTAAAAATACAAAAATTAGCCGGGCGTGGTGGCGCACACCTGTAATCCCAGTTACTCGGGTGGGTGAGGCAGGAGAATTGCTTGAACTCAGGAGGCAGAGGTTGCAGGGAGCTGAGATCATACCACTGCACTCCAGTCCGGGCAGCAGAGTGAGACTCTGTCTCAAAAAAATAAATAAATTATATATATATATATATATGTATGTATAAGTAGGTAGACACTGAGCAAAATAAAGTGATAAATCTTTCATTGGATAAATTCCAAATACATCAAAATCTTTTTTTTTTTTTTTTTTTTTTTTTTGAGACGGAGTCTCACTCTGTCGCCCAGGCTGGAGTGCAGTGGCGTGATCTCGGCTCACTGCAACCTCCGACTCCCGGGTTCACGCCATTCTCCTGCCTCAGCCTCCTGAGTAGCTGGGACCACAGGCGCCCGCCACCACGCCTGGCTAATTTTTTGTATTTTTTAGTAGACATGGGGTTTCACCGTGTTAGCCAGGATGGTCTCCATCTTCTGATCTCGTGATCTGCTTGCCTCGGCCTCCCAACAAATACATGAAATTCTTTAATGTAAAAACAAAACTACAGAAGGGCTGAAAGAACTGTAGGAAGCATGTAAAGTATTGCTGGACGAATCCCTAACTCTGACACAAAACCCGGAAGTTATCAAAGGTTAATAAACTCGATTGCCTGAAAATAAAAACTATCTTCACACCGAAAACCAATAAAAGCAGAAGGCAAACACTGAACTGGAAAAAATATCTGCAATTCATACTATAGGCAAAGAGCTAATTTCTTTACTTTGTCAAGATTTCCTACAGATCACTAAGATGACAACCAATAAATCAGTAGGAAAATAGGCAACGATATGGATAATTCTCACAGGAAATAAAAATGGCTCTTAAATATGTGAAAAAAATGCTCAGCCTCATACAATCAATAAAATGCAGATTACAACTGTACAGAAATGCCATTTTTTTACCTATCAGGCAAAGCAAAATAAAATTGATGGTACACAAAGTTGGTCAAGAAGCGGGATGATGAGCATCCTCATCATGCTGTTAGTGAGGGTGTACACTGGTTTCATAATTATGGAGGGCAATTTAGCAATATATGTCCAAATTCTATATGCATGTATATCTTATATACATACAAAATATCCATTGACCCGGCAATTCCTCTTCTAGGAATTAATCCTACAGATACAATCATTTATCCTACAGTTATATATGAAAAATGACACACATGCAAGGGTTTTTTTCTTTTTTTTAGACAGAGTCTCTCGTTGTCATCCAGGCTGGAGTACAGTGGGGCGATCTCAGCTCACTGCAACCTCCGCCTCCCGGGTTCAAGTGATTCCCCAGCCTCAGCCTCCCAAGTAGCTAGGGTTACAGGCACACGGCACCATACTCAGCTTATTTTTGTATTTTTAGTAGAGACAGGGTTTCACCACGTTGGCAAGGCTGGTCTTGAACTGCTGACCTCAGGTGATCCACCCGTCTCGGTCTCCCAAAGTGCTGGGATTACAGGTGTGAGCCACTGCGCCCGGCCCTGTGCAAAGTTTCTCATCATAGACTTGTTTGAAATAGCAAAAGATAAGAAACAAGCATCGATCCACAGGACATTGGTTGCATAAATTGATACATCCATTTAATGGAATGCCATGTAGCCATAATAAAGAATGAGGACGCTCTTTTTTTTTTTGAGACAGAGTTACGCTCTTTTGCCCAGGCTGGAGTGAAGTGGCGTGTTCTTGGCTCACTAAAACTTCCACGCACCACCCCCCCGGCCCCCCCCACACTGGCAACCCTGCACCAGGGTTCAAGCTATTCTCCTGTCTCAGCCTCCCGAGTAGCTGGGATTATAGGCGCATGCCTCACCACGCCCAGCTAATTTTTCTACTTTTAGTAGAGACAGGGTTTCACCCTGTTGGCCAGGCTGGTCTTCAGCTCCTGACCTCAGGTGATCCACCTGCCTTGGCCTTCCAAAGTGCTAGGATTACAGGTGTGAGCTACTGCACCCAGCCTGAGGACGCTCTTCATGTACTGAAATGGAATGATCTTTAAATTATTACTGTTAAGTGGAAAAGGCATGGTGCTGAACAATATGTGCAGAATGTTACTGATGTAAAAACACGGTGTGTGTGCAGGAGTGGAAGGCTGTATTTACACACGCCTGGAGTATGCTCTGGAAATATACTCAACAGTGCTAGTTTATGGGAACAGAAAATCACGTGGTCAGGGGACAGGAAAGGCAGATGACACTGTACACTCTTGCACTTTTAAAATCTACGTGAACAGATTCTCTACTCACAAATAAATCGATATAATAATAAAACCGTAATCATCACAACCAGTACTGCTTGGGATATGGAGAAATTAATATTCCCATACTCTGCCAGAGGGGATGTTAACTAGTTCTTTCCTGGAGAACAATTCAGCATCAAGTACCAAAGGCATTAAAAAATACATTCCTTCTACCCCAGCAATTACCCTTCTAGGAATTTATGCTAAGCAAGCAATCAGATATATACAAATATTTACATAGAAAGATGCTCATTGCAGTGTTATGATCCCAAACAATTTGCCAACATTAGGAGATGTGAAATCAAGTACGGTTTTTTCTCTGTCATGGAACACTAAGCCAGCCGTAAAGAATCATGTTCCAGTGGAAAATTTAATAACATGAGAAAATGGACACAATCAATTGTCGAGGGAAAAAAGCAGGTCACAAAACAGAAAGTGCAGCATTATCCCAATTTTGTAAAAGAAAAACGTATTTTCGGAGGAAAAAGTCTGGCTGGATGGACGTAAGCAAAAATGTTAACAGTGCCTATCACTGGTTATGAGATTTTTTTTACTCTTTATGCTTCTCTGTACTTTCCGAAGTAAACATATATTACTTTTACAATCAGACAAAAACAACAAATATTTTTAAAAAGAAAGAAAATGGCAGCTTTCTAGAAAATTGCAGAGTACCATAATCACCAACATACTGGCTTCATGAAACAGGAAGGCTCATCTCCCTCCACATTCAGAGCAAACCTTAACTTTTTCTCTGGCTTCAGTTTTTATTTTCCCTGTTTTCCTTGAAGAACTTCCCATGTGATCACATTTATGATGCACATATGTAAAGTTGAAGAGATTAGCTCTGAAAAAAGAACTATTAAGCCATTTATCACTGGATCATTACACCTAATGGACTTTAATCCCTCAGCAACCACTAAAGCTTACATTATTTAGCTAAATACTTTATTATAACACTACAAAGCAGGGATTTTATCAGCTGTAGAAGCTGCTGTTGTAGCTGTGATCATTTTTGGAAAATTAATCCCAAACTTCAAGCACGTTCAAGCATAAACCTGTTAAAGATTCAGAGTAGGATGTACACCCTTCAAATGAAAAACAAATTTTGTTTTTAACAGAGACAGGGCCTCGCTGTGTTGCCTAGGCCTGTCTTCAACTCCTGGGCTCAGGCGATCCTCCCGCCTCGGTCTCCCAAAGTGTTGGAATTACACGAGGGAGCCACTGTGCCCAGCCTACCCTTCAAATTTAAACTTATTCCTTTAATATCCAAGGTCACAGAACTGGTGCAAGAGATTGACATATTCCTGCTTTAAGCCCATATAAGTCTCTTAAAAGCTACGGAAGTAAGTTGCTCAGGGGATCTTGTTCCAGTTCTTACTATGAAAGCAGGACAATAAGAGTCATTTATACATTATTATTGTTGTCATTATTATTGTTATTATTATTATTTTGAGACAGAGTCTTGCTCTGTCGCCCAGGCTGGAGCGCAGTGGCGCGATCTCGGCTCACTGCAACCTCCGCCTCCCAGGTTCAAGCAGTTCTCCTGCCTCAGCCTCCTGAGTAGCTGAGATTACAGGCGCCCGCCACCACGCACAGCTAATTTTTTTGTATTTTTAGTAGAGATGGGGTTTCACCACGTTGGTCAGGCTGGTCTCAAACCCCTGACCTCGTGATCCACCCGCCTCGGCCTCCCAAAGTGCTGGGATTATAGGCGTGAGCCACCACGCCCGGCCTATTATTATTTTTTTGAGACGGAGTCTCACTCTGTCGCCCAGGCTGGAGTGCAGTGGCGCGATCTTGGCTCACTGCAAGCTCCGCCTCCTGGGTTCACGCCATTCTCCTGCCTCAGCCTCCTGAGTAAGTGGGACTACAGGCACCCGCCACCATGCCCGGCTAATTTTTTGTATTTTTAGTAGAGATGGGGTTTCACCATGTTAGCCAGGACGGTCTCGATCTCCTGATCTGCCCACCTTGGCCTCCCAAAGTGCTGGGATTACAGGTGTGAACCACTGCGCCCGGCCCATTTATACGTTATTTTATAGATGGGGTCTTGCTATGTTGCCTAGGCTGGTCTTGAACTCCTGGGCTTAAGCAATCCTCCTGCCTCAGCTTCCCAAAGGGCTGGGATGACAAGTGTGAGTCACTGTGCCCGGCCAAGAGTAATAGATGACTAATTCTATCAAGCTAACAGTCTCATCAGACATTCAGACAAAAATGGCATGCAGTTCAACAAGGGCTGACAGACATGGGCAAGGCAGGCGAGGGGCCCATAAGCTTACTGCTACAAGGTATCGGAAGGAATATGGAAATAGAAGTTTCTTGAAGAAATTCAGAACATATAAGTTATTTTTTTTTTTTTTGAGGCAGGGTCTCACTCTGTCACCCATGCTAGTGCAGTGGCACGATCACAGCCCACTGAAGCCTGGAACTCCCGGGCTCAGTGACCCTCCTGCCTCAGCCTCCTGAGTAGCTGGGACTGATATGGGAGGGGGGCAGAAAAGTGCTGTGTAGAGAAAGGCGGGTCCCTGGCTAGGGCTTCACCCTTGGGCCTGTGTCCACCGACCTAGGTGAGGACAAGCACTCCCGCCTTCGCGCCCAAATGTTGCATTTTCCAAGACCACCCTGGTCTGCCACGCCCCTAGCCTGGGCTTATAAAAACGCAAGACCCTAGCAGGCAGACACATAAGCAGCTGGATGTTGTCAGGAGTATGCCGGCGGAAGAGCAGCCGACAGGCATCGGCATGCCATCGACCAGTGCAGAACGACACAGACTTTGGCCAGAGCAGCTGGAAAACAGTTGGGCCTCTGAGTGGCCTGACTCCAGGGGAAAACCATCTCCCTTCTGGCTCCCAACCTGCTGAGAGCTACTTCTACTCAATAAAACCTTGCGCTCATTCTCCAAGCCCACGCGTGATCCGATTCTTCCAGTACACCAAGAACCCGGGATACAGGAAGCCCTCTGTCCTTGCGACAAGGTAGAGAGTCTAACTGAGCTGGTTAACACAAGCCGCGTACAGACAGCAAACTAAAAGAGCACCCTGTAACACACGCCCACTGGGGCTTCAACTGTAAACATTCATCCCTAGACACTGCCCTGGGGTCGGAGCCCCACAGCCTGCCCATCTATATGCTCCCCTAGAGGTTTGAGTAGCAGGGCACTGAAGAAGCGAGCCACACCTCCATCGCACGCCCTGCGGGAACAAGGGAACTTTTTCCGTTTCAGGACCACAGATGCATGCCACCACTAGTCAGGCTAATTAAAAAAAATTTTTTGTGTGTGGAGAAGGGGTCTCCCTATATTGTCCAGGCTGGTCTTGAACTCCTGGCCTCAAGTGATCCTCCCGACTCAGCCTCCCAAAGTGCTGGGATTATGGGTGTGAATCACTGCGCTGGGCCTATAAACTACCTTTTGTTTTAGACTATAACCACAGCAGAATTCCGCCAGGTTTCTTTTTCAAATCCATTCAATAAATTATAGACAAAGATAACACTAGCTATAAAATGGAGCAATATGGCTCTATCTCCTGAAGAAATACACAGTTAAATTGCTGAGCTGGGCAGGGCATGGTGGCTCATGCCTGTAATCCCAGCACTTTGGGAGGCTGAGGCGGGCGGAACACCTGAGGTCAGGAGTTTGAGACCAGCCTGGCCAACATGGCGAAAACCCATCTCTAGCAAAAATACAAAAATTAGCTGGGCGTGATGCCGCATGCCTGTAATCCCACCTACTCAGGAGACTAAGGTGGGAGGATCGCTTGAACCCGGGAGGCGAATGTTGCAGTGAGCTGAGATCACACCACTGCACTCCAGCCTGGGCAACAGAGCAAGATTCTGTCTCAGAGAAAAATAAATAATAAATTGCTTGAGCTGGGAGTGTTTTACCTTAGAGTACAGCACTGCAGCTCCTGTGTAATCTTTCTCCTGAAATTTTTTGTTTCCTTCTTCTCTGTAGAAAAGGGGAGCATCCAAGTCCTTTCCCACCAAGTAACCTTTAGAAAGTCTTTTTAGAAACAGCTCATCCTCAGGTCTGCATGAAGAAAGGAGGAAACAAAATAAGCAGAAATGTGTTATTTCAAGGAAAGCTCCAAACCATTGCCCTCAAAACAAGAAAGTGGGCCCGCAAAACATTTCACACACGAGGATATGTATATTGTGCAATGTGATTAGAGGAAAGAAATCTCAATAGTCTCAGAGACACAGGGACCAGAATTTTTTGAGACAGGGTCTCACTCTGTCACCCAGGCTGGAGTGCAGTGGTGCCATCTCCACTCACTGCAGCCTCGACTTTCCAGGCTCAGATGATTCTCCCACCTCAGCCTCCTGAGTAGCTGGCACTAATTGGGAGGATGTGTGCCACCAGGCCTGGTTAATGTTTGTACTTTTTGTAGAGGTGGGGTTTTGCCATGTTGCCCAGGCTGGTCTTGAACTCCTGGGCTCAAATGATCAGCAGAATTTCTTTTTTTTTTTTTGAGATGGAGTCTCACTGTCACCCAGGCTGGAGTGCAGTATCATGATCTCGGCTTGCTGCAACCTCCGCCTCCCTGGTTCAAGTGATTCTCCTGCCTCAGCCTCCTGAGTAGGTGGGATTACAGGCGCCCATTACCAGGCCCAGCTAATTTTTGTATTTTTAGTAGAGAAAGCATTTCACCATGTTAGCCAGGCTGGTCTTGAACTCCTGACCTCAAATGGTCCACCTGCCTCAGCCTCCCAAAGTGCTGGGAATACAGGTGTGAGCCACCGCACCTGGCCAGAATTTCTATTTAGAGGACTGAAGGCTAATTTTTTTATTCTTTATCTCGTAATTATTGGCCAATGAACCATCCCTCGGATCATACATCATAAAGATTTTTTTTTTTTTTTTTGAGACAGAGTTTTGCTCTGTCACCCAGGCTGGAGTGCAGTGGTGCAATCTCAGCTCACTGCAAACTCTGTCTCCTGGGTTCAAGTGATTCTCCTACCTCAGCCTCCCGAGTAGCGGGGATTACATGCATGCACCACCATGCTCAGCTAATTTTTGTATTTTCAGTACAGGCAGGGTTTCACCATTTTGGCCAGGTTTGTTTTGAACTCCTGACCTCAAGTGATCCGCCTGCCTGGGCCTCCCAAAGTGTTGGGATTACAGGCATGAGCTACTGGGCCCAGCCAGGATGTTGAGTCTGGAGAATGAGATTAATATATGGTGTCTTTTGAATCAAGGAGTATTCTCCACTTCAACTGCGGAAAATACTTGAGTGGCTGACAGAAGAGAAGAGACATAATGAGAATCAATCATAAGGTAAATGTAGTAAAACGTTAACACTTGTGAAATTTGGAAGACTTCACCAATTCTTTGTACTTTTTTTTTTGGAGACAGAGTCTCACTTTGTCACCCAGGCTGTAGCGCAGCAGCGGCACGATCTCGGCTCACTGCAACCTCTGCCTCCTGGGTTCTTGTGCCTCAGCCTCGGGAGTAGCTAGGAGTGTGAGCCACCACGCCCAGCTAATTTTTTGTATATTTAGTAGAGATGGGGTCTCATCGTGTCGCCCAAGCTGGTCTTGAACTTCTGAGTTCAGGCAATCTGCCCACTTTGGCCTCCCAAAGTGCTAGGATCACAGGTGTGAACCACTGTGCCCAGCCTGATTGTATTATTTTTGCGAGTAAGTCTGAAATTATTTCAAACTAAAAAGTTTAAGAAATAAATATATAAATGCTCTACATAATAAAATTAATAAAGCTGAGCTAATACATAGAGACATACACACATACTAACAAAACATATACTATTTTCCAATAAAAAGAAATAATATAGAATAACCTAGACTATTCTCTTTGCCAATAAAAAGAAATAATATAGAATAACCTAGACTATTCTCTTTGACTATAATGCCATAAAGTAAAATACGAATAACAAAAGTAGAAACACAAATGACATGGAAACTAAAAATTCACTTAAGTAACTCTTGAATTAAAGAAGAAATCACAGAGCTGCAGAATGGCCAGGTGCGGTGGCTCACGCCTGTAATTCCAGCACTTTCGGAGGCCAAAGAGGGAAGATTGCCTGAGCTCAGGAGTAGGCTAGCCTGGGCAACATGGGAAGACCCTGTCTCTACAAAAAATACAAAAATTAGCTGGGTGTGGTGGCATATGCCTGTAGTCCCAGCTACTTGGGAGGCTGAGGTGGGAGGACTGCCTGAGCCCAGGAGGTTGAGGCTGCAGTGAGCCATGATGGCCCCGCTGCATTCAAGCCTGGGTGACAGGGCGAGGCCCTTTCTCAAAAAAACAAAAAACAAGAACAAAAAGCCCTGGAGAAGGTTTACAAGTATTTTTAAAATTTTTGTTTATGAAGACCCACAATAAGAAATACCTTTTACATTATGACTCAGTATAATGCTTTTGTGTTTGAATATATTAAAATTTTATAAGACATTATTTATCTTTGCTATGTATGAGGTAAAAACAAAGTTAGTATCAAATATGATTTTATTAATATTTAAATACAACATAGAAAAGTCACAAATCAGGCTGGGCGCGGTGGTTCATACCTGTAATCCCAGCACTCTGGGAGGCCAAGGTGGGCAGATCACCTGGTCCAGGAGTTTGAGACCAGCCTGGGCAACATAGTGGAACCCACCTCTACAAAAAATACAAAAATTAGCCGGGCGTGGTGGCAAGCACTTGTAGTCTCAGCTATTGGGAGGCTGAGGCACGAGAATCGCTTGAGCGTGGGATGCGAAGGTTGCAGTGAGCTGGGATTGCACCACCACACTCCAAGCCTGGGTCAAATAATACAAAAAAGAAAAACTAGGAAAGATTTTATTTAATTTAAGAGGTGTGCTTGCCTGTTCTGCATTTACTCCAGTCCAGAAAACATGAAGGCAATACCCTATGCCTGTCTGGTACACCTCAGAGCTTGTTCTTTTTTCTGTTTTTGTTTTAAATTAGGTTAAACCTAAAAATCCTAGTTCAAACAAAAGGTTTGTGGTAAACAGTAACAATAGCAAAATTCTTCTTGCCTAACAATACATGATGAACTCAATGACTTTTTTTTTTTTTTTTGAGATGGAATCTCGCTCTGTCACCCAGGCTGGAGTGCAGTGGTGCGATCTCGGCTCACTGCAACCTCTGCCTTCCGGGTTCAAGCGATTCTCCTGCCTCAGCCTCCTGAGTAGCTGGGATTACAGGCGCCAGCCACCACACCCAGCTAATTTTTGTCTTTTTAGTAGAGACGGGGTTCCACCATGTTGATCAGGCAGGTCTCCAACTCCTAACCTCATGATCCACCCGCCTTGGCCTCCCAAAGTGCTAGGATTACAGGTGTGAGCCATCACGCCCGGTCAACTCAATGGTTTTTAATTACACTTCAGTGTAATGAGGAACTAAGCTGCAACAATTCATTCTTTTCTCCAGGTACCAGGTTAACTCAGTCATTGACTTGGACTTTTGAAAAGCAAATGGATGTTCTATTTTCTTTTCTTTTTTTTTTTGAGCCATGGTCTCACTCTGTCACCCTGGGTGGAATACAGTGGCTCCATCATAGTTCAGTGCAGCCTTAACCTGCTGGGCTCAAGCAGTCCTCTCACCTCAGCTTCCTCAGTAGTGACGACCACAGGTATGCACCACCATGCCTGGCTAATTTTTTGATTTTTGTTTTTAAGAGATGGGGTCGCCTGTGCTGCCCAGGCTGGTCTCGAACTCCTGGGCTCAGGTGATCCTCCTGCCTCGCCTGGCCTCCCAAAGTGCTGGGATTACATGTGTGAGTCACTGTGCCCAGACTACTTTTTGGTTTTTTAGTAGAGATGATGTCTCAATACGTTGCCCAGGCTGGTCTCAAACTCCTGAGCTCAAGTGATCTTCCTGCCTTGGCCTCCCAAAGTGTTAGGATTACAGGTGTGAAGTCACTGCATCCAGCCGATTCTCTTTTTTTTTTTAATTTCTTCTGGAATATTATGATAAAAAAATTGAGGCTGAGGTGGGAGGATCGCTTGAGCCCGGAAGGTCAGGGCTGCAGCAAGCTATGATCACACCACTGCACTCCAGCCCAGTCAGCACAGCAAGACCCTGCCTCAAAAAAAAAATAAAAAATAAAAAAAAATAAAATTGAGGTAGTAAGATGGAACAAGCAATCTATTTTTTTTTTTTTGGAGACGAAGTCTCACTCTGTCATCCAGGCTGGAGTGCAATGGTGCGATCTTGGCTCACTGCAATTTCCGCCTCCTGGGTTCAAGCGATTCTCCTGCCTCAGCCTCCCGAGTAGCTGGGATTACAGGCACCTGCCACCACACCCGGCTAATTTTTGTCTTTTTAGGAGAGATGGGGTTTTGCCATGTTGGCCACACTGGTCTTGAACTCCTGACCTCAGGTGATCCGCCAGCCTCGGCCTCCCAAAGTGCTGGAATGACAGGTGTGAGCCACCACGCCCGGCCTATTTAAACCATTTTTTAAGTGTACAGTTCACTGGCATTAAGTACATTCATATTGTCCAACCATCAGCACTATTCATTTCCAGAAGTTTCTCACCATCCTGTGCTGAAACTCTACCCATTAAACCATAACTCCTCATTCCTCCCTCTCCACATCCCCTGGCAACCTCCATTCTGCTTTCTGCCTCTGTGAATTTACTTATTCTAGGTATTTCATGTAAATGTAATCTTATATTACTTTTCCTTTTGTGTCTAAACTTATTTCTCTTAGCAAAAAGTTTTCAAGGTACATCATGTTGTAGTATAAAGCAGAATTTCACTTTTTAAAAAAATTTTTTTTTGGCCAGGCGCGGTGGCTCACGCCTGTAATCCCAGCACTTTGGGAGGTGGAGGCGGGTGGATCACGAGGTCAGGAGATCGAGACCGTCTTGGCTAACAAGGTGAAACCCCGTCTCTACCAAAAATACAAAAAATTAGCCAGGTGTGGTGGTGCGTGTGTGTAATCCCAGCTACTCGGGGGGCTGAGGCAAGAGAATCATCTGAACCCAGGAGGCGGAGGTTGCAGTGAGCCCAGAGCATGCCACTGTACTCCAGCCTGGGTGACAGAGTGAGACTCTGTCTCAAAAAAAAACAAAAAACTTTAAGAGATGGAGTATCCCTTTGTCGCCCAGGCTGGAGGACAGTAGCTATTCTGCACTCTAACCTGGGCAACAGGCACAGTCTAGCTACGGGCACAATGATCGCACACTATTGCCTTTTTGTAGGTGTGTGAAGTGATCTCTCACTGTGGTTTTGGTGTGTGTTTCTCTGATTATGAATGATGTTGAACGTCTTTTCGTGTGTTTACTGGCTGTTTGTGTATCTTTGGAGAAATGAGTCAAGTCCTTTGCCTATTTTTTAATCCGATTTTTTTGTTATTGAGTTGTAGGAGTTCTTTATATATTCCAGATATTAATTTCTTATCTATGATTTGCAAATAGTTTCTCCCATTCTGTGGGTTATCTTTTCACTCTCTTGATACTGTCCTTTGGTGCACAAAACCTTTTTTTTTTTTTTTTTAAGACAGAGTCTCGCTCTGTTGCCCAGGCTGGAGTGCAGTTTCTTGGCCACTGCAACCTCCGCCTCCCGGGTTCAAGCGATTCTCCCGCCTCAGCCTCCCGAGTAGCTGGGATTACAGGCATGCACCACCACGCATGGCTAATTTTTGTATTTTTAGTAGAGACAGGGTTTCACCATGTTGGCCAGGCTGGTCTCCAACTCCAGACCTCAACTGATTTGCCTACCTCGGCCTCCCAAAGTGCTGGGATGACAGGCGTGAGCCACCGCGCCTGGCCTAAAACTTTTTCAGGCTGGAGTGTAGTCGGCTTGGTCATGGCTCACTCCAGCCTTGACTGACCTCTCAGGCTCAAGTAATCCTCCACCTCAGCTTCCTGAGTAGCTGGGGCTCCAGGCATGCGCCACCATGCCTGGCTATATTATTTGTAGAGACGGGGTCTCACTTGTTGCACCCAGGCTGGTCTCAAACTCCTGGGCTCAAGTGACCCTTCTGCCTTGGCCTCTCAAAAAAGTGGTGGGATGACAGCTGTGAGCCACCATGCCCAGCCTAGAAGTTTTTAATTTTGATGAAGTACAGTTTTTCTTTTGTTGCCTGTACTTTTGGTGTCATATGCAAGAAGTAACTGCTAAATCCAATGTCAAGATTTTCCCCTATGTTTTCTTTTAAGAAGTTTACAATTGGCCGGGCACGGTGGATCATGCCTCAGCACTTTGGGAGGCCGAGGCGGGCGATCATGAGGTCAGGAGATCGAGACCATCCTGGCTAACACGGTGACACTCTGTCTCTACTAAAAATACAAAAAATTAGCTGGGCGTGGTGGCAAGCACCTGTAATCCCAGCTACTCGGGAGGCTGCGGCAGGAGACTGGCATGAACCCAGGAGGCGGAGCTTGCAGTGAGCCGAGATCCTGCCACTGCACTCCAGCCTGGGTGACATGAGTGAGACTGTCTCACAAAAAAAAAAAAAAAAAAGAAGTTTACAATCTTAGCTCTTAACTCTACGTCTATGATCCATTTTGAGTTAATTTGTGTATATGAAGGCCCAACTTCAGCCTTTTGCATGTAGATTGTGATTAGGATACAGACAGAAAAAAGCACATTTTTTCTTTCTCCAGTCTTGCCCTCTCTCTCTAGAACCCTGGGGATGTAAAGCCTTTCATGGAGCTAACTGGCGAAGCAGAAAGTCCCAGCTCTGGCCCCAAAGTAGAGTGCAGATTACTGAGATTGGACATAATAGCTTAATAACTGGGACACATCCACATATGCACCATTTTTTCTCTAAGCCATTTGAAAGTAAGTACAGGCATCATGGATGTTCACCTCTAAATATTCGTAGGCCTCTGCTTTAAAAATAAGGACATTCTCCTATATTACCATAATATCATTATCACTAAAAAATTAGCAGTAATTCAAATATTTAAATTTAAATGTTATCAATTATTCCTAAAATGTCGGTTGTATCTTTTTTCACCCTAACCAATCCAAGATCAACGTTCTCATGTATTGAATTTAGTTATTTCTTTTTAGCCTCTTTTTAGATAGTGCTATAATTTTTAAATTTATTTTAAATTTTTTTTTTGAGACAGGGTCTCACTTCCATTGCTCAGGCTGGAGTGCAATGATATGACTTCTGCTCACTGCAACCTCTACCTCCTGCCTCAGCCCCCCGAGTAGCTGGGACTATAGGCACATACTACCACGCCCGGCTAAATTACTTTTTATTTTTATAAAATAGAGATGGGGTCTCGCTGTGTTGCCCAGGCTGGCCTCAAACTCCTGGGCTCAAAGGATCCACCTGCTTCAGCCTCCCAAAGTGCTGGGATTATAGGTGTGAGCCATTGCACCTGGCCAATTACAATTTTTTTTTTAATGAGTAATTTTTTTTAAAAGATTCAACACCAGAAAAATGTTTCACATTCTGGTTTCACCTCATTGTTTCCTCATGGTTAGATTCACATTAAACAATTTTTATTAAGAATACGCTGGGTGTGGTGGCTCACACCTGTAATCCCAGCACTTTGGGAGGCCGAGGCAGGCGAATCACCTGAGGTCAGAAGTTCGAGACCACTCTAGGCAACGTGGTGAAACCCTGTCTCTACTAAAAATACAAAAATAAGCCAGGCACAGTGGCACATGCCTGTAATCCCAGCTACCCAGGAGGCTGAGGCAGGAGAATCACTTGAATCTGGGAAGCAGAGGTTGCAGTGAGCAGAGATCGTGCCACTGCACTCCAGCCTGGGAGACAGAGCGAGATTACGTCTCAAAACAAACAAACAAAAATGACTATATAGTTAAATCTATATACTTCTTGTTGCCTCAAATCAGGAGACATATAATGTCTCCCCAGTATTGTGGAAGCTAAGTTTGGTCACTTACTTAAGGTGGCAATTGCTGAATCTTTGCAATGTAAAGACACCTTTCCCTTGTACTTAAATACTCTATAGGGCCATACTTTGAGATCATGTGAAAAGCCTGTTTCCCAGTGATGGTATTTCTAAAGGTTTGAGCATCCACTGATAATTGCCAGAATCACTCATCACACTAGGAGTTACAAAACGGTGATTTTTCTAATTCTACCATTATTTCTAAATTTATTAGTTGGCAATCTTTTGTAAAGACAAACTTTCTCCTTTTCCTTGTTTTGTGTGAGCAATATTTACACAGACATAATATGTATTTACTTATTTTTGTTTGTTTTGAGACAGTCTCACTCTGTTTCCCAGGCTGGAGTGCAGTGGCGTGATCCTGGCTCACTGCTACCTTCGCCTCTGGGGTTCAAGCAATTCTTCTGCCTCTGCCTCCCAAGTACCTGGGATTACAGGCACCTGACACCACGCCCAGCTGATTTTTGCATTTTTAGTAGACATGGGGTTTCGCCATGTTGGCCAGGCTGATCTCAAACTCCTGAGCTCAGGTGATCCGCCCGCTTTGGCTTCCCAAAGTGCTGGGATTACAGGCATGAGCCACCGTGCCTGGCCAAAAGTCAATTAAGAAAGTAAACTCAGATATTAGAGTACCACTATGGACTTAAACAATTTATTATCATAAACTATTCTCATCATTACACTTTTTCATGGTCAAATTATGCTAATATTTGACTGGTTCCTATGTTCTTTTTTGTTGTTTTTGATCCAGGGTCTTGCTCTATTGCCCAGGCTAGAGGACAGTAGTACCATCACAGCTCACTACAGCCTCGACATCCTGGGCTTAAGCAATTTTCCCACCTCAGCCTCCCAAGTAGCTATGACTACAGGCATGTGACACCATGCCCAGCTAACTTTTTATTTTTTTGTGGAGACACAGTCTCACTATGTTGCCCAGGCTGGTCTCAAACTCCTGGGCTCCAGCGATCCTCTTGCCTGAGCCTCCCAAAGTGTTGGGATTACAGGTGTGAGTGGTGTCACCATACCTGGCCTACGCTCTTTTTTATATAAATCTATTAGTCTTCGAGCACTTCCTTGTTTTCTGACACAGGTTATTCCAGTTGAATCAGCACAAAATAAAAACAAACAATAAGGCTGTGAACGTGGATAGTGAAGCTATTAAGAATTTCCTACGACACTCTGGGAGATTCTTAATTGCCGGAGTGGGGAGGTAGGGGTGGACAGTGGGAGGTCTTCTGTCTCAAAAGGTTTTCAATAGATGAAAGGCATCTCTTGTGGGAAAACATTCCTCAAAGAATGTCCATTGGCAAGAAAGAAAAGTGTGTGCTTGGCTTTAAACTTTAAAGGGCCAGTTCCTATTTTTACCTAACAGGCATGCATGTGGAGATCAGAAGTTTAAATCTTTTTTGGTTACTTTAGATTGTGATTGAACAGACTTACAAATAGCTCTTTGAGCTAACTTGTTTTTAAGGAGAGAGATGTGGGTATGAATTAGTGAGAGACATACAGAGCAAACAAAAATGGAGGTGATTTATTAACCCCAGGGGAAACGAGAGCACAAGAAAGGAAATGTAATTCAAAGCATCCTTCGCAGTTCATGTGAGCAAGATTCACACAGACATAAGAACGTATGCGTTGAATGTTGGTTCAATCTATTTAATACTCTATAGGTTATATTATAACAGTTATCATGAGGGAATGAGGGAAAAACAAAGTATAGGCCGGGCACGGTGGTTCACGCCTGTCATCCCAGCACTTTGGGAGGCCGAGGAGGGTGGATCACCTGAGGTCAGGAGTTTGAGAGCAGCCTGACCAATGTGGAGAAATCCTGTCTCTACAAAAAATACAAAATTAGCTGGGCGTGGTGGTGCACGCCTGTAATCCCAGCTACTCGGGAGGTGGAGGCAGAATTGCTTCAACCCAGGAGGCGGAGGTTGCTGTGAGCCAAGACGGCGCTATTGCACTCCGGGCTGGGCGACAAGAGCGAAACTCCGTCTCAAAAAAACAAAAACAAAAAACAAAGTATACACCTGTGAGTTGGGAATAAGAGAGCAAAATTACATCTAAAATTATACAAACTCAAGAAAGAGAAGTATTTGCAATGTTTAGAAATATAAATTAAGTGTCAGAAGGCTGGACACAGTGGTTCACGCCTGTAATCCCAGCACTTTGGGAGAACAAGGTGGACAGATCACCTGAGGTTGGGAGTTTGAGACCAGCCTGGCCAACATGGTGAAACCCCATCTCTACTAAATATACAAAAATTAGCTGAGTGTGATGGCGCACACCTGTAATCCTAGCTACTTGGGTGGCTGAGGCGTGAGAATCGCTTGAACCTGGGAGGCAGAGGTTGCAGTGAGCTGAGATCGCGCCATTGCACTCCAGCCTGGGCAGCAGGGTGAGATCCTGTCTCAAAAAAAAAAAAAAAAAAAAAAAAGGTCTGGTGTGGTGGCTCATGCCTGTACCCCAGCACTTTGGGAGGCTGAGGTGGGTGGATCACTTGAGGTCAGGAGTTTGAGACCAGCCTGGCCAACATGGTGAAACTCCGTCTCTACTAAAAATATAAAAATTAGCTGGGCATAGTAGTGCATGCCTGTAATCCCAGCTACTCGGGAAGCTGAGGCAAGATAATCACTGGAACCTGGGAGGCAGAGGTTGCAGTGAACGGAGATCACGCCACTGCACTCCAGCCTGGGTAACAGAGTGAGACTCTGACTCACAAAAAAAAAAAAAAAAAAATTAAATGCCAGAAGAAACAGTTAAAGTAGCTGTCTCTGGGGAATAAGAATCAGGAATGGGGAAGAGTGGACAGGGAGTTGCTGTTTTTCCTGATAAGTTTTGAAGCACTATTTGATTTCTTAAAGTATGTATGCATATTATTCTGATAAAAAATTAAACTAAGGAAGGAAAATATTTTCACTAAGGCATCCTGTCTACATAGTTTTACAGGATTTTTCTACTAGCGTTTAAGAACCACGTAATTCCTATATTATATAAGCTATTTCAGAGCATAGAAAAAGGCGGGAAGCTCTCCAATTCATTCTGAGGCTACCATAACCCGCCATGGTATCAGCTGGGATTACAGGTGCCCGCCACCATGGCCAGCTAATTTTTTGTATTTTTAGTAGAGACAGGGTTTCATTCACCACGTTGCCCAGGCTGGTCTTGAACTCCTGACCTCAGGTGATCCACCTGCCTTGGGCTCCCAACATGCTGGGATTACAGGTGTGAGCCACCGCACCCGGCCAGATGATTTTAAAACTCTTACCTTTTATTTACACCACCAATTACCAATTAGAGAATGTAACCGGGGGGGAAAGGCTTATTCACAATAACAACAAAAACCTTACAACAAGAATAAGTCGAACACGAAATGTGTAAGGCCTATATAAAGAAAACTATAAAACTTTACTTAAGGACGTAAAACAAGCCTTAAATAAATGGGAAGACGTACCCTTTATTTGGATTAGGAAATTCCATATTGTAAAGATGTCAGTTCTCCTTAAATGAATCTATAAATCCAACACATTCCCAATCAAAAGCCCAACAACATTTTTTACAGAACTTGACAAGCTGGCCAGGCGCGGTGGCTCACGCCTGTAATCCCAGCACTTTGGGAGGCTGAGGCAGGTGGATCATGAGGTCAGGAGATCAAGACCATCCTGGCTAACACGGTGAAACCCCATCTCTACTAAAAATACCAAAAAAAAAAAAAAAAAAAAAAAAATTACCCGGGCGTGGTGGCGGGCGCCTGTAGTCCCAGCTACTCGGGAGGCTGAGGCAGGAGAATGGCCAGGAGGTGGAGCTTGCAGTGAGCCCAGATCGCGCCACTGCACTCTAGCCTGGGCAACAGAGTGAGAGTCCGTCTCAAAAAATAAAATAAAATAGAACTTGACTAGCCAATTCTAAAGTTCACATGGGGGAAATGCACACAAAATACCCAAGATATTCTGAATAAGAACAATGACTGTGTGTGTGCGAGCAGGAAGCTGGCCTCTGGGCCACTTCCTGGAAGCCACTTGGGTACTGAGACTTCTCTGCTTTCAAGTACCCCTTCTCTCTACTTCCGGTAAATCTGAGTGGGGAATCCATTTCTTGAGGGTGAGGTAGGGCAGACCCCATTTCACAGCAGGGTTGGGCACATGACGTAGGCCTGGCCAATCAGAGGAGTCTCATACCTCTGGTTGAAGGGATGTGCATATGATCAAAGTTCAGTTGACCTGAGCCCAACCCAGAAGTTTTCTGCTGAAACTTCAGAAAGATAGCCTCTTCCCCTGGGGTGTTATTACACTATCAGGGTGTGCCCAGGGCTGTGAATGGTTATAGCGCCCACTAGATGGAGAGAATCTGTATGACACATGAAGAAATACACATTCTGATGACATCCTTTGAGCCCCTGAATACAACCTAGCCTGAAAATAGATCTCCCTTCAGATAGCCTAGTTTCATAGCTAAAAATTTCATACTTTGAGGTGGGTTTCTGTTACTTGAACTTGAAGAGTTCTAGAGTTTCTAAAATGATACTATAGGCCAGGCGGGGTGGCTCACACCTGTAATTCCAGGACTTTGGGAGGCCAAGGTGGGTGGGTCACCTGAGGTCAGGAGTTTGAGACCAGCCTGGACAACATGGTGAAACCCCGTCTCTACTAAAAATACAAACATTAGCCGGGCATGGTGGCAAGCACCTGTAATCCCAGCTACTCGGGAGGCTGAGGCAGGAGAATCGCTTGAACCTGGGAGGCAGAGGTTGCAGTGAGCTGAGATTGCGCCACTGCCCTCCAGCCTGGGTGACAGAGCGAGACTCAGTCTCAAAAGAAAAATAATAATAATAAAATGACACTATAAAGTCATAGTAATTAAAACCCTTTTGTTTCGGCACAGACCTAGAGCCTAGAAACAAATCTGTGGATAAGCAGTGATATGGCTTGTCTGTGTCCCCACCCAAATCTCATCTTGAACTGTATTTCCCAGAAGCCTGTGTTGTCGTAGGGACCCGATGGGAGGTAATAGAATCGTGGGAGTGGTTTCCCCATGCTGTTCTCGTGATAGTGAGTTCTCACGAAGTCTGATTATTTTATTTTTATTTGATTTTTACTTTTTGAGATGGAGTCTTGCTCTGTCGCCCAGGCTGGGGTGCAGTGGCACAATCTCAGCTCACTGCAACCTCCGCCTCCCAGGTTCAAGCAATTCTCCTGCCTTAGCCTCCTGAGTAGGTGGGGTTACAGGCACACGCCACAATGCCTGGCTAAATTTTTTTTTTTGCATTTTTAGTAGAGATGGGGTTTCATCATGTTGGCTGGGCTGGTCCTCAACTCCTGACCTCAAGTGATCCTCCTGCCCCAGTCTCCCAAAGTGCTGCGATTACAGGCGTGAGCCACCGCGCCCAGTGAAATCTGATGATTTTATAAGGGGCTTTCCCCCTTTGCTCAGCACTTCTCCTTCCTGCCACCCTGTGAGGGCTGTGCCTTTTTCCCCTTCGTCTTCCACCATGATTGTAAGTTTCCTGAGGCCTTCCCAGCCGTGTGTGAGTCAATTAAACCTCTTTTCTTTATAAATTACCCAGTCTTGGGTATTTCTTGATAGCAACGTGAGAATGGAGTAACATGAGTAGGAATTTAATTTTTAATAAGTGTGGCATTTGCAAGCACTGGGGAAAGGATGCGTCATGCATTAAATGCTATAGAAAACTTGTCCACCTGGAAAAAAAGTGAGAATACTCCTTCACATAGTACACAAAATCAACTGGAGATGTATACATACATCATAACATCATGTTGTACACCTTAAACGTCTATTTTGTCAATTATACCTCAATAAAGCTGGAGGAAAAAGTGCAGAAGGATTAGAGAGCTAAAGGTAAACAAATGTTAGCAGAAAACAAAGAACATTTTTATCAACTCCCAAGTAGTTGGAATTACAGGCACATGTCACCTTGTCTGGCTTCATTTTTATACAGACCTGTCATTTTCCTTTTTGGTTGTTGTTGTTGTTGAGAAATAGTATTGTTCTGTCACCCAGGCTGGAGTACAGTGGCATAATCACGGCTCGCTGTTGCCTTGGCCTCCCAGGTTCAAGTGATCCTCCCACCTCAGCCTCCTGAGTAGCTGGGACGACAGGCACATGCCACCATGCTTGGCTAATTTTTAAAATTTGTTTATAGAGATGGAATCTCACTATGTTGCCCAGGCTCCTGGGCTCAAGCAATCCTCCCAGCTCTGACTCCCAAAGTGCTAGGTTTACAGGTATGAGCCACTGCACCCAACCTCATCTTCTTTTATAGCTTCTGGGTTGTGTGTCTTGCTTAGGATGGTTTACTCCACCATCCTAAGCAAGACAGGAGGATCGTTTGAGCCCAGGAGCTCGAGGTCAACTTGAGCAACATACTGAGAGACCTTGTCTCTAAAAAAATTTTAAAGGAAATTTAAAAATTTAAAACATATATACACAATTTATATACAATGTAAATGTAAAAAATTTACATTGTAAATAGGGTAAAAAAGATAAACAGATTGGGAATAATTTATATAGCGAATAATAACTTATATAGCAAAGAATTATACAGCTAGATTTATGAAGATCTCCTACAAATGAACAAGAGAAAGAAAGACAACCTGCTAGAAAATGGGCAAGGAACACAAATAGGCAAGACACATGAGAAATAAAAAAGCACCAGGGGGCCAGGCGCAGTGGCTCATGCCTGCAATCCCAGCACTTTGGGAGGCCAAGGCAGGTGGATCAGCTGAGGCCAGGAGTTGGAGACCAGCCTGCCCAACATGGCGAAACTCCATCTCTATTAAAAATACAAAATTAGCCGGGTATGGTGGCATGCAATCCCAGCTACTCGGGAGGCTGAGGCAGGAGAATCACTTGAACTCGGGAGGCAGAGGTTGCAGTGAGCCGAGACTGCGCCACAGCACTCCAGCCTGGGCAACAAGAGCAAAACTCTGTCTGGAAAAAAAAAAAAAAAAAAAAAAGAAAGGAAAAGAAAAGAAAAGAAGAATAACAAAAAAAGTATAACCCTAATTGTACCAAGTATCTGAACTGGCAAGCCTCAAAACTGAACTCATTATTTCATTCAATTAATATATGAGCACCTACTAACTGCCAGGCACTATGCCAGTTCCTGGCACAAAGATAAAGATGTCAACCTTGAACTTGAAAGGTGTGTGTTTGTGGATCTGCAAATATATAAGGTTCTGCTTTATATGTCATATTAAGCACTAATAAGAGCCAGTCACTAAACTAAGAACTTTATATACATTACCAAGTTGTCATTCAATTAATGTTTACTGAGCACTTATTTTTTGACATTGCACTATTTTTGTCTATAGAAAGACAAACAGGCCAGGCACAGTGGCTCATGCCTGTAATCCCAGTACTTTGGGAGGCTGAGGTGGGCGGATCATTTGAGGGCAGGAGTTCGAGACCAGCCTGGCCAACATGGTGAAACCCTGTCTCTACTAAAAATACAAAAATATGAGCCAGGCAATGATGGCGTGCGCCTGTAATCCTAGCTATTCAGGACGCTGAGGCATGAGAATCGCTTGAACCCAGGAGGTGGGAGGTTGCAGTGAGCTGAGATCGTGCCACTGCACTCCAGCCTGGGTGACAGAGTGAGACCCTGTCTCAAAAAATTAAAAAAAAAAAAAAATAAATAAATAAATTAGCTGGGCATGGTGGTGTGCGACTGCAATCACAAATACTCGGGAAGCTGAGACACGAGAATCGCTTGAACCCAGGAGGTGGAGGCAGTGGGCTGAGATTGCGCCACTGCACTCTAGCCTGGGCGACAGAGCGAGACCCTGTCTCGAAAAAAAAAAAAAAAAAAGAAAGACACACAAATACAAACATGATCCCTTCCCTCATGAAGTTCACAATCTAGCGGCAAAGGCAGGCATTAGTCAAAAGAGCCCACACATATATAAAGGAAAATCACATGGTGTTGTAAATGTACAAAGAGTGAAGATGGCCCAGTTGAGGCTCAGGGAGAGCTTTCCTGAGGAAAGATCTAACTAATCCTGTAAGACGACAGAAGTGAATTAGTTCACAGGACATGCTGAGATAGAAACGAACCAGGAAAAGTACTTCAGGCATTTTCCATCAAAAAGAGATATTACCGGGCCAGACATGGTGGCTCACGCCTGTACTCCCAGCACCTCGGGAGGCCAAGGTTGGAGGACTGCTTGAGCCCAGAAATTTGAGACCAGCCTGGGGCAACATAGCAAGACTCAATCTTTATTTAAGAAAAAGAGACACAGATTACTTCAGAGCAAATGACAAAATAGAACATTTTTCAGCTCACAATTCCCTTGTTAAAGCTTGATTTACTTACTGAAGAAGTGAAGAGGAGTGAAGAAAGATATCCCTCAAGGTCTCTGCTGTAGAAATTGTGACCTGAACAGACGTCGGGAGTGAAGCCCACTTTTGAAGCAGATATGATTTCCACTCATCCACAGGCAGATCCATGCTGCTTTTGATCTATAAAATGAGTAAGAAAACAGGAATCTTACAAATGCACAATTTTAGAAAATCAAGAGTTCAGCCAGGTGCGGTGGCTCACGCCTGTAACCCCAGCACTTTGGGAGGCCGAGGCGGGTGGATCACGAGGTCAGGAGATGGAGACCATCCTGGCTAACACAGTGAAACCCCATCTCTACTAAAAATACAAAAACATTAGCCGGGTGTGGTGGCGCACACCTGTAGTCCCAGCTACTCGGGAGGCTGAGGCAAGAGAACTGCGTGAACTGGGGAGGCAGAGGTTACAGTGAGCTGAGATCGTGCCATTGCACTCCAGCCTGGGCGACAGAGCAAGACTCTGTCTCGAAAAAAAAAAAAAAATCAAGATTTCATTCAAGGAAGCCTGAAGCAATAAAACCAATTCTTGTGGTCTTTTCCTCTAGTTTATATGCTAAGGAAGTATCTATATTCTCTTACAGCAATTCACTCAACATCCTTCCATTCAGAAGTATTTACTGAAAGACTACTTTGTCACAGGCACCATGCAGGTGATGGTTATACAAAGACGAAGCTGACTAGATAGCTACCATCCGTGTCCTCTTAGATCCTCTAGTGTCTTTTTTTTTTTTTTTTTGTGAGGCAGAGTCTTGCTCTGCTGCCCAGGCTGGAGTGCAGTGGCACGATCTCGGCTCACTGCACCCTCCGCCTCTCAGGTTCAAGCAATTCTCCTGCCTCAGCCTCCTGAGTAGCTGGGATTACAGATGCGTGCCACTACGCCCAGCTAATTTTTGTATTTTTAGTAGAGACGGGGTATCACCATGTTGGCCAGGCTGGTCTCGAACTCCTGACCTCAGGTGATCCGCCAGCCCGGCCTCCCAAAGCGCTGGGATTACAGGCGTGAGCCACCGTGCCCGGCCTGATCCCTCTCTAGTTTCTCAAGTCTGAAACCTGAGACACATCCCAGATTTTTCTTTCTCACCCACCCCAGCAACTATTCAATTAACAAGGTATTTCTCTCTCTTACATAGTTCAGCATTCGGATTAAGTCCTCACCATCTCGTCTGGCATTCTTCCTAGAGTGTCATAATTAGTGTCCATGCCATTGGCACCACTCCCCACTTTCAATCCAGCCTCCAACACTGAGACAGAAGTCAGTGCTCTGCCTTAAATTCATCGACGCTACTCCAAGCATACCGGGAAGCCCAGGACAAAACCGTCCTTACTTGACCCTTGGCTGACTTTCTAATTCTCAGGTGTCACTTACTCCTCTGCACCCTTGCATACTGAACTACTCATTGCTATCCCTGGCTTGCCAAGCTATTTCATCTCTCCAATGTTTTGGCATAGGCTAGTCATGCTTTCCGGACCAACCCTACCCTGGCTTATGGAGTCCACCTGGAAAATTCCCACACGTTCTTCGACTCGGCTCAAATGGCACCTCCTCCGGGAAGGCGTCCCTGATTTCCCAGCTGTGATTCCAACACCCGTGGGGCCTGTACCACGTCTACCTGGCGGTGGGGTTACTCACGGCATAAAGTGCCCCCACACACTGTCCTCTTCTCCAAGGACGGGGGCCGGGTCTGATTCCCTTTCGGAGACACCCCCGACCCCCTACCGCCACGGTGCCAAGCTCAGGGCTTGGCTCGGGCGGGAAGTCAGCCCCGCGTTGCTGGAGGAACCGGGTCACTGCTGCGACCCTATTTAGCAGCTGAGGTCTCAAGGAACAGCTTTAACCTCCTCTGGGATACCAACCCGTGCACTCGCCAGAGACCGAGGCGAGAACGCCTCGAGAGCCGCTCAGAGGCGCCGGGAACTGGGCCCCGGACTCCCTCCCAGCGCCCGCGCAGCTCCTGGCGCGCCCCTTGACGCCCCGCTCCGCCCCGCACCGCCCCGCACCGCGTCCGACGACCAGCGCCAGGCCTCGCTTGGGACCACGGGTGGGTCACGTGGGCCGCGCCTCGGCCAATGCGGCGGCTGCGCAGCGCCCGGGCCCGCCCCTGAGCCGCGCGCACGTCGGGGCGGGAGCGGCGCGCGCAACTTCTCGGGCCAATAACTGCGCAGCGCGCGGGACCCGGGAGGGGAAGCTCGAGCTGTTGCGGGGTCCGCGCGGAAGTCTGGCCGGTGGAGCCATGGTCGGCCAACTGAGCGAGGGGGCCATTGCGGTGAGGAGGTGCCGGGGGCCGGGCCGGCGGTCTGGGGTGGCTGCGGCCCCGAGCCTCGCGGAGTGGAGAGGGGGAGGGGAGCCCGGGGCGACGGGGAATGAACGCGAGGGGAGGAGATGGCGGGGGGCGGTGGGGACCCGCCGAGCTTCCTTCTAGTGTCATCACCCCCTCTTCAAAGCATTCTTTCGATCGTCTTTAAAACATGCTCACATTATTCCTACTTAAGAACAAACTAAATAAGCGCTTCCCTTTCTCTACATCTTCCACCTGCGGACACTTTCTGTCTCTTCTCCTTTCCCCACCCACAGCCAAACTTCTTGTCTGGTTTCAGCCACTTCCTTTCCTCGCCTCTCATCAACTCTTTAACCCACTCCAGTCATCCCCTTGATCGCTGTAGAAAACGCTGGCTGAAGGTACCAGTGGACTCCAAGTTGCTAAATCCAGCCCTTTTCTGTTTTCAGCTTACCTGAGTTCTCAGCAGCGTTTGCGCTGGAGCCCTGCTTGCTTCTGGTCACACCCTTTTCCTTGGGTTTTAGTGGCTCAGCTTGGCAGGTCTATCCCCGTCTTATTTGCAGGCCCCTCTTTGTAAATTTTTGTTGAATCAAGGCTCCCTCTAGGCCCTCTTGACTCCCGAGGCAATTTTTTTTTTTTCCTCCAGCCTGGGCGACAGTGAGTGTCGCTCAGGCTGGAGTGCAGAGGCGCGATCTCGGCTCACTGCAACCTCCGTCTCTCGGGTTCAAGCGAGTCTCCTGTTTCAGCCTCCCGAGTAGCTGGGACTACATGTGTGCGCCACCACACTCGACTACTTTTTGTGTTTTTATTAGAGACTGGTTTCATCGTGTTGGCCAGGCTGATCTCGAACACCAGACCTCAAGTGATCCGCCCGCCTCGGCCTCCCAAAATGCTGGAATTACAGGCGTAAACCACCGCGCCCGTCCCCAAGGCAATTCCATTGCCATCTATTAATGTATGTCAGTTGCTCACAAATTTCTTTGTACTGAGCCACCTTTACTCTAAAAGACAAACTTCTGTCATCTGTCTGCTTCTTCCATGCTTCAGAGGGTTTTAAGTTCATTATACATATCCCAAAGCAAATTCTTTATCTTTCTAAGTCTGGGCCTCTTGATCTCTCTCTCCACGGATGGCACCATTATCTGTTCAGTTCAGTGCTAACCAGAAATTGAGAAATCATTCCTCCTACATTGTCCATCACCTGGGCGTCCAGTCCCTCACCAAGTGAAGTGTATTTTACCTCCGCGTAGATCTATCAAGCCCACCGGCTTCTCTCCATCCATACTGGCACCATCATTTTTTTTGCCTGAGCTGCTGACTTCCACTCAGCATACCTTCCTGCCACTATTCCCATCCATGGCATACTCTCAGCCTACCTCTCCAGTCACCCCCACATTTTTTTTAAAATTTAGATTTCTGGTGTGTTCCATACTCCTAACTTCTTCCACAGGGCCTTTGAACTTTTTTTTTTTTTTTTTTTGAGATGGAATCTCGCTCTGTCACCCAGGCTGGAGTGCAGTGGCGCCATCTCGGCTCACTGCAAGCTCTGCCTCCCGGGTTCACGCCATTCTTCTGCCTCAGCCTCCCCAATAGCTGGGCCTACAGGCACCCGCCACCACGCCCGGCTAATTTTTTGTATTTTTTAGTAGAGATGGGGTTTCACCGTGTTAGCCAGGATGTTCTCGATCTCCTAACCTTGTGATCCTCCCGCCTCGGCCTCCCAAGGTGCTGGGGTTACAGGCGTGAGCCACTGCGCCCGGCCTTTTTTTTTTTTCTTTTTTTTTGAGGCGGAGTCTCGCTCTTTCTCCCCATACCCCCCCACTACCGCCCCAGGCTGGAGTGCAGTGGCACAATCTCGGCTCACTGCAACCTCTGCCTCCCGGGTTCAGGCAATTCTCGTGCCTCTGCCTCCAGAGTAGCTGGGATTACAGGCATGTACCACCACACCCGGGTAATTTTTTGTATTTTTAGTAGACACGGGGGTTTCACCATGTTGCCCAGGCTGGTCTCGAACTCCCAACCTCAGGTGATCCACCCGCCTCAGCCTCCCAAAGTGCTGGGATTACAGGCGTGAGCCACCGTGCCCGGCCCTGAACATTCTTTTCCTTCTTCCCATCGCCTGGGTGGTTCTTCACTCTTCCCCACACTGGCAAACAGTATCTTCATATCTCAGCTCATTTGTGACTTCCCTTACTAGGCTAAATCCCTTTGAGACCCCAATTCCTGTTCATTCACTTATTGATTGATTTATTTTTTTTCTTTTTGAGATGGAGTCTCGCTCTGTTGCCCAGGCTGGAGTGCAGTGGCACGATCTTGGCTCACTGCAACCTCTGCCTCCTGGGTTCAAGCAGTTCTCCTCCCTCAGCCTCCCAGGTAGCTGAGATTACAGGAGACTGCCATGATGCCTGGCTAATTTTTGTATTTTTAGTAGAGATGGGGTTTCACCATGTTGGCCAGGCTGGTCTCGAACTCCTGACCTCAAGCAATCCACCTGCTTCGGCCTCCCAGAGTGCTGGGATTACAGGCGTGAGCCACCGCGCACGACCCCATTCACTTAGTAGATGCATGTCTTGAGGCAAGATACTAAACTGTTTCTTTTCTGTAAAATGAGGGCAATGATATCTATTGCATAAGGTTAGTAGGAGGATGGAGTGAGTTATTAAATTTAAAGTGCTTAGCACACTGATGCATAGTAAATGCTCAGTATTTATGTTACTTATTAATAATTACAGATACAGTTTTATGTTTGATTTATCAGTTTCTTTCTAACATTTTAAAATTATTTTTGTGTGTGTTTGTTTGTTTGTTTTGAGACAGAGTCTTGCTCTGTTGCCCATGCTGGAGTGCAGTGGCACATTCTCAGCTCACTGCAACCTCTGCCTCCGGGGTTCAAGCGATTCTCCTGTCTTAGCCTCCCTAGTAGCTGGGATTACAGGTGCCCACCACCACACCCTGCTAATTTCTGTATTTTTAGTAGAGACAGGGTTTCGCCATGTAGGCCAGGGTGGTCTTGAACGCCTGGCCTCAAGAGATCCGCCCACTTGACCAGGCGCGGTGGCTCATGCCTGTAATCCCAGCACTCTGGGAGGCCAAGACGGCTGGATCACGAGGACAGAAGATCGAGACCATTCTGGCTAACACGGTGAAACCCCGTCTCTACTAAAAATACAAAAAAATAGCCGGGCATGGTGGCGGGCGCCTGTAGTCCCAGCTAGTTGGGAGGCTGAGGCAGGAGAATGGCGTGAACCTGGGAGGCGGAGCTTGCAGTGAGCCGAGATCGCGCCACTGCACTCCAGCCTGGGGCAACAGAGCAATATTCCGTCTCAAAAAAAAAAAAAAAAGAGAGATCCACCCACCTTGGCCCACCAGTATGCTGGGATCACAGGCTTGAGCCACCGTGCCTGGCCTAATACTTTCTGTAAATTCCATGAGGCCTGCAATCATGTCTGGGTTATTTTACTTTGCGTCGTATCCCCAGTACCTCGAGAAGTGCTGGCAAGTTTTAGGTGCTGAATAAATGCTAGTTCCATGAATAAATGAGGCAGTGGGAAGAAAGGGACAGGTGAATGGGGAAGAAAGGCAGCTTGGAGGAAAAACAGGAACGGGAAGAATTGTTGGACTCAATTGAATAACGAAATAAATTAGGAATGTGTGAATGTTGAAACTGGGGAAGTGATTTTAAATTGTCACCTTCATTTACTTTATAGCTGCTACCTTGTGTCTTTAAGACAAATTAAGAATGTTTCTAGGCCAGACGCAGTGGCTCGTGCCTATAATCCCAGCATTTTGGGAGGCTGAGGCGGGCAGATCACCTGAGATTGGGAGTTTGAGACCAGCTTGACAAACATGGAGAGACTCTGTCTCTATTAGAAATACAAAATTAGCCAGGTGTGGTGGCGCATGCCTGTAATCCCAGCTACTTGGGAGGCTGAGGCAGGAGAATCTCTTGAACCCGGGAGGTAGATCTAGGTTGCGGTGAGCCAAGATCGCACCATTGCACTCCAGCAACAAGAGCAAAACTCCATGTCAAAAGAAAAAAAAAAAAGAATGGTTCTTCACTTTTAAAAAGACTGATCATGGGCCAGGCGCAGTGGCTCATGCCAGTAATCTAAGCACTTTAGGAGGCCAAGACAGGTGGATCACTTGAGGTCAGGAGTTCGAGATCAGCCTGGTCAACATGGAGAAACCCTGGTCTACTAAAAATACAAAATTAGCTGGGTGTGGTGGCATGTGCCTGTAATCCCTGCTGCTTGAGAGCCTGAGGCAGGATAATTGCTTGAACCCGTGAGGCGGAGGTTGCAGTGAGCCGAGATTGCACCAGTGCATTCCAGACTGGGTGACAGAGTGAGACTCTGTCTCAAAAAAAAAATAAAGAATGATCATGGAGATATTAAATAATTTGATAAGTTCTTTTTTTATTTTTTAGAGATGGGGTCTGACTCTGTTGCCCATTCTAGTCTCAAACTCCTGGGCTTAAGCGATCCTCCCGCCTCAGCTTCCCAAAGTGCTGTGATTACAGGTGTGAGCCACTGCACCTGGCCATGTTTTTAATACTCAAAATTTTATAAACCTATTTACAGTGTAGGTGAAGTATGTTGTTCATAAATGAAGAATGAAAGTTTCACACGTGTTTGTGATGATGGAATGAGTTGGAGAACCTTTGTTGACTTTGATTATCAGCTAAAGCAGGTATCATTTTCGTTCAAAAGACGCAGGCCACAAAGGGTACGCAAATACCACACAAATGTGGAGGCATTTGGGCGAGAGTCACATGGTAAAATGAGAGATGATGCGTGGAACTCTTGTGGTAAACAGAATAAATAGCATTTGTGTCTTAATTATAGAACGAAAGGGGAAGGGAACTAATGTTTTTGACTATTTCTAATGTGACAGATGCTTTAATAGTCAGTACTTAAGTAACCCTGGAAGATAACTATTTATTATACTCCCATTTTACAGAGGAAGGAAGTACAGAGAGGTTAAATAATGTGTCCATGGGGTAAAGATTTGAACACGTGTGCCCTTGAGTATTAAATTTGTTGCTTTATATACTTACTAGGGATTTTTTTTTAAAGGGTCTCACTCTGTTGCCCAGGCTGGGGTGCAGAGGCGCGATCTCACTCACTGCAACCTTCACCTCCCAGGTTCAAACGATTATTTTGCTTCAGTCTACTGATTACAGATGTGTGCCACCATGCCCAGCTAATTTTTGTATTTTTAGTAGAGATGAGGTTTCATCATGTTGGCCAGGCTGGTCTTGAACCCCTGGCCTCAAGTGATCTGCCTCGGCTTCCCCAAATCCTGGGATTATAGACTTGAGCCATTGCACCTGGTCATAATTTTTTTTAAACGACAGAGTCTTGTCCTTTGTCTCTCAGGCTGGAGTGTAGTGGCATGATCATAGCTCACTGCAACCTCCAACTCCTGGGCTCAAGTGATCCTTCCACCTCAACCTCTTGAGTAGCTGGGAGTACAGGTGCATGCCACCATGCCCAGCTCATTTTTTTTTTTTAATTTTGTGTAGAGATGGGGTTTCGCCATCTTGCCTAAGCTGGTCTCGAACTCTTGGTCTCCAAACAGTTCTCCTGCCTTGCCTACCAAGTCTTTGGGATTATAGGCATGAGCCACTGTGCCGGCCTTGTCCCTTAAAATGAGTTATCCATTTGTAAACAGCTGATTTCCTTGGAGCATTGTCCCCATATACTTTTCTTTCATAAGTGATCTCATCCTTCTTCCACCCAAGCTTCCCCTTGAATTTGTTGTTTGTTGTTGCTTCCATTGTAGCAGAATTCATGTTGCTCTGATAGGGGCTCTTTTCAAATTGATGTCTTATCCTTCTTAGTACCTCAAACTAGGTCTTGTTCAGACATAACAAGTTAGTATGAGTTTATTTTAGTGCAAAAAATTTTTAGAATGCATGCATAGTTTTTTCATAGTGCATATTTTTCATGTACTTTTTGAATTCCCCTCATACATGCACGTGGTTTTAAAATCAAATGGAATAGAAAGGTGTTTATGGCCGGGCATGGTGGCTCACATGTGTAATCTCAGCACTTGGGGAGGCTAAGGCAGGAGGATCCCTTGAGGCCAAGAAAGAGTTTGATACCAGGCTGGGCAACATAGCAACATCCTGTCTCTATTTCATTTAAAAATAAGAAAGAAAGAGGTGTTTAATGTAATTACTGACCTTCTGCCCTACCTTGTCCAGTACTGTTCTCCAGAATAACTGCTTTTTAGAAAAATAACTGTCATTGACATTTCACTTACGTATAGTAAATTGCACCTTTTTTTTTTTTTTTGAGACAGTTTCCTTTTGTTGCCCAGGCTGGAGTGCAGTGGCGTGATCTCAGCTCACTGCAACCTCTGCCTCCCAGGTTCAAGCAGTTCTCATGCCTCAGTCTCCTTAGTAATTGGGGTTACAGGTGCACGCCACCACGCCCGGCTAATTTTTGTATTTTTAATAGTGATGGGGTTTCACCATGTTGGCCAGGATGGTCTCGAACTCCTGACCTCAGACGATCCGCCTGCCTTGGCCTCCCACAGTGCTGGGATTACAGGCATAAGCCACCATGCCCGGCCAAATTGCACCTATTTTAAGTGTACAGCTTGATGAACTTTGACAAATGTGCGCACCCCTGTAACCACATTGCCCCGGTGGAGATATAGAATACTTCCATCAATGCACAGCTCCTCCTGCTTCTTCCCCACCTCCGTCCTCACCCTAGGCAACCAGTGTTCTGGTTTCTACCTTTGTAGGTTAGTTTTGCCTTTCCTAAGACTTCATATAAATGGAATCAAATAATATCTATCCTTTTGTGTCTGGCTTCTTTCAGCAATTTTTTTTTTTACCCCCAGAGGTAGGGTCTCTGTCACCCAGGCTGGAGTGCAGCGACACAGTCATGGCTCACTCCAGCCTTGACCTCCTGACCTCAAGAGATCCTCGCACCTCAGCCTCCTGAGTAGCTGGGACTACAGGTGCATGCCACCACTCTTGGCTAATTAAAAAAAAATTTTTTTTTTTTGAGACACAGTCTTGCTCTGTTGCCAGGCTGGAGTGCAGTGGCGCAATCTCAGCTCACTGCAACCTCTGCCTCCTGGGTTCAAGCGATTCTCTTGCCTCAGCCTCCCGAGTAGCTGGGATTACAGCCGCGCGCCACCATCCCCAGCTAATTTTTGTATTTTTAGTAGAGACGGGGCTTCACCACGGTGGTCAGGATGGTCTCGATCTCTTGACCTCGTGATCCACCCACCTCAGCCTCCCAAGGTGCTGGGATTACAGGCGTGAGTCACCACGCCCGGCCTCAAAATATTTTTTGTAGAGGAGGAGTCTTGGTGTGTTGTCCAGGATGATCTTGAACTCCTGGGCTCAAGTGATCCTCCCACCTTGGCCTCCCACAGTGTTGGGATTACAGGCACAAGCCACCACTGTGGACCAAAATGGTTTTTGAGATTTACCCATGTCAATTCAGTAATTTGTACCTTTTTATTGCTCAGTAGTATTCCATTGCATGAGTATAACAAAATTTGTTTATTTACTTATTATTGCACATTTGGGTTATTTTCCTCTTTTGGCTATTATAAATGAAGATGCTATGACCATTTAAGTACAAATCTTTTTGTGGAAATATGTTTTCATTTCTCTGGGATAAATATCTAGGAGTGTAATTGCTGGGTCATAGGTAATTGAATGTTTAAAAGAAAGTGCCAAACTTTTCCAGTGTGATTATGAGAATTCTAGTTGCTCCATATCCTTGCCAGTCATCAGTCTTTGATTTCGAGTATTCTAGTGAACGCGTAATGGTATCTCACTGTGGTTTTATTTGTATTTCTCTGGTGACTAATGACATTGAGCATCTTCGTGGGCTTACTAGCCATTTGTATATCTTCACAAAAGAAGTGTCTGTTCACTTCTTTTGTTCACCTAAAAATTGGGTTTTGTGCTTATTAATGAGTTGTAAGAATTCTTTATTCTTGGTAGTCTTTTGTTAAATATAAATATTATATGTATTTTCTCCCCATCTGTGACTTGCCTTTTCTTTTTTGAAATTTTGTTTTTTTGAAGTGCACTTTTAAATTTTGACAAAGTCCAAGTTATCAGGTTGTGTTTTTTTGTTTGTTTTTGTTTTGTTTTTTTTGCAGAGTTGTGTTTGTGTGTCCTAAGAAATCTTTGCTAGGGTGGGTGCGGTGGCTCATGCCTGTAATCCCAGCGCTTTGGGAGGCTGAGGCAGGCGGATCACCTGAGGTCGGGAGTTCGAGACCAACCTGGCCAACATGGAGAAATCTCGTCTCTAAAAATACAAAATTAGTCCGGCGTGGTGGCGCATGCCTGTAACCTCAGCTACTCAGGAGGCTGAGTCAGGAGAATTGCTTGAACCCAGGAGATGGAGGTTGTGGTGAGCCAAGATCGCGCCATTGCACTTTAGCTTGGGCAACAAGAGTGAAACTCGGTCTCAAAAAAAAAAAAAAGAAATCTTTGCCTATCCGACCCAAGGTCACAAATCTTTTATACTGTGTTTTCTTCCAGAAGTGTTAATAGTTTTAGCTTTGCCTTGTGGTCTGTGATGCATTTCAAGTTTACTATTTTATCTGTGATATATAGATCTTTTTTTAATATAGATATTCAGTTGTTCCAGCCCTGTTTATTGAAAACACTATCCCGTTCCGTTGAGTTACTTAGTCACTTTATTTATTTATTTTTTTAATTTTTTTTTTTTTTTTTTGAGACGAAGCCTCGCTCTGTCGCCCAGGCTAGGGTGCAGTGGCGTGATCTCGGCTCACTGCAAGCTCCGCCTCCCAGGTTCACACCATTCTCCTGCCTCAGCCTCCCGAGTAGCTGCGACTACAGGCGCCTGCCACCACGCCTGGCTAATTTTTTTTTTGTATTTTTAGTAGAGACGGGGTTTCACCGTGTTAGCCAGGATGGTCCCAATCTCCTGACCTCGTGATCCGCCTGCCTCGGCCTCCCAAAGTGCTGGGATTACAGGCGTGAGCCACTGTGCCCGGCCCCTTAGTCACTTTAGATAAAATCAATGGACTGTATATGTGTATCTGTTTCTGGAATGTCAATTGATTTCTATGTTGGTGCTTATGTCAATACCACATCGTCATAAACATTGCAGATTTATAGTAAATCTTGAAATCTGGCATCATAAATTCTCCAGCTTCATTTTTATTTATTTTTATTTTTTTTGAGATGGAGTCTTGCTCTGTCGCCAGGCTGGAGTGCAGTGGTGCGATCTCGGCTCACCGCAACCTCCACCTCTCGGGTTCAAGCGATTCTCCTTCCTCAGCCTCCTGAATAGCTGGAATTACAGGTGCCCGCCACCACACCCAGTCAATTTTTGTATTTTTAGTAGAGACAGGGTTTCACTATGCTGGCCGGGCTAGTCTTGATCTCCCAACCTCATGTGATCCACCTGCCTCGGCCTCCCAAAATGCTGGGAGTACAAGGGTGAGCCACCGTGCCTGGCCTCCAGCTTCATTTCTATTTTTATTTATTTATTTATTTATTTATTTATTTTGAGACAGGATCTCACTTAGTCACCCAGGCTGGAGTGCGGTGACATACACGATCATAGTTTACTGCAGCTTTATCTCCCTGGCTCAAGTGATCCTCCCTCCTCACCCTCTGAGTAGCTGGGACCACTGCACCCAGCTAGTTTTTTTTTTTTGAGACAGAGCTTTACTGTCACTCAGGTAGAGTACAGTGGTGCCATCTCACCTTACTGCAGCCTCTGCTTCCCAGATGCAAACAATCCTCCTGCCTCAGCCTCTCGAGTAGCTGGGACTATAGGCGTGTGCCACCACACCCAGCTACTTTCTGTATTTTTTGTAGAGACGGGGTTTTGCCATGTTGGCCAGGTTGGTCTCGAACTCCTGACCTCTAGCGATCCTCCTGTCTCAGCCTCCCTAAGTGCTGATCCCTTTGCATACACTGAAGTATAGAGAAACAAAGTACCATAAAAAAAGAAAAAGAAAATGAAAACAGATGTTTGTTTGTTTTGAGACAGGGTCTTGCTTTGTCACCCAGGCTGGAGTGCAGTGGTGCAATCACAGCTCACTACAGCCTAGACCTCCTGGGCTCGAGTGATTCTTCCTCAGCTTTGTGAGTAGCTGAGACTACAGGTGTGCACCACATACCTGGCTAATTTTTTTTGAGATGGATTCTTTCTCTGCTGCCCAGGCTGGAGTGCAGTGGCACGATCTCAGCTCATTGCAACCTCCACCTCCCAGGTTCAAGCAATTCTCCTGCCTCAGCCTCCCAAATAGCTGGGATTACAGGCGCGTCCCACCACGCCCGGTTAATTTTTTATATTTTTAGTAGAGACAGGGTTTCACCGTGTTAGCCAGGGTGGTCTCAATCTCCTGACCTCGTGATCCTCCCACCTTGGCCTCCCAAAGTGCTGGGATTACAGGCATGAGCCACCACCTGGCTGATTTTTTATAGAGACGGGTCTCCTTATGTTGCCCAGACTGGTCTCGAACTCCTGGGCTCAAGCGATCCTCCTGCTTCCGTCTCCGAAATGCTGGGATTATAGGCAAGAGCCGCCATATGCAGCCTTGTTGGTAATTTTCAGTGTGCAGTTCTTACATATGTACTGTTAAATATATCCCTAAATAATTTACTTTTGAAGCCCGGCACGGTGGCTCATGCCTGTAATCCCAGCACTTTGGGAGGCTGAGGCGGGCAGATCACCAGAGGTCAGGAGTTTGAGACCAGCCTGGCCAATGTGGTGAAACCTTGTCTCTACTAAAAATACAAAAATTAGCCAGGTGTGGTGGTGCATGCCTGTAACCCCAGCTACTCGGGAGGCTGCAGCAGGAGAATTGCTTGAACCCGGGCATTAGAGGTTGCAGTGAGCTGAGATTGCGCCACCGCGCTCTAGCACGACAGAGCGAGACTCCGTCTCAAAAAAAAAAGAAAGTTCTTTTGATGGTGTTTAAGTGGCATTTTTGAAAATTTCATTCTTCAGTTGTTTATTGCTAGTATATTGAAATACAAGTGATTTTTCCACACTAGCCTTGTGTCCTGCAAACTTGCTAAATCAACTTACTAGTTTTTATAGCTACCTTAGGATTTTCTATGTAAACGATCATATTTTCTACAAATAAAGGAAGTTTTATCTGTTCCTTTTTAATCTTTTTATTTTTTATTTTGAGAGGGAGCCTCACTCTGTCACCCAGGCTGGAGTGTAGTGGTGCGGTCTCAGCTCCCTGCAACCTCCGCCTCCTGGGTTCAGGCGATTCTCCTGTCTCAGCCTCCCCAGCAGCTGGGATTACAGGCATGCGCCACCACGCCCAGCTAATTTTTTATTTTTTGGTAGAAACAGGGTTTCACCATGTTGGCCAGGCTGGTCTCAAACTCCTGAGCTCAAGTGATTTGCCCGCCTCGGCCTCCCAAAGTGCTGGGATTACAAGCCACCTTGCCCAGCCAGTTCCTTTTTAATCTTTATGCCTTTTTTTCCCTTGCCTTATTGCATTAGTTAGAACCTCTCATACCACATTGAATAAAGGTGTTAAGAGGTATATCCTTGCCTTATTCCCGATGTTAGTAGCATATTATTGTGTTTTACTGTTAAGTGTGATGGTAACCGTAGATTTTTTTTGTAGATGTCAGCTATCAGTTTAAGCATTACTTCTATGCCTAGTTTGCTGAGACTTTATAATGAATAAGTGTTGCCTTTTCTGTATCTATTCAGTTGATAATGATTTTTCTCTATTCTGTGAATGTGACAAATTACATTGATTTTTCAGATGTTGCGTAAACCTTGCCTTCCTTGGATAAATCACACTTGGTCATGACATATTATCCATTTTAGATAGTGCTGGATTTGATTTGCTATTATTTTGTGGAAGATTTTTTTTTAAACAGAGTCTCGCTATGTTGCCTAGGCTGGTCTTGAACTCTTGGGCTCAAAGCAGTCCTCCCACCTCGGCCTCCCAAAGTGCTAGGATTATAGGCATGAACCTCTACATGGGGCAGTCTTTGTTTTTTTTTCTGTCATAGTAAACCTAACATCATAAAATGACTTGGAAAGAAAGTCTTGTCTTTTCTATTTTCTGAAATAATTTATGCAAGTTTTTTGTTTGTTTGTTGTTAAATGTTAGATAGGATTCACCAATAAAGCCATCTGGACCTAGAGTGTTCTCTTTTGGAATATTTAGAATTATAAATTCAATTTCTTTAATAGATATAGAGCTATATAGATTTTCTTTTGTATCAGTTTTGATAATTTGTATTTTTTGAGGGACTTATCCACTTTATCTTGGTTGTTTAATAAAGTTGTTCCTAATACTCCCTTATTATCTCTTTAATGTATATAGGATTTATTTATCTAATTCCCTGTTAATGAGCACTAGAGGGAAATGAATGGCTGTTATGAATAACGAGTACATATGGGTTACTGGTGTTAGAGATGTACTGTTTCCTTGTTGTAAAACACGTATCTCCCTCTTATCATTTTATGATTTGTCCAGAGTGATAAACTAGACGCTTCAGCTGACAGGCTCTGAATAGGCTCTTTTAACAATCTTATCTGTATATTCCAAATACCAACTATAAAAACATGTCATTTTCATCATGATTTGAGTGCCTATCTCACACAAACCTGTTTTTACTCCCTCAGGCCATCATGCAGAAGGGGGATACAAACATAAAGCCCATCCTCCAAGTCATCGTAAGTACCTGCGTGTGTTATGTTCCATGTCAACTTCTTTAGAGTCATCGAATTACAAGTTACGTTTGATGAAGGACAGACAGATTTGTCCACTTTCGGAAACTCCCCCCCAGTCACAAAAAATAGGCCAGTCTACATCGTAACCCTGAGAGAGCAGCCAGGCTTTTTGAAAATGTTACTATGTGAGCTGCTGAGTTCTACTGTCTTTGGAGGTTCAGACTGAAGGCTTTGCCTCTCTCTGCCTCCCCACTGTTGATAGATGACTGTGGTGCTACTTGCCTTTCCTGCCCTTAGGTTTGTCTTGTTCACATTGGCCTTTCATATGACCTCCAGAAATATATCTAGTATGAACTTGTCTCCTTAACATTCTTCAGTTAACACATCATTTATTTAAAGGGTTCTCAAACTTCAGTGGGAGTTTTGAAAAATAGAAGCAGAATGACGGGCTCACGCCTGCAGGTTTTCAGTCGGCCGGTCTGATGGGTCTCTCTGCTGCACCACATGAGCTGTGGGTCAGCTTGGGGCTCTGGGTACAAGTTTCACTTCCTTTGGAAACCTGCCTCTGCTCTCTCTCAGGTGGGGATAAAGGTCTCGGCTCTGCCACCTGATCACGGACACATGTCACTTACGTCTCTCTGCCTCCATCTCCACCCCAGTTGTTAGCCCCTTCAGGACAAGGATTCTTTTTATTCATTTTGTATTTTTGGCATGTTTGCTACACAGCACCTTGTGTATATTGGGTGCTTCATTATTATTATTATTATTTTGGTAATTGATTTTTAACCAAATTTGAGTCAGGGGTGAGAACACAAGAGTATGGGCAGCTTGTTTTACTTCCCTCTCTGTTGTGTTTAATAATGTTAGTCGAGGGAGGTTAGTGGGAAAATCATCAAATCCAATTTTCTTTTACTTGGATTTAAGTGTCAAGAGAATGGGCAGACAGTTAGTTTGTGTTGAACTAATGGCAAACCCGCTCTCCTGCCACTTCGGTTTATGTATCCCTGGGGATGGGGCTGACAACCTGGCTAATGAATCAAGTTTTCTGTCCTAGAACATCCGTCCCATTACTACGGGGAATAGTCCGCCGCGTTATCGACTGCTCATGAGTGATGGATTGAACACTCTATCCTGTGAGTATGGTGTATCCATCTAGAAATGTGTAAGTATTTAAATAGTAGAAGCACACCCAGCCCTTTGGTTGCCATAATTTGGGGGCATTCGTGAAGTCCATACTTGCTATGTACTTCCTTCCGACAGAATTGCAGCTGTCAGAGAGCATTCTAGCAATAGACTGGAGGCAGTGGAAAGCTGCCACGTGGCTTAATTAATTTTCTGTAACTGGTATTCTGTGTTTTCTCTGATTAATTTCCCTAAGGATGATATTGACATTGAGTGAGTGCGATGGGTCAGCTGCCCTATACTTTCCTTTTCTGGGGTTTTATTTCTGTGTTGGAAGCTGTAAAGGGGAGAAAGGAGAGAATTTTTAAATGATTTTGGCCACTTTAACAAATTCACACATTTAAGAGTAGCAGCAAATGTTTAACAGGCAGCAAAATACATAGTTTTTCACTCTGCAGAGTCTGACTAGTTTTAATTTCAGGAGCATATTTAAGGCATTTTTCTTTTTTAGCACAGGTATGAGTAGCTTTCAGAGTCTTAAGACTGCAGGATTTTGGAGGCTAAAGAAATCTCTGTGCTTTTCAGCTTTCATGTTGGCAACACAGTTGAACCCTCTTGTGGAGCAAGAACAATTGTCCAGCAACTGTGTTTGCCAGATTAACAGATTTATTGTGAACACTCTGAAAGATGGAAGGTATGTGGTGTGTTTTTTTCTGTCTTATTGTATTGTAGAATGGGAACGAATTTAGGAATAAAAAAGGCAATAGTGAGTTTTCAGCTAAGAATTTGCAGCTATTCGGTTAAGAACTCAGGTGTAGCTAACACATGGCACCCAAGGAGGAGAAACATGGAAACAAGTTGGAAATTTCAGAGCAGAAGATTAAAGTAGAATGCAGAAATCTTGTTATTTCTAATTTCTTCAGAAGCGGCGTTTTTAGGATTTCCTCCAAAAGGATCTTATCTTTTTTGTTTGTTTTCGGTAGAAACGGGGTTTTGCGATGTTGCCCAGGCTGGTCTCAAACTCCTGAGATCAGGCAATCTGCCCACCTCAGCCTCCCGAAGTGCTGGGATTACAGGTGCGAGCCACCACGCCCAGCCTCAAAAGTATCTTTTAATGAAAAGAGGTACTTTATTTTACAGCTGAAAACGATAATTATTTTGTAATGCTGCTTTGTGTATGTGTGTGTGCAATCTTGAATCTTTTGTGTTAAATGCTGTATTTAGCCAATATAGAATACATTGAACCACATGTGGTGACTCATGCCTGTAATCTCAGCACTTTTTGGGGCTAGGGTGGGAGGATTGCTTGAGGCCAGAAGTTTGAGACCAGCCTGGGTGACATAGCCAGGCCCTGTCTCTACAAAAAAAAATTAAATTAGTGAGGTGTGGTGGCACACACTACAGTCCTAGCTACATGGGAGGCTGAAGTGGGAGGATTCCCTAACCCCAGGAGTTTGAGACTGCAGTGAGCTGTGATTGCACCACCGCACTCCAGCCTGGGCAGCACAGAAAGAGGTCATCTCTAAAAAAAAAAAATTTTAAAAAAAGAATGTGTCGTACATGGACAAGTTACAGCATGCTAGAGGTACAATGATGAACAGAACTGTTACTCTCATTTCTAAAAAATGACTTATTTTAGGCAAGATGCAGTGGCTCTCACCTGTCATGCCAACACTTTGGGAGACCAGGTAGGGAGGATCACTTGAGCCCAGGAGTTTGCGACCAGCCTGGACAATATGGTGAGACTTTGTCTCTATGAAAAAAAAGAAAAGTTAGCCGGGCTTCGTGGCACGTGCCTGTGGTCCCAGCTACTCGGAAGGCTGAGGAGAGACTGGCCTGAGCCCTGAGCCGTGAAGGCTGCAGTGAGCTGAGATCACGCCACTGCACTCCAGACTGGGCAATAGAGTAAGACCCTGTCTCAGAAAAGACCAAAACAACAAAAACAAAAACCAAGATGAAAAACGATCAACAATACTAAAAGGTTTAAGTAATTGGTTTTTAAAAATTCTGTTACACTGATTTTAGGACTCTTACGTTTTCTCCAGGTGTTCTTTTTTCCTACCTCTTTATCTCTATGTTGGTTGGATTTCACTCAAGAACTTTTTTTGGACTGGCTCTTTAGTGCCGTATTCCCCATTATCAGCCTGTTGGTCTTTATACTAAAATGATAGCTTGCCTGGCTGTCTATTCTTAGGTTATGTGGCTTTACCCTCAGAATTTTGTCTTCTGGCATTGAATGTGGATCTGGAGAAGTTTTTTTGTTTGTTTGTTTGTTTGTTTGTTTTTTGAGACAGAGTCTTGCTCTGTTGCCCAGGCTGGAGTGCAGTGGCATGATTTTGGCTCACTGCAACCTCCGCCTCCTGGGTTCAAGTGATTCTCCTGCCTCAGCCTGCTGAGTAGCTGGCATTACAGACGTGCTCCACCACCATGCCCAGCTAATTTTTGTATTTTTAGTAGAGACGGGGTTTCACCATGTTGGTCAGGCTGGTGTCGAACTCCTGACCTCATGATCCACCTGCCTCAGCCTCCCAAAGTTGGGATTACAGGCGTGAGCCACCCCACCTGGCTGATTTGGAAAAGTCTTAAGGCCAGCCTGGTTTGATTTCTTCCCTTGTAGAAAGCTTTGCTTTTTTTTTTTTTTATTTTTACCCCCGAGACCTCACTCTGATTGCCCAGGCAGGAGTGCAGTGGCACCATCAGGGCTCACTGCAGCCTTGACCTCCCAGGCTCAGGTGATTCTCCCACCTCAGCCTCCTGAGTAGCTGGGACTACAGGCACTCACCACCATGGCCAGCTAATAAGTTTTGCTTTTTCTACCTATATTCCTGAAGATTTTTTTTTCTTTATACCTCAAATTCAGTACTTAACCAGGCTATGCCTCGATGTCAGTTGTCCATATTCTTTTTTTTTCCTGGTATGTGGTATGCTCGTTCAGTCTGCAGATTCAGTTCTTTTCAAGGAAGTTTTTCTGTGTGTTATTCTTTAATGTTGTTTTCTATTTCACTTATTGAGTCCCAGTTTTTACATACGTTGTAGATAACTGATCTCCGTATAGGTCTTTACTTTAACCTTTTTTCTGATGGATGCGTTGCCTCGCCTCGAGGTTTTCCAACATAATAGTACAGTTTTTAGTTTTCTCGCTTCTGCTCCTCAATCTTTATAAATTATTAGATGTATAATAATATTGATTTTGTTCTGTTTTTTTCTTAGCTGTTCAGTCTCCCTTTTCTTCTTAGTCTCTTGTTTTAGCTCATCTTTTGGCCGTTAATTTGTTGGATTTATATAGTCGTACTTATTTTGCCAATCTCTTTTGAGAAGTGTCACTCCTTTTCTTGGCTTGCACTTTCTTCTAGAGTGGGTTCTTTAATCGGCTTTGCCTCCCCGTTCCTTTCCCTTCTACGCATTATTGTGTATTGTATTGTTGCTTTGTCATCATCCCTTTTTTATTTTGTTCATGCTTAACGTGGACAGTCCTGTCCAGACTTGGTATTTGCTCTGACATAGTCTAGGCTAGGTACATGTTGCCAACCTTCTCACTTGGGAGCTTTTATCTTCCACTCCAGGCTACCTTGGAGCGCTTAAGTGGTGCTTTGCAGCCACTTTTCTGTCCTCCAGGGCGTGGTTATGGGAGAGGGTGGAAGCGTTGCTGGGATTGAGTGCAGTCCTTGCTGGGAAACTTCACAGCCCACTCTCTCCAGTCACGGAGAGAGCTCCGCTCCCCTGGGCTTTGCCTGATGGCACTGCCTCAGCTTGGAGGCTTGCCTCGTATTCTTTTGTACCTCTGCTGAGAGCCTGTGTGTGTGGCTGGGTTTATTTACTCCTTGCTTTTTTGGTGACCATTCAGGTTTATTCTAAACAAGACTTGAGTAGTCATTCTTGTACTTTATCTTAATATGTTTATGCTTTTATTTCTGAATAACAGATTATTAGAATTTGTATTGTGGGGTCAAAGAACATCTGTGGAAAGTATACCAATTCTACTCATAGATATTATATAAGAGTATCTGTTGGCCAGGCACAGTGGCTCATGCCTGTAATCGCAGCACTTTGAGAGGCTGAGGTGGGGCAGATCACAAGGTCAGGAGATCGAAACCATCCTGGCCAACATGGTGAAACCCCATCTCTACTAAAAATACACAAATTAGCTGGGCGTGGTGGCAGGTGCCGCCTGTAATCTCAGCTACTCAGGAGGCTGAGGCAGGAGAATCGCTTGAACCCAGGAGGCAGAGGTTGCAGTGAGCCGAGACTCCAGCCTCGGTTACAGAGCAAGACCCCATCTCCAGAAAAAAAAAAAAACAAAAAAAAACAGTGTATCTCTGAATAGACAAATCCATAGAAACAAATTCAATGACTGGTTCTCAGGGGTGGTAGAGTGTGGAGTGACTGTCATTGTACACATGGTTTCTTTTGGCGATGACGACAATGTTCTAAAGTTAGGTAGTGGTGATGCTTGCATAACTGCGAAATGTAAAACCCATAGGATTATCCACTCTGAAAGGGTGAATTCATTATGGTATGTGAATGATATCTCAATAAACATGTTATTTAAAAAGAAGTGTTTGCCATTAAGCTTGTCAACATACTGTGTATTAGTAATATTTTAAAAAATAATTATCAGCCAGGCACGGTGGCTCATGCCTGTAATCCCAGCACTTTGGGAGGCCGAGGCAGGCAGATCACCTGAGGTCAGGAGTTTGAGACCAGCCTGGTCAACATGGTGAAACCCCGTCTCTACTAAAAATACAAAAATTAGCCGGGCATGGTGGTGCACACCTGTAATCCCAGCTACCCAGGAGGCTGAGGCAGAGAATTGCTTGAACCCGGGAGGCAGAGATTGCAGTGAGTCAAGATTGCGCCATGGTACTCCATCCTGGGTGACAAGCTTTTCTTGCCCAGGCTGGAGTGCAATGGTGCCATCTTGGCTCACTGCAACCTCTGCCTCCCGGGTTCAAGCAATTCTCTGCCTCAGCCTCATGGGTAGCTGGGATTACAGATGCGTGCCACCATGCCTGGCTACTTTTTTTGTATTTTTAGTAGAGACGGGGTTTCACCATCTTGGCCAGGCTAGTCTTAAACTCCTGACCTTGTGATCCACCCGCCTCAGCCTCCCAAAGTCCTGGGATTACAGGTGTGAGCCACCGCACCCAGCCTGTTCCTTTTTATGGCAGAATAATCCTCTGTTGTCTAGATACATCACATTTTGTGTATCTATTCGTTAGTTGATGGGCATTCAGATTGTTTCTACCTGCTTGCTATTACTAATAATTCTATGAACATTTGTGTACAAGTTTTTTGTGGACAGATGTTTCCATTTCTTTTATAGATAATCTGTCTAGGAAAGGAATTGCTAGGCTAAATGGTCACTTTACGGTTAACTTTTTGAGGAACTCCCAAGCTATTGTTCAAAGTGTATACACCAGTTTACCTCCCTGCCAACAGCGCGAGTGTGGAGTTTCTCCCCGTTCTTGCCAGTACTTCAAATTATACTCCATAGAGTTTCAGTTAAACTTCTCTGTAGACTATTTAGTAATTTATAGACAATGTCTTTCTTTACTTTTTCCCTCCAAATTTTTGTTGGCTGTTTTGTTTTTTTTTTTTTTTTTCCTTGAGATGGAGTCTCGCTCTGTCGCCCAGGCTGGAGTGCAGTGGTGCGATCTCGGCTCACTGCAAGCTCTGCCTCCCGGGTTCACGCCATTCTCCTGCCTCAGCCTCCCGAGTAGCTGGGACTACAGGCGCCCACCACCACGCCCGGCTAATTTTTTGTATTTTTAGTAGAGACGGGGTTTCACTGTGTTAGCCAGGATGATCTCGATCTCCTGACCTCGTGATCCGCCTGCCTCGGCCTCCCAAAGTGTTGGAATTACAGGCGTGAGCCACTGCGCCCGGCCTGTTGGCTGTTCTTATATTTATTCCTCCATATGAATTTTAGAGTTGCCAAGCCCAAAATACCAAGCAGCCAGGCACAGTAGTTCACACCTGGAATCCCAGCACTTTGGGAGGCTGAGTAGTTCACACCTGTAATCTCAGCACTTTGGGAAGCTGAGGTGGGAGAGCTGCTTGAGCCCAGGAGTTTGAGACCAGCCTGAGCAGCATAGGGAGACCCTGTCTCTACGAAAAATCTGAAAATTAGCCGGGTGCGGTGGTGGATGCCTGTGATGCCAGCTACTTAGGAGGCTGAGGTGGGAAGATTGTTTGAGTCCCACAAGTCAAGGCTGCAGTGAGCTGTGATAGTGCCACTGCATTCTAGCCTGGGCGACAGAGAGCAAGACCTTGTCTCAAAAATAAATAAAAAAGCAAGCAAAAGTCTTGTTGGAATACAAATAACTTTCTTAATTTTAGATAATATTTGATATTAAGTCTTTTCATCCAAGAAAATAGTATGTGTCCATTTGGTTTCAGGTTTTCTAGATACACAATTGCATTATCTCCTTATTCTCTTTTTTTTTTTTGAGATGGAGTTTCACTCTTGTTGCCCAGGCTGGAGTGCAATGGCACAATCTCAGCTCACCGCAACCTCCACCTCCTGGGTTCAAGCGATTCTCCTGCCTCAGCCTCCCGAGTAGCTGGAATTACAGGCATGTGCCACCACACCTGGCTAATTTTTTTGTATTTTTAGTAGAGACGGGGTTTTACCATGTTAGCCAGGATGGTCTCGATCTTCTGACCTCGTGATCTGCCTGCCTCGGCCTCCCAAAGTGCTGAAATTACAGGCGTCAGCCACCGTACCCCGCATTCCTTATTCTCATATTTGTCATTTTGTTGTTTTTTTTAATTTTACTATATGGACAGCACTGTCAAAACTTCGTTGGACGATGGTAACGTCAGCAGTTGCCTGATTTTCATGGAAATGCTTTTGGTTTCACTGTTCAATGCAGTGTTGATCGTGGAAAAACACGCAGTTTACCATGTGCAGGTTTTTTTAAGTCCTCAGGATTTCATCAGAAATGGCTCGTAAATTCTTTCAAAGCTTTTACTACATCTTGATAATGATCATATTTGTTTTTAATCCATTAACATAATGAACTATTTTAATAGATTATCTAGGCTGGACGTGGTGGCTCATGCCTGTAATCTCAACACTTTGGGAGGCCGAGGTGGGTGGATCACTTGAGGTCAGGAGTTCGAGACCAGCCTGGCCAGCGTGGTGAAACCCCGTCTGTACTGAAAATACAAAAATTAGCTAGGCGTGGGGGCGGATGCCTATAGTCCCAGCTACTCGGGAGGCTGAGGCAGGAGAATCACTTGAACCTGGGACATGGAGGTTGCAGTGAGTTGAGATCGCCCCACTGCACTCTAGCCTGGGTAACAGGGCAAGACTCCGTCTCAAAAAAAAAAAAGATTGCCTAATATTCAACTCTTGTTTCATTCTTGTGATAAATCCTGCCTTAAAAAAATAATCCTAGGGTAGGCTGGTGGCTCACGCCTGTAATCCCAGCACCTTGGGAGGCCAAGGCAGGTGGATCACCTGAGGTGAGGAGTTCAAGACCAGCCTGGCTGGCCAACATGGTGAAACACCGTCTCTACTGAAAATACAAAAATTAGCCAGGCATGGTGGCACACGCCTAATAGTCCCAGCTACTCGGGAGGCTGAGTCAGGAGAATCACTTGAAACCAGGAGGTGGAGGTTGCAGTGAGTTGAGATCGCCCCACTGTACTCTAGCCTGGGTGACAGAGCAAGACTCCGTCTCAAAAAAAAAAAAGATTGCCTAATAATTCAACTCTTGTTTCATTCTTTCAATAAATCCTGCCTTAAAAAAAAAAAAAATCCTAGGCAGGGCTGGTGGCTCATGCCTGTAATCCCAGCACTTCGGGAGGCTGAGGCAGGTGGATCACCTGAGGTCGGGAGTTCGAGACCAGCCTGGCCAACATGGTGAAACCCTGTCTCTACTAAAAATACAAAAATTAGCCAGGTGTGCTGGCGGGCGCCTGTAATCCCAGCTACTCAAGAGGCCGAGGCAGGAAAATTGCTTGAACCTGGGAGGCGGAGGTTGCAGTGAGCTGAGACTGTGCCACTGCGCTCCAGCCTGAGTGACAGAGTGAGACTCTCTCAAAAAAAAAAAATTAGAAGAAGAATTCTCTTAGCTTGCTATTTTTCTTTCTCTTTTATTTTTTAAAATCTTTTTTCTGGAAAACTTTAAACATCTACAAACGTAGACAGAATACACAGTAGTCTGATGAGTCCCCATTTAGCCCATCATTCAGCTCCAAATTGTCATCTGTTGTCCAGTTTTGCTCTATCTCCATCCTTTCAACGTCCACCCTCCTCTGTAATTTTGAAGTAAATCTCAGACATCATATTATTTCATCCATAAATATTTTAGTATGTATTTTTGAAAGATAAAAACTTAAAAAGACGCTATCCCATTTCACACCTAAAATAACAAATACCCTGTCAGTGTTGTATTTCCAACTTGTCGTGTGTGTGCGTGTGTATGTGCGTGTGCGTATGTGTGTCCACACAATCTATATGAATCAGAATCCAAAATAAGGTTCTTGTGACAGTAGATTGATGGTCTGTTAAGTCTCTCTGAATCTGTAGGCTCCGCGTCTGCCTTTTTTCTCCTTTACTGTTTATTTGCTGAAGAAACCAGGTCATTTATCCTTCACCTTGCGCAGTTTCCCCCAGTCTGGATTTGGCTGATCGCATCCCTGTAAAGTCACTTAATGTGTCCTTGTCATCTGTATTCTCTGTAAGTGGATATTAGTGTATTCTTTTAATATGCTGCTAGGTTCGTCTTGCTGATATTTAGGATTTATGGGATATTGCAGGATGAAATTAGTTTTGGTTTTGTGTGTGTGTTTTGTCTTAGGTTTTAGTATTAGAGTCGTACTGAATGATTCATAAGCCTTCTATTTTTATATGTTCTGATTTGTATAATTTTGGAAAGTAGTTAAATATCTGCCACTAAGTATCTATCAGATAGTTATTACAGGGAATCTAGATACCATTTTCAGGAACAGATAATTTCAGGCTTATCTGATGTGAAACCTGATAAGGGTAGCACACACCGATTGATTGTATGTAAAAATCCAAATTATAGCAGTCAGACCATTTAAAACAAACGATTGATTGTAAGTAAAAATCCAAAAACAGCAGTCAGACCATTTAAAGTGTAAAATGTTATGAAATTGGGTAGATTATTGCTTAAATATTGCTCTAGGCCCGTTTCTTCAGCTCCCCTGCCACTAACCTCATTCAGGCTTCTGTCATTTTATCTCTTCTCTTGGTCTCCCTGCCTCCAGTCGTGTTCCCATTAAATTCCTTCTTCGTGTTTCAGTTCTTTTTAAAATGCAGACATTGTGATATGCTCATCAAGTATTATTGAGCAACAACTGTGGGCCATTTGCTTCATTAAGCACTGAGGGATACCTGTCTTTATTGACAGTACAGTCTAGTAGGAGAGATAGAGAATAATAAGATAATCACTAATGAACATATAATTAAGATGGAGCAGAGTGTTCTGAAGGAAAGAAATCAAGGCTGTAGGAAAGACTAGAACAAAGCAACTTGATCTCAACTAGAGATTAAGGAAGTGTCTCTTGAAGTGATGTTTGAGATGAGCTAAAAAATGAGTATTAGATGAGGCAAAATGAGAAGGAACACAACACCGCAATCTCAGAGCAGCAGGGACAAAGGCCTTGTGGCAAGAGGGACTGTCGCATGTGGCGGAACTGAAAGAAAACAGGAAGGCCAGAGGGCAGAGGCCAGAGGGCAGAGAGCAGGGCAGCAGCGCGGGAGGGGGGTTAGCAAGGCCAGGCCAGGCAAGCCGTGGCCGGAGTTTTTCTTTGTGGCCTAAGGTCATTGGGAAGTTATCACAAGGTTTTAATCAGAGTTAAAAAGCAAAAGAACTGTAAGTTCTTAAAAATGGGTCATAATTACATTTTTAAAAATATCTATTGTCATAATTGGTTTTCACTGGGAAAAAGTCATTGTTGAGATAAGTATGTGTTTCTGAAAACAGGTCATCTCTTTTTATGCCATATATTCTTGTGTTTAGTAATCTAAATTCTTACCGTGTCGGTTGCTCCTTGAAGATACAGTGCGTAGCGAGAACACTGCATTTTAATTAAGGAACTAGTTGGGAACTGAAAACCCTGCAATCACTTGATAATGATGTGGCGAAAGATGAAGAGAAATATTTATGTAAACAGATGACAAACGGAAAATAGTTCATCACAATGATCATTGGGGAAAGCATTTTGAGTAGCTTATCATTTAAACGGAGTTTGTTTTTCTAACCTGTTTCTGTTTGTCTGCTTTTGCAGGAGAGTAGTTATCTTGATGGAATTGGAAGTTTTGAAGTCAGCTGAAGTAGTTGGAGTGAAGATTGGCAATCCAGTGCCCTATAATGAAGGTAAAATGCTTTGGCGTAGGTTGTAGCACTCAACTGAATACCTCTTTATATATTTGGAGTTCTACCTTTTGGATTCAGTTTGACTTGTTAGTGTTAATAAAATGATAGTGATTCTGAGGTCTAGGAACCAGGCTATTCTGTCAGGCTTTTTCAATTCTAAAGAAATGATGTATGAAGAAAGGGCACAATTAGAAAGCAATGGACAAATGGGCTGGGTGCGTGGTGGCTCACACCTGTAATCCCAGCACTTTGGGAGGCCAAAGCGGGTAGATAACTTGACGTCAGGAGTTCGAGACCAGTCTGGCCAGCATGGCAAAACCCCATCTCTACTAAAAATACAAAAAGTAGCTAGGCATAGAGGCCTGTGCCTGTAATCCCAGCTACTCAGGAGGCTGAGGCAGGGAAATCGCTTGAACCCAGGAGATGGAGGTTTCAGTGAGCCGAGATCGTGCCACTGCACTCTAGCCTGGGCAACAGAGCGAGACTCTGTCTCAAAAAAAGTAAGAAAGTAATGGACAAAGATTCAGTTATACTAGACTAAAAAAAAATCTAGGATATCACAGTGATATAGGATACTATAGGATATCTGTAATATTAATGAGAAACGTGTTTTCCTAAGATTTATCTTATGTACACTTTTGTTTTTTGAAAGCGTGAAGCATGCAGTCTGTACTCCTGTGATAACACTCACCGCACTGGTGGCTTTTAGAATTATCTCTATTTACTGACAAGCCACGAGTAAACTGTGTGAAGGTAGAGATCATGCTTGTTCTAGTGCCTAACTTGAGGCTGGCGTTTAGTAAGTATTTGTTGAAACAAGTTGAATATATAACCTTGTTTTACTGTGATTATCTCTTGATGGTGAAATGACTAATGATTTAATTTTCTCATGAAAATGTATAGAAAAGCACAATGAAATAAAAGTCCATTTTTTCTTTGCATCCTAAAAGAAGCTGAAAAAAAAAATCATTACTTTAGACAATTCTAGAGAAAGGCAAAAAGCATCTTCAAATCACTGGCCCCATTAAAGGAAAGCATTGTTTGCCGTTACACCAAGTCAAAAAATAAAAGCCTCACTTGACACCAAAATAAATTTGAGATGTATTTTTTCAAGTTAGAAAATGAAACCATCAAAAATCAAGAGGAAGAGGCTGCACAAATAGATTGGAATAATTCACAATGAATATTTGATTACATTGAAATTTTAAAATTCATATTAAAAATAGGAAACCAGGCACGGTGCCTCACACCTGTAATCCCTGCACTTCAGGAGGCTGAGGTGGAAGAACTGCTTTGAGTCCAGTAGGACGAGACCAGCCTGGGCAACACAGGAAGACCCCATCTCTGCAATAATTTTTTAAAAACTTAGCCAGGTGTGGTGGCTCACACCTGTAGTCTCAGCTACTTGGGAGGATGAGGTGGGGGGATTACTTGAGCCTGGGAGGTTGAGGCTGCAGTGAGCTGTGATGGCACCACTGCCCTCCAGCCTGGGGACACAGCAAGTGTTCGCTATTCCCCACTGCAAAAAATTAAGTGTGTAAACTTAAACTAGGATAACATATTTGCAACTCATAGGATTGACAAAGGGTTACTATCTTTACTGTTTATTGAATTTTTTACATATTAAGGAATAAAGTACTTCATTAGCAAAGCAGGCATTGGAGAAAAATAGATGGTTCACTATAGAAGGAAAACAAATGGCTAATACATTAGAAAACATCTTCAGCCTTGCCCGTTATCTTTGTCTTGTTCCTGATCTCAGGGAGAAAGCATTCAGACTTTCACCATTAAATGTCATGTTAACTGTAGGGTTTTCTTAGAGTCTTTTTATCAGAAATAAAGAAGTTTATTTCTGTTCCTAGTTGCTGAGGGCTTTCATCAGAAATGGATGGTGAGTTTTGTCAAATGCTTTTTCTGTGCTTGCTGATGATCTGATGATCATGTGGTTTTCTTTGTTAGTTAATGTGGTGAGTTACATGGATTGATTTTTTTTTTTTTTTTTCTTTTTGAGACAGTCTCATTGCATCACCCAGGCTGGAGTGCAGTGGTGCCTTCTCGGCTCACTGCAACTTCCGCCTCCCAGATTCAAGTGATTCTTGTGCCTCAGCCTCAGAGTAGCTGGGATTACAGGTGTATGACACCACACCTGGCTAAAAATTTGTGTGTGTGTATGTTTGTGTGTGTGTTTAGTAGAGACGGGGTTTTGCCATGTTGGCCGGGCTGGTCTCAAACTCCTGACCTCAAGTGGTCCACCCACCTGGGCCTCCCAAAGTGCTGGGATTACATTGCGCTCAGCCACGTTGATTGGTTTTTGAGTGCTAAACCAGTCTGGGATCTCTGGGATAAGTCTACGTCATGATGTATTATTCTTTTTACATATTGTTAGATTTGATTTGCTACATCCATTTGATTTGATTTACTTTGTTTAGAATTTTTGTATCGGTATTCACGAGAGATATTTTTCTTTAGTTTTCTTTTCTTGTTACATCTCTGATTTCGCTATGTGAGTAACCCTGACCTTATGGAATAAGTTGGGAAGTGTTCCGTCTTAAATTTTCTGCAGCAGTTTGTGTAGACTTGGTATTACTTCTTCCTTAGATGTTCAGTTGAATTCACCAGTGAAGCCATCTGGGCCTGATATATATTTTTTTTTTTTACGGAAAAGTCTTAAACTGTAAGTTCAGTTTCTTTAATAGAGAGATACAGGGTTATTCAGGCAACCTTCTTGAGTAGACTTTGGTAGATTATGTGCTTCAAGGAATTTAATTTCATTTAAGTTCTTGAGTTTATTAGTCTATAGAAATATAAATATTCTAAACACCCCAATTATTAGAAATTATCAGATAGATTTAAAAAATATATTTCGAGCCGGGTGTGGTGGCTCACACTTGTAATCCCAACATCTTGGGAGAACGAGGCAAGCCGATTACTTGCGCTCAGGAGTTCAAGACCAGCCTGCGCAACATGATGAAACCCAGTCTCTACCAAAAATACAAAAAATTAGCTGGATGTGGTGGCACTCCTGCACGTGTGGTCCCAGCTACCTGAGCCCGGGAGCTGGAGGTTGCAGTAAGCCGAGATGGCACCAGTGCACTCCAGCCTGGGTGACAGAGCGAGACCCCATTAAAAAAAAAAAAAAAATGCCAGGTGCTGTGGCTCACGCCCGTAATCCCAACGCTTTGGGAGGCTGAGGCGGGCAGATCACGAGGTCAGGAGTTGGAGACCAGCCTGGCCAATATGGTGAAACCCCGTCTCTACTGAAAAAATACAAAGATTATCTAGGCATAGTGGCATGCACCTGCAGTCCCAGCTACTCATGAGGCTGAGGCAGGAGAATCACTTGAACCCGGGAGGCAAAGGTTGCAGTGAGCCAAGATCATGCCAGTGCACTCCAGCTGGGCCGATAGAATGAGACTCTGTCTCAAAAAACAAAACAAAACAAAACTATATATAGTTTTTATTTATTTAATTAATTTAATTTTTATTTTTATTTAATTTTTGTTTTTTAAATTTACTTTTTTTATTTAATTTTTTATATTTTTAGTAGAGACAGGATTTTGCCGTGTTGGCCAGGCTGGTCTCGAACTCCTGCCTTCAAGTGATCTGCCTGCCTCAGCCTCCCAAAGTGCTGGAATTATAGCATATACATGTTATATAACATACATATATGTTTCCTTGTTATCCTTTGAGTGTCTGTAGAATTTGAGAGTTTCATCAATTTTATTGATCTCAAAGGAGCAACTTTTGGTTTTATTGATTTTCTCTTATGTTTTGTATTCTATTGATTTATGCTTTTGATCTTTAATATTTTCTTCTAGTTTGGGTTTTGTATTTTTTTTCTCGTTTCTTAAGGTAGAAGCCGAATTCATTGACTTGAGATATTTTTTTCTAACATAGGCATGTAGCATTATAAATTTGCCCTTAGCTACTGCTTTAATAGTATCCAGCAAATTTGGATATGTTATATTCTCATTCATATTCAATTCATAATACTTTCTTATTTACCTTTCAGTTTCATCTTTAACATTCTGTTATTTAGAAGTGTGTTTAGTTTTTAAATGTGGGGATTTTCTCTTTTTTTCTTTTTCTTTTTTTTTTTTTTTTTTTTTTTTTTTTTGAGACAGAGTCTTGCTCTGTCACCCAGGCTGGAGTGCAGTGGCACAATCTTGGCTCACGGCAGCCTCCGCCTCCCGGGTTCGAGCGATCCTCCCACATCAGCCTCCTGAGTAGCTGGGACTACTGGTGTGCGCCACCACGCCTGGCTAATTTTTTATATTTTTAGTAGAGACGCGGTTTTGCCATGTTTTGGCCAGACTGGTCTCGAACTCCTGCCCTCAAGTGATCTGCCTGCCTCGGCCTCCCAAAGTCCTGGAATTACAGACATGAGCCATCGTGCCAGCCAAATGTGGGTATTTTCTAGAGATCTTGTTCTTGATATCTAATTTAATTCTACTATGATCAAATAACATACTTTGTATGACTTGAATCCTGTTAAATGTATTGAGTCTTATTTTGTTTTATTTTATTTATGTTTTTTTTTTTTTTGAGACAGAGACTCACTCTTTCACCCAGGCTGGAGAGCAGTGGCATGATCTTGGCTCACTGCAATCTCCACCTCCCAGGTTCAAGCGATTCTTCTGTCTCAGCCTCCCAAGTGGCTAGGACTACAGGTGCCCGCCACCACACCTGGCTAATTTTTGTATTTTTAGTAAAGACAGGGTTTTGCCATATTAGCCGGGCTGGTCTCGAACTCCTGACCTCAGATGATCCGCTCGCCTTGGCCTCCCAAAGTGCTGGGATTACAGGAGTGACCCACCATGCCCGGCCTTGAGTCTTATTTTATGTCCAGATTATGGTCTTTTTTGGTAAATTCTGTGTGTACTTGAAAAGAATGTGTATTCTGTTGTTGGGCAGAGTCTTACAAATGTCAATTAAAGTCGAGTCGGTAAATTGTGTTATTCAGTTTTTCTATATCCTTACTGTTTTTCGGTTTACTTGTTCTGTCAGTTACTGAGAGGGATATTGAAATCTCTAACTGTAATAATTGTAAGTTTCTCTATCTCTCTGCAGTTCTATTAGTTTTTGCTTCATGTATTTTGAAGCTGTATTATTAAATATCTATATAATTTAGAATTCTTGTGTCCACTTGATGAATTGACTCTTACTATTATGAAATGATTTTATCCCTGGTGAAATTCTATGCTTTGAAGTCTGCTCTGATATTAGCATAGCCACTTTGGCATTCTTTTTTTTTTTTTTTTTTCTCTCCTAGAGATAACATCTTGCTCTGTTGCCCAGGCTGGAGTACAGTGATACATTCACAGCTCAGTGTAGTCTCAACGCCCTGGGCTCAAGCAATCCTCCCGCCTCCGCCTCCTGAGTAGCTGGGACGACAGGCATGTGCCACCATGCCCAGCTAATTTTATTTTGTTTTTTATTTATTTATTTATATTTGAGACGAAGTCTCACTCTGTTGCCAGGCTGGAGTGCAGAGGCGCTATCTCGGCTCACTGCAACCTCCGCCTCCCAGGTTCAAGCGATTCTCCCGCCTCAGCCTCCCGAGTAGCTGGGGCTACAGGCACGCACCACCACGCCCAGCTAATTTTTGTACTTTTAGTAGAGACGGGGTTTCACCATGTTGCCCAGGATGGTCTCCATCTCTTGATGTCATGATCCGCCCGCCTCGGCCTCCCGAAGTGCTGGGATTACAGGCGTGAGCCACCGCACCTGGCCTAATTTTATTTTTTGTGAACATGGAGTCCTGCCATGTTGCCCACACTGGTTTTGAATTCCTGGCTTCCAGCAATCCTCCTGCCTCAGCTTCCCAAGTAGCTGGGACTGCAGGCTACACCTGTAGTCTGGGAGGTGGAGTACCGGGCCTGCCTGTGGACTGCCTGGACTGGGACTGGGACGGCAGTGCCACCACGCCCGGCTCATTACTTTTCTTTTTATTTGTAGGGACGGGGTCTCACTTTGTTGCCCAGGCTGGTCTCAAACTCTTGACCTCAATCCTCCCGCCTTAGCCTCTCAAAAGGCTAAATTACAGGCATAAGCTACCAAGCCTGGCCATTGTGTATACTTTCTATTGCTAGCCGTTCAAGTTCACTAATGGTTTCTCAGGCAATGCCTAATCTGCTGTTAATCCCATTGAGTGTATTTTTCTTCTCAGATAGTATAGTTTTTATCCCTAGAAGCTTGATTTTGGGTCTTCAAAAATCTCGTCTACATCTCTACTTAATTTTTGGGACACACAGAGCACAATGACAGTATTTGTTGTAAGGTCCTTGTCTGTGGATTCTGATGTCTGTGTTAGGTCCGGGTTTGTTTCTGTCAGTTGATCCCAGCCTCTGCGATTATGGATCATATTTTCCTGCTTCTTTTCATGCCTGGCCCTCGGACTGAATGCCAGACATTGGGATTCGTACCTTGTTGGGTGCTAGAAACTTTTGTAATCCTTTAATTATTCTTGAGCTTTTTTCAGGGATACAGTTAACTTGGAGACAGTTTGATCTTTTGGTGTGTTGCTTTTAAGATTTATTAGAGGATCAGAGAGCTGCATTTAGTCTAGGTGTAGTTATTCCCAATACTGAATCGAGACCTGACAGACTGTTCTACCTCGTGCCCCATGAATGTGAATTTTTCCCATCTGACTGGTAGAAACAGGTACTATTTCAAGCTTGCTATAAACACAGGCATGGTTCCCTCTGGCCTTCTCAGATGATTCTCACCCTGGCCTCAGATAGTGTCCACACACACACGGGCCAACCAGGACTCTGCTGACTACCCAGGAAACCTGCCACCCATCTCTGGAGTTCTCTGCGTACAGCCGTCTCTTCTCTGCTACTCCGTCCGGCCAGCTAGACGGCGATCTCCCCAGACTCTCGGCCCCCATCTCTGCACCTCGGGTTCTGGCAGGCCCCCTAAGCCCTAGAGGCACTGAGCTGGTGCAGACTCACTCACTCACTTTCCTTTGCACAGCAGTCGCTGCCCTTCATTGCTTAGTGTCTAGTGTCTTGAAAACCATGTGTCTCAGATATTTTCTCCCTTTCTGGTGAGGGGAGGGGGTTATTTTAGGTGTTAGGGTGAACCTGGTCTCTGTTGCTCCGTTTGTCCGGTACGTAGTTTTAAAAGTTGAATATTTTTGTGAGGTGTGTCCTTAAAAACAAAACAGCATTCTCCTGCCTCACTTTTCTTTGGCCTCTAACTCCTGTCTAGAGACAGTCTGTTTCAGATCTCACAGCTGTTTCTTCTCTGTTTGTCTCCATATTTCTAAATAACACATTTGTGCTGCTCTTCGTTAATTTTTTCAGTTGAAACATTTGTTTATTAACTTCACACTGTGGGAGATTAGAATGTGGTGCTCTCTCTTTTTTTTTTTCTTTTTTAAGAGTCTGACATTGCTGCCCAGGCTGGAGTCCAGTGGCGTGATCTTGGCTCACTGCAACCTCTGCCTCCTGGACTCAAGCAATCCTCCTTGCCTCAGCCTCCTCAGTAGCTGGGATTACAGGCGTGCACCACCGCACCCTGCTAATTTTTGTTTTTATTTTTTTATTTTTTGAGACAGAGTCTCACTGTGTCGCCCAGGCTGGAGTGTAGTGGCGCGGTCTCGGTTGACTGCAAGCTCCGCCTCCCGGGTTCACGCCATTCTCCTGCCTGAGTAGCTGGCACTACAGGCACCCACCACCACGCCCGGCTGATTTTTTTTGTATTTTCAGTAGAGACGGGGTTTCACTGTGTTAGCCAGGAAGGTCTCGATCTCCTGACCTCGTGATCCGCCCGCCTCGGCCTCCCAAAGTGCTGGGATTACAGGCGTGAGCCACCGCGCCTGACCGTATTTTTTTTTTTTTTTTAGCGACGGAGTCTGTGTTGTCCAGGCTGGTCTTGAACTCCTGGGCTCAAGCAATCCACCCACCTCAGCCTCCCAAAGTGCCAGGATTACAGGTGTGAGCCACGGCGCCCAGCTTAGAATGTAGCTCTCTTATACCTCTCTTGTCCCTGCTGTCCACATGGAAGAAGTAGATGTTAATATCGATTAGATCAATATTTATTTATTTATTTATTTATTTATTTATTTATTTATTTGAGATGGAGTCTCACTTTGTTACCTAGGCTGGAGTGCAGTGGCATGATCTTGGCTCACTGCAACCTCCACCTCCCGGTTCAAGCTATCCTTGTGCCTCAGCCTCACCAGTAGCTGGGATTACAGGCACACACCACCATGCCCAGCTAATTTTTGTATTTTTAGTAGAGATGGGGTTTCACCATGTTGGCCAGGTTGGCCTCAATCCCCTGACCTCAAGTGATCCGCCCACTTTGGCCTCCTAAAGTGCTAAGATTATAGGCGTGAGTCACTGTGCCCGGCCTTTTTTTTTTTTTGAGATGAAGTTTTGCTCTGTTGCCCAGGCTGAAGTGCACTGGAACGATCTCCGCTCACTGCAACCTCCGCCGCCCGGGTTCAAGTGATTCTCCTGCCTCAGGCTCCCAAGTAGCTGGGATTACAAGTGCCCGCCACCACGCCCAGCTAGTTTTTGTATTTTTAGTAGAGACGAAGTTTCACCATGTTGGCCAGGCTAGTCTCAAACTGCTGACCTCAGGTGATCCGCCTGCCTCAGCCTCCCAAAGTGTTGGGATTACAGGTGTGAGCCACCGCACCTGGCCAAGATTTATTTATTTACTTATTTGGAGACAGGTTCTTGCTTTGTCATCCAGGCTGGAGTGCAGTGGCTCAAACAGGGCTTACTGTAGCCTCAACCTCCCAGGCTCGAGTGATCTTCCCACCTCAGCTTTCCCAGTAGCTGGGAGCGTGAACCACCACGCTCAACTAATTTATTTTTATTTTACTTTATTTTATTTTATTTTATTTTATTTTTTTGAGACGAGTCTCACTCTGTCACCCAGGAGTGCAATGGCACGATCTTGGCTCACTGCAACCTCCCCCTCCCAGGCTCAAGCGATTCTCCTGCCTCAGCCTCCCGAGTAGCTGGGATTACAGGTACCCGCCTCCACACTCGGCTAATTTTTTTTATTTTTAGTAGAGACGGCGTTTCACCATGTTGGCCAGGCTGGTCTCGAACTCCTGACCTCAGGTGATCCACCCACCTTGGCCTCCCAAAGTGTTGGGATTACAGGTGTGAGCCACCGTGCCTGGCCCCAACTATTTTTTATATTTTTTTTGTAGAGACAGAGTTTTGCCATGTTGTCCAGGCTGGTCTTGAGCTCCTGAGCTCAGGTAATCCGGTCTCCCAATGTGCTGGGATTACGAACGTGAGCCCCTGCACGGGGCCGACATCAAAATTTAAATGGCCAGTCAGATTTAAGTTTTTCTATGAAACATATCTTGCTTTGTTAAAAATTTAAAGTTTTCCAAACGTACTTGTAGAAGGCAATTTTCAAATGGTTGTTATGTTTTTAGATTGATATTTTTAGTAATCAGAACAACATAATTTTATTGTTTTACTAATCAGCCAATTTTTGAACTAAATCTGAAGTCACTAAGAGATGATGGTCAATCATGAATATTTGGAAAAAAATTTGTGATATAATTTATAGAAAAGAAATGTTCAGAGTGTATTGAATAATTTAATAACTTATATAACTAATTAAGTACATATATTAACTAATTATAACTGTGACATTGAAAATATAAAATCGACCTTAAGCTGGTCAGCATCAACAAGCTGGAAGATGTTCATGTGGCTTATTTGAAATCTTCCACTGTGTATCTCCTCTTTCCCAAATGATTTCTCAGTAGGAAGCTACGTTTGAACTCAGGGAAGGAGCTGTTTCTTAAAAATTAAACTGTCTCTGCTGCTCCCAGCAGACAAAGGTGCTTAGCTGGTTCCCACTGAAGTACACTAATTCACTGTCTTAATTTAAATTTACCAATATATGCGGGGCACCAGTGGCCCACGCCTGTAATCCCAGCACTTTGGGAGGCTGAGGTGGGCGAATCACCTGAGGTCAGGAGTTTGAGACCAGCCTGGCCAACATGGTGAAACCTCGTCTCTACTAAAAATACAAAAAATTAGCCGGGCATGGTGGCACGCGCCTGTAGTCCCAGCTACTAGGGAGGCTGAGGGAGGAGAATCGCTTGAATCTGGGAATCGGAGGTTGCAGTGAGCTGAGATTGCACCATTGTACTCCAGCCTGGGCAACAAGAGTGAAACTCCGTCTCAAAAATAAATAAATAAAAATAACCTTAACAACATAGTTCTTCAATTTGTCCGTAACTAACTTTACTATTCGTAGGGTTTTCACTTAAGGGTGAGTGGAACTGAACCCAGTAATTCTTAGGCTGGACCTTAGGGGGTCACCTGAGGTCAGGAGTTCAAGACCAGCCCAGCCAACGTGGTGAAACACCGTCTCTACTACAAATAAAAAAAATTAGCCGAGTGTGGTGGTGGGCACCTGTAATCCCAGCTACTTGGGAGGCTGAGACAGGAGAATCTCTTGAGTCCGGGAGGTGGAGGTTGCAGTGAGCTGAGATCGTGCCATCGCATTCTAGCCTGGGCGACAGAGTGAGACTCGTCTCAAAAAAATAAAATAAATTAGTTGGGAGTGGTGGTACACGCTCCCAGCTACTGGGAAAGCTGAGGTGGGAAGTAATTCTTGCATCCTGTCTTCGTTTTCCTACCTGGAACTGAGTCTTGGCCTTCGCCTAAGTGAGATAATGGAAAGGAAAGGAAAGTTGGAGAATCTCAGGTCTGGACCTTAGCAGCGAATTCAGCACAATCGCAGAATGTTGAGGTAGAGGAAACTGTTGTAGAGATCAGTTGATCAGTTTTTAATCATTAAATAAAAACGTGAATGAGGCAGTTGAAGTAACTTCCCCAAGGTCACACAGTGGGTTGCTACAAGAAATGAGAATGAGCATTTGTCATTTCCCAGTGAGAACAGTTTCCATTGTGCCCAGACCTTCAAAGATTAACCTTCATACCAAAGTTGTTGCCTACTTGAAAATTGTATTTAAGTACATAGATCGTGTGAGTGAGTCTATTGCGGGAATGTTATATACATAATTAAAATTATCTCTATTTCACATTTATATATTTGTCCATTAAAACTTGCATAATTAAATAAATGTAAAATATAATTGAGATAATCAGACATCTGTTTTCCTTAATAAACATTAATCTTGAATAGATAATATGGTTAAATGATTTCAAAAAGATAATGTAGTTACATGATTTAAAGTCACAGCTACCGAATTGTGTGTTCAGAGAAATCGTACTCCTACCCTTGCCACTCCTGCCCCGACTGCTGCCCTCTAGAGGTAAAGTTTTTGTGGTTTCTTTTTATCCTTGAGACGTTTCTTCATGAGAATGTAACCAAATACAAATATATATTTTCGTTCTGTGCTCCACTTTGCCTACACAAAAGGCAGCATACTGTGTACACTATCTTGTCTTTTTATCTTGCTTTTATTTATTTATTATTATTTTAATAGAGATGAGACCTCACTATGTTGTTCAGGCTGGTCTCAAACTCCTGGGCTCAAGCGATTCTCCCACTTCAGCCTCCCAGAGTGCTACGATTACAGGCATGAGCACTGCGCCCAGCTATATCCTGTTTTTTTAAAGTTTTCTGGCCAGGTGCGGTGGCCCCCGCCTGTAATCCCAACACTTTGGTAGGCCAAGCCCGGCAGATCGCTTGAGCTCAGGAGTTCAAGACCAGCCTGGGCAACATGGCGAAACCCTGTCTCTACCAAAAATATAAAAAATTAGCCAGACGTGGTGGTGCACACCTGCAGTCCCAGCCACCCGGGAGGCTGAGGTGAGAGGATCACTTGAGTCTGGGAGGCAGAGGCTGCAGTGAGCCAGGGTCGTGCTGCTGCACTCCAGCCTGGGTGACAGAGTGGGACTCCATCTCAAAAAACAAAAAAAAATTTTTTTTTTGGCCTAGAGATATTTCCATATACTTGTATATGCTTAGAGATTTTTTTTTTTTTTTTTTTTTGAGACGGAGTCTCTCTGTCACCCAGGGTGGAGTGCAATGGCGCAATCTTGGCTCAGTGCAACCTCTGCTCTGCCTCTTGGGTTCAAGCAGTTCTCCTGTCTCAGCTTGCCTAGTAGCTGGGACCACAGGCGCCCACCACCATGCCCGGCTAATTTTTTTATATTTTTAGTAGAGATGGGGTTTTACCATGTTGGCCAGGCTGGTCTCGAACTCCTGACTTCAGGTGATCTGCCCACCTCTGCCTCCCAAAGTGCTGGGATTACAGGTGTGAGCCACCGTGCCCGGCCCCTGGCTAATTTTTTAATATTTTTAGTAGAGATGGGGTTTTACCATGTTGACCTGGCTGGTCTCGAACTCCTGACTTCAGGTGATCTGCCCACCTCGGCCTCCCGAAGTGCTGGGATTACAGGCGGGGGCCACCGCACCCGGCCACCGTTTTAGTTTTTACACTGAAATTATTCATGCTGCTTCTGTCTTATACTGTGTGGGTTCTTGATTTATGGTGTTTTGGGCTTCATTTTCACACAACTTGGAATGTGCGGGTTTTCTCTGTTCCCTGGTTTCACTGAAGATGTCGTTTGTAATGAGGGATGTGTATACGTCTGTGTGCACGCGCGCGTATGTGTACGCAGTTGGCATTCATTCCTATTGCTCTGTATTGGTTTTTAGAAGTGGGAAGATGTGGGGCTAGGCCATCACTATGCTCTTTCTAGAAATGGAACCTGCTAGATACTAATTTTTATTTACACAAATTGTAATTTGATGCTTTAAATTGGAGAGGGAATCGGGTAAATTATTCGGCTAAATTATTAAATTGACACATCACTTTTGTTTTGCAGTCGTAACGTTTTGTTAAAATGAGCGAATTGGTTATCACATTCTCAGCTTTTAGGAAGGTGAGCTGAGACAAAGCAATGCTTAGCATTTTCCTGAAACCTTTGGATGCAGTCAGGACAAGAGAGAGGTGATTGTGCCCAGCTTTATCACCTCTGGCCAGATTTCTAGTGTTTTTTTTTGTGTGTGGTGTATTTAATTGAATGATTGCTTTGGACATTTTCTGTTTTGGGGGCAAAAGTGTTTATAGTGAAGATGGGCTGGGCTCAGTGGCTCATACCTTGAGTCCCAACACTTTGGGAGGCTGAGGCAGGAGGATCACTGGAGGCCAGGAATTCAAGACCAGCCTGGGCAACATAGTGAGACCCTGTCTCTACAAAAAACAAACAAAGAAATTAGCCAGGCGTGATAGCACACTCCTCTAGTCCTGGCTACTCGGGAAGCCGAGGTGGGAGGATCACTTGAGCCCAGGAGGTCAAGGCTGCAGTGATCTGTAACCACACCAGTACACTCCAGCCTGGGTGACAGATCGAGACCCTGTCTCAAAAAAAAATTAAAAAGAAGACGGAGATGATGAAAGGATTGAAGGATACTTATTGCTTAGTCAGAAATATAGGGCTATGGGCCGGGTGCAGTGGCTGACACCTGTAATCCCAGCACTTTGGGAGGTCGAGGCAGGAGGATCAGTTGAGCCCAGGAGTTAAAGATCAGCCTGGGTAGCTGTAGAGACAAAAGTAGTCGCTACAAAAAAAATACAAAAAATAAGCCAGGCGTGATCTCGTGTAACTGTAGTTCCACCTGCTGGGGATGCTGAGTGGAGGGATTGCTTGAGGCCAGGAGGTCAAGGCCTATAGTGAGCTATGATCATGCCACTGTACTCCAACCTGGGCATCAGAGCAATACCCTGTCTCAAGGGGGAAAAAAAAAGAAAATAAACATAGGGCTATGGAAAAATATTCCTTTATTTCAATACCCAGTTCCACTGGGCCTTTCCTTTCTCCAGTGTCTGTTAAAGCTCAGGGGGATGAGAAGATTGCTGTTCAGGATTACTTACTCTCAAATTTCATCGTAACCAGATCAGTGAGCCAGTGCGGAAATAGCTTTCTTACAGTGACTTCTACCTCACAGGGCATTTCACCGCAGTGCTTTCTCCTCTGTTGGGAAAGGAAGCACACTCTGTGCTAGCGGGTAAAGAACTAAAGTTCATTTTGTATCCTCTCAGCACCTAATCCAGAACTTGTGCCATGTGAGGTGACCAGTACAATTAAGTCCAGCCCACAAATAGGCAGGAATTCCAAAATGTGCATTGAAATTGTCTTGGCCGGGCACGGTGGCTCACTCCTGTAATCCCAGCACTTTGGGAAGCCAAGGCGGGTGGATCATTTGAGATCAGGAGTTCGAGACCAGCCTGGCATACATGGTGAAACCCTATCTCTATTAAAAATACAAAAATTAGCCAGGTGTGATGGTGGGTACCTGTAATCCCAGCTACTTGGGAGGCTGATGTTGCAGTGAGCTGAGATCACGCCACTGCCCTCCAGCTTGGGCAATACAGCGAGACCGCATCTCAGGAAAAGAAAAAAGAAAAAAGAAATTGTCTGATATTTATAGAATTTTCAAAGTGTGAGAAATAAAACTTCAGACATAATTCGTGCTTCGTACTATATTGAATTAGATGATTTTAAAATCTCCCATATTTACTACTGTATTTTTGTCTGCGTATATAAGTTCCATGCCCTTATACTGTGGCTAACAATATTTTACTTTGACTAAAATTTGTTACACAATACTTAGTTATTAGTGTTACTTATTATTGAAAGACACTAGTTGAAATTTCTTTCCGCCTGATTTCATCCATTTTCTGCCAAGAGGCAATTGTAATTATTGGATTGACTCTTCTACATATTGTTTGTAGTTGTTAAGAAAGTACTTACGGGTAGAAGTTGAATTTTTTGTTGCCCTTATTCTCCATTGTCTATTTAGCGAATTTTTCTCTGCGGTGGCTCACTTAACCATTATAATGATAAAAATGATAGGTGTGAGTGCAAGTAATTTGAGGGGCTACGAGTCTGCTCTGAAATATCCTATTTCGGCCGGGCGCGGTGGCTCATGCCTGTAATCCCAGCACTTTGGGAGATTGAGGTGGGCGGATCACCTGAGGTCAGGAGTTTGAGACCAGCCTGGCCAACATGGTGAAACCCTGTCTCTACTAAAAATACAAAAATTAGCCGGGTGTGGTGGCCAGCGCCTGTAATTCCAGCTACTCGGGAGGCTGAGGCAGGAGAATCTCTTGAACCCGGGAGGTGGAGGTTGCAGTGAGCCCAGATCGCGCCGTTGCGCTCCAGCCTGGGTAACAAGAGCGAGACTTCGTCTCAAAAAAAAAAAAAAAAAAAAAAAAAAATCCTATTTTCCCCCTAGGTCAAAGCCAGTGATATGTAAAGCTAGCATAGAGCAGAAGAGTCTAAGAACCATGATGTTGACCTGTCTTATTGGAATGGTTTTATTTGCAGGTGAGACAAAGCAAAAGATGTGTCAGAAGTTAAGTCTCTGCATTACTGCTTTGGGGTGTAATTTAATTTTTAGAAGGATTTTTACTTAGCTGTAGACTGATTTTTCTGGGGTCTCGTGGCCCACTGCCATGTTGCAGTGCATTCGCCGGAAGGTAGTTGTTGCTGTGTAGAATGCACCGGATTCTTGCCGTCCATTTGGCTCCGGGCCGTCTCTCGTCTCTTGTGCCAGATTTGCACATCTGGTCCAGAGCAGGAGTTAAGGATTGCTCTAGTAAGTGGATTAGTAGCTTTTCCTAATTACCAGATCTCATAACTAGAGTTGCGCCTGCCAGAATTGGTTGTTCACAGTTAGCAATTAACTAGATGATGATGAAGTACATGAATCTAGTCATAAAAGCCTTGGTTCGAGATGATGTCCTGCTTCCCAGCTGTGTGATTTGAGCCAGTTACGTGGTTCCTCTAACCCAGTGTTCTCATCTGTTAAAGGGTATGATAATAGTGTCTACATCCTATGGCTAGCAGGCGCTGTAGGAATGCACGTACCTGCATTCTCCTGAATGCAGTACCTGAAGCAGGGTAAGCACTCAAAAAAGGGTAGCTATAATTCATACGTATTACAGGGCTTGATTGTTAAATATGCTGTGCTTCATCGAATCTCAGAATCCAGTGATCACAAGACTGTACCATTATATTATGTACTACTAAAAGGAAGTGATGGTAAGACACTAATTTACATGTTAAAATGTGAAAAAAATGTGGATCTTAGAATAGATAAACTAAGGTAAGTCACATTTTTAAAAATTGTGGTAAAATACTACCTAACATGAAATTTACATTTGACCATTTTTAAGCATACAGTTCAGTGACATTAAGTCCATTAACGTTGTAAGCCATCATCACCATCCATCTTCAGAACTTTTTCATCATCCCAAACCGAAACTCTTGTGCCTGTTAAACACTATTCCCCTCCCCTCCCGCCATTCTCTGGTGAAACCGCTTCTACTTTCTAACCCTGGGAATTTGTCAACGGTAGGAACCTCTTAAGATGTGGCTACATTTTTATACAAATTGAATCTATGTGATCAGCAACATCAGATGACCATGTCCTTTTCAACAAGGTTCTTAAGCAGACATGATCTCAGGAGGGGATTTTCTAGTTTAGAGGTTTTGGAGACGATAGAAGAGAGGGGGGAAGTGGGAGGGAGTGTAGCAGGGGCTTATGTATTTTTATGGTGCTCTTCTGTTTTTGAATGTTTACATCTTTATTCTCTTGAATAATATAATTCATGAAGCAGGTAAAGATACAGCTTTTGTTCTATTTCTTTCTAACCACTTAGCCCCAATACTATTTCCTGAGCAACTCATCTTTTTCTATTGATTTTAAAAAAGGTCCACTGCAGAATTTTAGACTATTCCTTCACAAGATGCATTGTCATAGATGAGCAGTTTTCCTTTGCTATTTTGTGTGACACTTTGTAAATTCAGAGATAATGGAAAAGCCAAAATGTAAACACAAAAATTTCACTGTCAATAGTCTGGCTCTTTTTCTATGTAAATAAGTTCTCTCAATTTTTCTCTCCATAGGAAGAACTAAACAGTTCTATTTAACCTTTTTAATTTTATGCTAAATTTATTTTACTCTAATGGCACAACGACCTCTCATTTAGTTCTGCCAGTTAAGAGTAATATTGGCAGAAGTAAATTAAATCAGGGTGTAATGTGCCCGTTTGAGTTAGGACCTTGGAAAACGCAGCAGGAACGTGAACTCAGCAGTTGGAGAAGGCAGAGACAGGGTGGCAGGTGGGAAGCCCTCCCAGCTATGGGTACCATTTTTGTTCTCAGGGCACTCTAGGAAATTTTTTTGAGTTGCCTTTGTGTGCTGCAAGTACCCTTGGTGAGCTGCCCAGATGAGGTTGACTTCTGCCTTTTAGAGCCAATCACTAAGGCAAAGTCAAATTCCATAAATCTGTTATTTCACAAAATGAGGCATATTTTACAGTTTTAACATTCTTCAACTCCATCAACATTTGTGTAAAGAGTGAAGGGCAAATACATGCTCTTATGGTGGCATTTCTTATTTTCTGCTTGAGACACGCTCATTTCTCCCCCTTTCCTTTTAATCTTCCTGTTTCTTTGACACACCTGCTTCCGAACCCCATTGTCATCTCTCCCTGCTGTGACAGTTCACCAGCACTTCACGGTACCGGAGACTCTTTCAGCTTGCCTTTTCCACCAACTGTCAGTTGCAAAATAAGGTTGCTTTGTTTGGGAGGGAGAGGGTGGAATCCTTTTTGAACGTCTCCTGTTCGTTTGAAGCAGGAGCACTTCAGAGACAATTGAACTGCTTTTAGGTTTTTCTTACCACCCAGCTTTTTCTTCTGATTGATCCTGCCGTGAACACACGGTTCTGTTGATGACATCGATTTGTTGCTATGGAAATAGTGGTAATGTCACAGATTCAACCCAGTGACTTTACTGCAGGTTGTTGCAGGAGAAACGGGCAAGGCTTTAGGGGAGAACCTCATTAACACTGAAGGCTATCAATTCTAAGCAGGTGAAAGGTAGATGGAGCCAACCTTTTGTGTAACGAAAACAAAAAGTGAACCCCTAGCAAATTCACCGAGTGCCGTGGAATGCCTCAGCACGCATTCTAACCCGTGGGGGTCTTTGACAAAATAAAAAATTTACACTTTCCCAGAGCATTCCTTCTACCCAAGTTTAACTCTCTTAACCCAAATCCTTTGCACTAAAACGGGGTTTCCCTTTTGATCTTCAGGACTCGGGCAGCCGCAAGTAGCTCCTCCAGCGCCCGCAGCCAGCCCAGCAGCAAGCAGCAGGCCCCAGCCGCAGAATGGAACCTCGGGAGCGGGTGAGATGCCTCACGGGGCGTGCGTTGACCACGGGTGTCAGACTTCGGAATCATGTTTTGAAGTTGAATCTGGGACTAAAGGGAGTTTTCCAAATGCCATTCATTACAGGGTTGTGTCTTGGAAAGAATAATTCTGATTCATATTTTAGAGTATGTGATTGAAAAAATGATTAAAGACTATCTTTTTTTTTTTCCAAGTAGGGTCTTGCTCTGTCACCCGGGCTGGAGTGCGGTGGAAGCATCACAGCTCGTTGGAGCCTTAACCTCCCAAGTAGCTGGTACTATGGGCACATGCCACCATGCCTGGCTAATTTTTTTTGTAGAAATGGTGTCTTACTATATTGCCCTGGCTGGTCTCAAACTCCTGGCCTCAAGCAGTCCTCTGTCCTTGGCCTCCCAAAATGCTGGGATTATAGGTGTGAGCCAGGGTGTCCAGCCAAAGATAGTCTTTCAAAGATACTTAACCGCCAGACTTTTAAAAAAGATCAGATTGATACATTCTTCTCTGTTAGTAGTTGACCAAGTAGTTTCTTCATTTCCCACATCTTCAGGTTTTACACCCTCTGACTTTGCATTCCTTTTAAGTTCTTGCCTTTTAACTATCCAGGACCCACTTACTAAGTTTGGCTCATCTCTCTCCGAGTTTCCTATTTTGGGCCTCGTGGGTGTTTATCATTTGCTTGAAGACAGTATTGCTTATATTGGTCATAGGTTCTCCTTCTCAGTTTCATGGATGAGAAATGGTTTCTTCATTTACTTTTCTCTGCAGCAGGTCCTAAGAGGCATTAATGGAATCATTTTGTTTACTTTCTGGCCTTTACTTTAGGAACCTCTTGATCTGGGAAGTCATCCGTTGAAAATTTGGATTTGTAGAATGTGGTTGGATTTATTTTTAGAGGTCCTTTTTTCTGTCACGGCTTCACATACACCTCCTCTCCTCCCCTCAACTATTAGTTTCTATTTTTCAGTGCTAAGATTCTGAGAAAAGCAAGGTTAAGACGTCACTAATGTTTCTGTGAAACTCTCAGGACTTTCTCCATTGCTCTTTGTTGTTTTTAATCTACCTTGCACTATCCGTTTACCTCTCTCGCTCTTGCACGTTCTCTCTCTTGCTCTCTCTCTCCTTTTATAAGAGGATCTATTTATGCACAACTCTCAAATTACATGCTGTTGGCCAGGCTTGGTGGCTCACGCTTATAAACCGAGCACTCTGGGAGGCCAAGGTGGACGGATCACTTGAGGTCAGGAGTTCGAGACTAGCCTGGCCAACATGGTGAAAACCCATCTCTACTAAAAATACAAAAATTAATCGGGCATGGTGGTGTGCACCTGTAGTCCCAGCTACTCGAGAGGCTGAGTCATGAGAATCATTTGAACCCAGGAGGCGTACGTTGCGGTGAGCCAAGTTTGCGCCAGTGCCCTCTAGCCTGGACAACAAAGTGAGACTCTGTCTCAAAAAAAATACACACACACACACACACACACACACTTTTGAAGAGAGTGGTGAAATAGACTCTCTAAAGTGGTAAATAATCATTTCCTTAGGCTTATATACAGATAGTATATTATTCCTCTCCCTCCCTCCACAGAATTATTTTTCTGGTTGTCTATCTTTGCCTTATGTTAAAATATATTTTTAAAAATCTGGGCTGGGCACAGTGGCTCACACCTGTAATCCCAGCACTTTGGGAGGCCAGGGCAGGAGGATTGCTTGAGCCCAGGAGTTTGACACCAGGCAAACATAGTGAGACCCTATCTCTAAAAAAATTTTTTTAAGAATCAGCTGGGCATGGTGGTGCACACCTATAGTCCCAGCTACTCAAGAAGCTCAAGTGGGAGGATCGTTTGAGCTCAGGAGTTTGAGGCTGCAGCGAGCTAAGATCGTGCCACTTGCACTCCAGCCTGGGGGACAGAGCAAGACCTTGTCTCAAAAAAATGAAAATCAGTTAATGTTCCCTAAACTATGTAGTGAAAGGAAATGAACTGGATGTGTACTGAGGAGAAGCTACCCAGCATGAAATAAATTGGATGAATGGATGCTTGTATGTGTTTTATAAAGTTATATATTATGTATGGGTATACACGTGTATTCTACAAAGTACATGTGTGTCCTTACACAATCTTGAGGTAATTACTATTGTGTGTGTATTGATCTCTCTTGACTCCCCAGTTAGAATAGAAAATTTTAACACAGGAACACTCCTATGTATATTTTTTACTAATTACTATGATTGCCTAGAAGGGTGTGGCACACGCTGTGGAAACCCAGTGAATAAATACTGGATAGATGGTGTATTGATATTTTTAGCCAAATTCTATTCTGAAGAAATGTTTTGATGTAGAGGGTATGAAATCACTGAACTAAATTATATTTTCTGAATTTGGACGTTGAGTTTTGCAGATACATGGTGCGTATAAAAGAACTCATCTGATTACCTGTTCTTTCCCAGTGCAGGGCAGCTGCTTAGGTTTGGATTAAGGAGGCGGAAGGGTCTTAGTGGTCACCCACTTACATGTCTTGACCAAAAACTGATTCCTGCCCTTTGCACCCGACTAAACTCATTCTTACGGACTTCATTCTAGACTTTCTAGTCCTTCAGACGCATTGAGATCTGGGAGTTGTGTGGGGATTTGGAGGCGATCTATTTGTGATAGGTCCCTTACATCCTGTCTTTCTTCATGTGACTAGTGCCTTGCCGTCAGTTTTACCAGTTACAAAAGTTGATTTTCTTTTTCTCCCCCGTTATCTTGCGCGTTGAGGCAAGAGAAGTGTTTAAGAGGGCGGCCTTCAGAAACAGCAGTGTCTGGATTCATTACCATTATTACCTAGACCTCGGGGCTGACATCAGCAAGCACAGCAGTGAGCTGCTGTGTGCGCAGCCTTCATTCTAGATTGCTTTTGTAGCCTCCAGCCTCAGTCTCTATTTGATCTGCATATCTCTTGCATACTAAAAAGGAAAAGCTTTGCCTCTCATGTTATATGATTTCACTAGTGGCTCCTCCAAAATTTAGAGTTACTGTAAAGCTTACTATAAAAAAGCTAAGTAGAATAGTAATAACTCCTTTTCGTTTGCGTTTGTTTTTAAAGGTTCCACTGTTTCTAAGGCTTATGGTGCTTCAAAGACATTTGGAAAAGCTGCAGGTCCCAGCCTGTCACACAATTCTGGGGGAACACAGTCCAAAGTGGTGCCCATTGCCAGCCTCACTCCTTACCAGTCCAAGTGAGTTGTTGCATAGAATAAGTTCAGAGCGTACTTATGAAATCGTAGAAGCTATATGGACTCTTGAGTTATTTATGCGTGAACTTCAGGGTCACCACCAAATATCACCAAATAGAATGGGTTTACTCTTTTTTTTTTTTTGCTGAGGAGGAAAGGGGTACAAATTGTGGCAAACTTTAACTCTTGTTGGAAAATATAGCAACAATAGCAATCTGCCATAGCCTGTGGGGTTTCACTCATTTTGAAAGAATTTGAAATTAAAAATTCTTAATGCTTAATCAGTTGATAGTCTTATGAGTAAAAATAAATATTTCTGATAATTCAAAAGGCATTTAATCTTCTCCTATAAACAGGTGACTTCGTCTTTGGTTTAGTTGGCTAAAATAATCTGCGCTATTTGTATTAAACACATGAACATACCCTGAACATAAATTTCTTTTATATGACTTTTTTCCACTAAAAATTAATTTGAAGCCAGGCGCGGTGGCTCATGCCTGTAATCCCCGCACTTTAGGAGGCTGAGGCGGGTGGATCACCTGAGGTCAGGAGTTCGAGACCAGCCTGGCCGACATGGTGAAACGCTGTCTCTACTAAAAATACAAAAATTAGCCTGATGTTGTGGAGCATGCCTGTAATCCCTGCTACTCAGGAGGCTGAGGCAGAAGAATCGCCTGAACCCAGGAGGCAGAGGTTGCAGTGAGCCAAGATTGCGTCACTGCCTTCCAGCCTGAGTAACAGAGTGAGATTCCGTCTCTCAAGATAAATAAACAAAGTAATTTGAATAGTTAAAAATTTTTTCAGAATCCTTCCAGATATGTTTATATTTATTCTTCAATACTCTGTAATGTAGGAAAGATATTTTTGCCTGTGAAATTATAAGTGGGGTACCTAATGTGCCCTGTGCCTCCTTTTTCCATGCCTCTCTCTAAGGTCATGCTGCTTTGGTGTGTTCTCCCTGATGGTCCACCAACATCGTGTATTCTATTCAGGGTGCGTTAGGAATGAGACAGAAGTGTAACACCAGTTATATCAGTTCCCATAACTGAAAACTGGCAAAATATAATTGCTGGTGTTACTGTATTTTCCAGCTTAGAACCTTTCATTAAGGGGATATGGTTGCCTTGGTGATGCTTTTTGGAGAAGGGAGAGAGTTTATAAATTTACTTATTTGACAGGAGAATGAGTTAGTATTAAATCACTTTGCATGTTTTACTATTTGCTTATTCTGTAAACTGTCAAACCGATGTGTCATCTTGGGGTTTTAATTAGCTGGATTAAAATACAGGTTGGAAAACGGAATATGCGTAAGACGAGAAAGGCTGTAGGAAGATGATTTCTTACTTGATCTTTTCCAAGGAAGACCCCAAACACTAATATGATCGATTTGGTTTGTAGGTGGACCATTTGTGCTCGTGTTACCAACAAAAGTCAGATCCGTACCTGGAGCAACTCCCGAGGGGAAGGGAAGCTTTTCTCTCTAGAACTGGTTGATGAAAGTGTGAGTATTTGTCATGCTGGGGAGTAAGGGCAGTGGACTCGCTGAGAAACAAAAGGCTCAGCTCTGCGGGCCTATGAGGTGAAGAATAATAGTAGGCCAGAGAGAAGCACGATTGTTATTGTGCTTTTCCCTCTGTCATAGTCTTTTGATGCTGTCTGGAGTAGAGGGTTAAGGTCATAAATAAAATCTTTGATCTTAAATGACAGCGTTTGTAGCAGTAGAAAGTAGTTGTCTAAATATATAAGTAGCCTCATGGGCAGGAGAAGCTGGAGACTGTCTGATTTGCTGGCAGGTGCACTCAAAGCACCGGGAGGTGATGCCTGCTTGCGAGCACCGTGGAGCTTTGGGCCACAGCAGAAGGCACACAGTTGTGACCTCGATATGGGAGTGGTTTTGTGGGAAATGGGTTCTGACTGTGCAGATTCTCTATTTGCTTTATTTAAACTAAACAAAACCATGATGATGAGACAAAATTCTACGCCATGGAAGCACGACAGTCTTGATAGCTGTTAATCTGTCCATTCGTTTTGTTAATAATTCCTGAAATTGCCGGGTGTGGTGGCTCACGCCTGTAATCCCAACACTTTGGGAAGCCAAGGTGCGCAGATCACTTGAGGTCAGGAGTTCGAGACCAGCCTGGCCAACATAGTGAAACCCCCTTTATACTAAAAATACAAAAATTAGCTGGGTGTGGTGGCAGGTGCCTGTAGTCCCAGCTACTTGGGAGGCTGAGGCAGGAGAATCGCTTGAACCTAGGAGGCAGAGGTTGCAGCCAGCCAAGATTGCACCACTGCACTCCAGCCTGGGTGACAGAGCAAGACTCCATCTCAAAAATAATAATAATTCCTAAAATGTACTTCAGCGTTCTTTTCAAACTGCTGCAGATTTCCTGTTTGTTCAAACTCCCAAATAGGGAGAAAAAAATAGACGTGTCTTTTGGAAGTTGATATAACACCCAAAATGTTTGTGTGATGGCAGAATCAATATTAGAACCTAATTTTTTTTACAAATTATTGCTCTAATGTATGGTGGTTGGCTAAAATTTCTTGTCCGCTTGTAAATTTTGGCTGACAGAAAAGCAAAAGTGAAAATCAGATCACAAGCGACTTGCAAACATGACTTATTCTGACATTTTTGGCAATGGCTCCGAATGTGAAGTGGTTTGTCACTGAGAGGGCACCGTGGAGGGAGCCGGTGAATCACCCCGTGCAGCACCTTCCTCGTGGGCTCTGGGCGTGTGCCTCAGTATTCAACTTTTTTTGTTTTATTGTCAGAATAAATTAAACTCATCATTGCCGTTTTGTTCTGTTCTGTTTCTCAGTTGAGGCTAATGCAGCATGATTATAGGATCAGCTAGTTGAAATTCTCATTCTTCAGCGGGGCCAATGACTTGAATGTGTGACTGTAAAATGCGGGTTCCTGGGATGTCCATAGCCCTCTCTGGACCCTGTTTGTGCAAGGGCCACTGCTCTCAAGATGTCACTTTGGTGCTGGGGTGGCCTGTGTTCTATCCCAATGTCACTTGGGTGCTGGGATGGCCTGTGTTCTATCCCAATGTCAGTTTGGTGCTGGGGTGACCTGTGTTCAATCCCAATGTCACTTGGGTGCTGGGGTGGCCTGTGTTCAATCCCACAGCCCTAACCTGCCCACGTGCTTCTGCAGGGTGAAATCAGAGCTACAGCTTTCAATGAGCAAGTGGACAAGTTCTTTCCTCTTATTGAAGTGAACAAGGTATGGCCGTGCTGACTTCAGAACTGACACCGCCTGGGGGTGGAGTGCGGATGAGAAGACGCTGGCCCAGGGGAGGGGTGTGTGGTGGCAGACTAGGGGTTTCTGTCCGATTTGATGGTAGTCTTAGGTTCTGTGGCTTGGCCTCCTTTGCAGGTGTATTATTTCTCAAAAGGCACCCTGAAGATTGCTAACAAGCAGTTCACAGCTGTTAAAAATGACTACGAGATGACCTTCAATAATGAGACTTCCGTCATGCCCTGTGAGGACGACCATCATTTACCTACGGTTCAGTTTGATTTCACGGGGATTGATGACCTCGAGAACAAGTCGAAAGACTCACTTGTAGGTAAGCTCGTGTATGAGAAGGAAGAGCAGGGATGACTAGCTTTCTTTGCAGTGTACGGGGTGGTGTCAGGCTTCAGTGCTTGTCATTCACCCTTTGCTGGCGTCAGAGTGGGAGCCTTGACCGCCTCCTGCTAACACGTGCATGTGTTTTAGACATCATCGGGATCTGCAAGAGCTATGAAGATGCCACTAAAATCACAGTGAGGTCTAACAACAGAGAAGTTGCCAAGAGGAATATCTACTTGATGGACACATCTGGGAAGGTGGTGACTGCTACGCTATGGGGGGAAGATGTAAGTGCTGGGATGGGGTCTTCAACACGCACAGGACCTCCTGGGGTTGGGGTGTGGTCTTGTCCTATAGGATGGAGCCTTCAGCACACACAGGAGGACCTCCTGGAGTTGGGGCGGAGGGGAGGTCTTGTCCTATAGGATGGGCCATCAGCACACATAGGAGCTCCTGGAGTTGGCTGGAGGGGGGTTGGTCTTGTCCTATAGGATGGGGCCATCAGGACACACAGGAGGAGCTCCTGGAGTTGGTGGGGGGGGGGGTCTTGTCCTATAGGATGGAGCCGTCAGCACGCATAGGAGGAGCTCCTGGGGTTGGGCGGGGTCTTGTCGTATAGGATGGAGCCTTCAGCACACACAGGAGGAGCTCCTGGAGTTGGGGGGGGTCTTGTCCTATAGGATGGGGCCTTCAGCACACACAGGAGGACCTCCTGGAGTTGGGGGGGGGATCTTGTCCTATAGGATGGGGCCTTCAGCACACACAGGTGGAGCTCCTGGAGTTGGGGGGATCTTGTCATATAGGATGGGGCCTTCAGCACACACAGGAGGAGCTCCTGGAGTTGGGGGAGGGAGGGGTCTTGTCCTATAGGATGGGACCTTCAGCACACACAGGAGGAGCTCCTGGGGTTGTGGGGGGGTCTTGTCATATAGGATGGGGCTGTCAGCACACACAGGAGGAGCTCCTGGAGTTGGGGGGCATCTTGTCCTATAGGATGGAGCCTTCAGCACACACAGGAGGAGCTCCTGGAGTTGGGGTATGGTCTTGTCCTATAGGATGGGACCTTCAGCACACACAGGAGGAGCTCCTGGGGTTGGGGGGGTCTTGTCCTATAGGATGGGGCTGTTAGCACGCACAGGAGGAGCGCCTTGTGGGGGCGGTTTTGTCCTGTGAGTTGGGGGCTTTCACCTTGTAGATGGGAAGGATTGTGCTGTCTGGTAAATATTTAAAATCCTTTATCTTACTTCTGTGAGATTTGCTGTGATTCAAGCTTTACGCGGGGAAATGCTCTTTCCCCTAACTCTAGGAAAGCAGTGATAGTTTTGATGTGTCTCTGAGTAGATTCTCATGTGTGAGGTCTGTCTTGTATGGATTCCATGTACACTGATTACATTCACTCTACTATTGACTGTTTGCCTTGCTTTCTATAAAAATCTTCTGTGTTCTTCCTGCTAGTGACACTTGTATATGTCTGGTGTTTGTTTTACAGGCTGATAAATTTGATGGTTCTAGACAGCCCGTGTTGGCTATCAAAGGAGCCCGAGTCTCTGATTTCGGTGGACGGAGCCTCTCCGTGCTGTCTTCAAGCACTATCATTGCAAATCCTGACATCCCAGAGGCCTATAAGCTTCGTGGATGGTAGGTTTTGTGGGGCTAAACAAAGGGTTACTTGAGGCTGGGCTTTGAGAAAAGCTGGTTACAGTCAGTATGGGAGCTTTCTGCCAAGCAGAAGGCTTCGTCAATGAATGGTGCAGCTCCTGTGTTTCTTGAAGGCATTATGCCTTCTGTGAGGATGGCTTTAAAGCCCTTAAACTGACAAACCTGTAATCCCAGGACAAACCTAGAGAGTGGGAGGAGGTGATTAGAATGTAAGTGCTGCCTGCTGACCTCGATCCTGCCGAAGGAAGGGACAGCCAGGCTTCGGCAGCGGTGTGCTGAAGGCACCTTTCTTTCCAGGGTTTAGGCTCTGGGCCTCTGTGGCGTCGGGGGGAACACGTTTGCTTTCTCTGTCAAGTCTTTGTTGCAGATCACATCTTCTAGTGTGTATTCACTAGACTCTGATCAAGTGTGGTGAGAACAATGGGCTTTTTGTTAGGATTAGATTGTTATTCCCAAAGCACTCAAGGGATGAGGAGAGCCTGTTAAAATCTCCTCGCTGTATCTAGCTTTTTAGGACGTTCAAACTCTGTCTTAAAAGAATGCTTCAAACTGAGGCACAGGGTGCAGGAATTGCAGGGAAAACACTTTGGCTCAAGCTTCAGTAATTCCCGTAGCTGTAGTCACGGGGGAAGAGTGTCAGTTTCCAGCTGCATCTTAGGATTTAAGCAGCTAAAGAATGAGCTCATTTTACATACTCCTCCTTTGTTTTGAGTCATTTGAACCAATGGCACTGGTGTTTGACCAGTTTCATGAAGCGTCTTCTGGAATGTTCATGTCACTGAGCCATCCTCATGAGTAGTACGGTCCACACATATCTACCGAACTGCAGGGCCCATTCATAGTCTGACCAGAACTAGCCACAGATTTGCTTTGTTCTTATTGCTTGATTTTCTTTTAGGCTCTGGAGTTCGACTCCAGGTTAATTGCATTCCCACACTAATGTCTTCATCTTTTACTTGTCAATAACCATGATCCCAGTCAACATAAAAAGCACGGCTGTCCCCAGAATAAAATAACTTGGCATTGATCAAAGACAAGCTCAGTGCATACATGCTACCTGGACAAGGATTAGAGATGTTTAGATCTTGGCTATAACAATGCAGAGTTTTTATCGTAAGAAGGGCCGCCTCTCTCCTTGCTCTGTTGACTCCTGACGAGTGGTCTTTGGTGGCAAATGTCTCCTTGGAGCTTTTGAAACCATAAACTTGTGTAGCTAGTAGTGGTGAAACAGATGGATGGGCCTTGCTGTGCCCCTGTGAGGGATTTAGCCGCTTGTCTGACAGGAAAAGGCAGCTGTCTGCAGCTCAGGGTAACATCCATTCTGTTAGATGGTCTCTGTTTAAGGAACCTGTTCTTTGTGTGGTTACCCACCTTGGGATGGTGTTTGGCCTTTCATCTCCGGTCAGCTCCTCTCCACCACCGCTGTGTTCCCGAGCCACTTTCTCCTTTGCCCCTTTTCCTTCATATCAATTGATGTGTGATCAAGAAGTACAATCAGTTTTCATAATAATTTAATACAAATTAATTTAACTTCAATATTAGCAAAAGTAAAATTTCACTAAGAAGGTAAATCTACAAGAAAAAAGATAATGCCTTCTGATAAGTTGCTCTGGGTTATAAAATCTTTTGGGCCAGGCACGGTGGCTCACGCCTGTAATTCCAGCACTTTGAGAGGCCGAGGTGGGCAATTGCTTGAGGCTAGGAGATCAAGACCAGCCTGGCCAACACAGTGAAACCTTGTCTCTACAAAAAATACAAAAATCAGCCGGGCATGGTGGCGCGTGCCTATAGTCCCAGCTACTCAGGAGGCTGAGGCACGAGAATCACTTGCCAGGAGGTGGAGGTTGCAGTGAGCCAAGTTGGTACCACCACACTCCATCCTGGGTGACAAAGCAAGACTCTGTCTCAAAACAAAAAAACCACTTTTGGCTTCTGTATCAGGCATAGGAGGCCTTTTATGGACACCCTTTTGCTATCATGGTATATTGACTGTCCCTTTCCACACTGGTACATTTCGGTGATGATCACAATGCAGCTGCTGGCTGAGAATGAGCATTAGCAGCTTAAAGGACTACCCCAGACAGCCACTTTATCGCTTACGGGTTGTTGACTTTCCCAGTTTCTGATTTTAGGCCTGGGGAGGTCCGGCCACTGCCAATATGCAAGGCTAGTTTAAGAAAAGATTCTTTGGTACTTTGGCACTGATTCTCTTCACCACTGGGGGGCATCAAAGCAACTGAGATTCAAAGAAAGGTCATTCCGTTTCTTCAGTAGACTTTGGGCCAGGAGCAGTGCCTCACGCCCTGTAATCCCAGCACTATGGGAGGCCGAGGGAGGAGGATTGCCTGAGTCCAGGAGTTTGAGATCAGTCTGGTCAACATAGCAAGACCGCATCTCTAAATGAGGTGGAGTTTCGCTCTTGTTGCCCAGGCTGGAGTGTAATGAGGTGATCTCAGCTCACCGCAACCTCCGCCTCCTGAGAATTGCCTTCAAGTGATTCTCCTGCCTCAGCCTCCCGAGTAGCTGGGATTACAGGCACCCACCACCACGCCTGGCTAATTTTGTATCTTTAGTGGAGACGGGGTTTCACCATGTTGGCCAGGATGGTCTCGATCTCTTGACCTCGTGATCCGCCTACCTCAGCCTCCCAAAGTGCTGGGATTACAGGCGTGAGCCACCGCGCCTGGCCTAAAAAAGTTTTTTTTAATGGGCCTGGGCATGGTAGTCCCAGTTACTTAGCAGGGCTAAGGTGGGAGGATCACTTGAGCTCAGGAGGTCAAAGCTGCCTTGAGCCATGATTGCATCATTGCACTCCAGCCTGGGTGACAGAGTGAAACTCTGACACAATTTTTTTTTAAATTTAAATATTTTAAAAAATATATAATTACGAAGATACCAACTTCAGCCGACATGACCGTGACCTGTGTGAAAGCTGGGCGGGTGGTGGGAAACCCGTGTCTGGCGCATAGCAACAAGTTGCACGTGGAGAAGCAGAAGCACATCGTATCAAGCGCTCGTCATCATTATTCGTTCATGTTTTCAGGTTTGACGCAGAAGGACAAGCCTTAGATGGTGTTTCCATCTCTGATCTAAAGAGCGGCGGAGTCGGAGGGGGTAACACCAACTGGAAAACCTTGTATGAGGTCAAATCCGAGAACCTGGGCCAAGGCGACAAGGTACCCAGCATCCCTAACCACCTGCACAGAGGGCTGTAAAGTGTGCAGAAGGATGGATTTAGAAACTTGGTTTTCGGCACCAGCTGTCAGAGCTGTAATTCTTACCCAGGGCTGTGACCTGAGCGTGGCGTGGGGGTTGAGCATCACTGGCAGAGGAAAGTAGCCAGGTGTGCTCATGGGAATATGTGTTACCCCTCAGGGGACTGGAGGCAGGAGAGTCTGAAGAACTCTTGGAGTCAATTCGTAGAGGGGTCTTGGAGCAGGGGTGACAGTCAAGCTTCATGGTGTAATATCACCTGCCTTCGGGTCCATGTTTCTTTCCTGTGATCCTTCCTGCAAATTTAAGCACCCACATATCAAAAAGATGTTTTTTGAGATGAGCATGAGTCCGGCTCAGTGTCAGACATGAGGCAGTTTCACAGGTGCTGTTCCTGGCTGTAGAATAGTGTGTTAACCTCATAGGCTGAGAGTTGCCGGCATTCCCTGATGAGGATTGGCCCTGACATTTGACTTTTAGTTGCGGCTTTCCTTTCAGTGTTTGTATTTAAACACCCTCCTCCCATCTTGATCTAAGCCTGTGTTCTGCCAGCAGTTTAGTGTTTAGATAATGTATTTCTCCTTTATGCCTGCTCTTTTATTTTCATCATATACAGTGTAGGTTTCATTCCTACTGTCCCATTTCACTGTATACCCTTATCCATCATTGTCAACAGCAGCTCTTAAGTGCTCTTATAGAACATCTCGAGAATTAAACACTGGACAGATCCTTGTTGTCCTGTCATGGGACACCCACTCTTTCGGTTCTCTCTAATCCCAGCTACCCAGGAGGCTGAGGCAGGTGGATCACATGAGCCCAGGAGTTTGACTGAGCAACATGGAAGACCCCTTCTCTTAAAACAAAAACTTTATTGCTAAAAAATGCTGACAATCATCTGGGCCTTCAGCGAGTTGTAATCTTCTCGCTGGTGGGGGTTTTTTTCAGGGTTGATGGCTGACCAATCACGGCAATGGTTGCTGAACATAGGAGTGTCTTTGGCAGTTTCTTAAAATAAGACAGCAGTGAAGTTTGCCACATTGGTTGACTCTTCCTTTTACAAAAGATTTCTCCATAGCAGGCGATGCTGTTTGACAGCATTTTACCCACAGGAGAACTTTTTCAAACTGGAGTCTCTCCCTCTCAGGTCCTGTCACTGCTTTATCAACCAAGCTTATGCAAATTCTAAATCCTTTGTCGTCATTTCAACAATGCTCACAGTGTTCTCACCACAAGAGATTTCATCTCAAGAAACCACTTTCCTTGCCCATCGTAAGGAGCAGCTCCTCATCCATTCAAGTTTGATCCTGAGATTACAGCAGTTCAGGCCCATTTTCAGCTCCCTTTGTAATTCTAGTTCTCTTGTTGCAGATCCCTCCTCCACCAAAATCTTGAAGCCTCAGTGTCTACCATGAGGGTTGGAATCAACTTGTTCCAAACTCCTGCTGATGTTGGGATTTTGACCTCCTCCCACGAATCCTGAATGTTCCTTTTTTTTTTTTTTTTAACTTGAGACAGGGTCTCATTCTGTCACTCAGGCTGGAGTGCAGTGGCTTGATCACAGCTCACTGCAGTTTCAACCTCCCCAGGCTCCCAAGCTGGGACTACAGGTGCTACCACACCTGGCTAATTGTATTTTTTGTAGAGACTGAGTTTTGTCATGTCGCCCAGGCTGCTCTCAAACTCCTGGGCTCAAGGGATCTCCCTGCCTCAACCTCCCAAAGTGCCAGGAGTTACAGGCGTGAGCGACTGTGCCCAGCCAACTGTTCTTAATAGCATCTAGAATGGTGAATTCTCTTCAGGTTTTCAGGTTTTCAATTTACTTTCCCCAGATCCATCAGAGGAATCACTGTGGCAACTATCGCCTCATGAAATGTGTCTCTTAGGCTTAAAAAGTCAAAATTACTCCTTGATCTGCATGGGCTGCAGAATAGATGTTGTTATCAAGCATGAAAACAATATTAATCTCCTTGTTCTGTGCATCTCCATTGAACCCTCAGGTGAATAGGTGCATTGTCAATATATTAATCTCCTTGTACTGTGTGTCTCCATTGAGCTCTCGGGTGAACAGGTGCATTGTCAATGAGCAGTCATATTTTTAAAGGAGTCTCTCTTTCTGAGTAGTAGGTCTCAACAGTGGGCTTAAAATATTCAATAAACCACACTATAAATAGATATGTTGTCATCCAAGCTTTGATATTCTATTTATAAAGCAGAGGCAAAGTAGATTTAGCATAGTTCTTATGAGCCCTAGGGTTTTTGACATGGTCAGTGAGCACTGGCTTCACGTTATAGTCCCCAGCTGCATTCGCACCTAACAGGAGAGTCAGCCTGTCCTTTGAAGCTTTGAAGCCAGGCATTGATTTCTACTCTCTAGGACGCATGTTCTTGGTGGCATCTTCTTCCAGAAGGCTATTCTGTCTATGTTGAAACTCTGTTGTTGAGTGCAGCCACCTTCATTGGTGGTCCTAGCTAGATCTTCTGGATAACTTGCTGCAGCTTCTCCATCAGCGCTTGCTGCTTCACCTTGCACTTTTGTTATGGAGATGGCTTCTTTCCTTAAACCTCATGAACCAACATCTGCTGGCTGCCATCTTTTCTTCTGCAGCTTTTTTTTTTTTTTTTTTTTTTTTTTTGAGACAGAGTCTCACTCTGTCACCCAGGCTGGAGTGCAGTGATACAATCACAGCTCACCTCAGCCTCTGGAGTAGCTGGGACTACAGGTGCACACCACCGTGCCCTGACAGTTTTCTGCAGAGACTGGGTCTCACTATGTTGCCTGGCTGGTATCGAACTCCTTGGCTTAGGCAATCCTCTCGCCTCTGCCTCCCAAAGTGCTGGGATTACAGGTGTGAGCCACTGCACCTGGCCTCTTCTGCAGCTTTCGACCTCTCTCAGCCTTCACAGAATTGAAGAAAGGTGAGGCCTTGCTCTGGGTTAGGCTTTGGCTTAAGAGAATGTTGTGGCTTGCTTGATCTTCTATGTAGACCACTGCAACTTACTCCATATCAGCAGTAAGGCTGTTGGCTTTCTTATTTGTGTATTCAAAGGAGAGAGACAGGAATAGTTGGAGGATCAGTCAGCATACATGCAACATTTATCAATGTAAGTTCCCCATCTTATATGGGTGCAGTTAGTGGCACCCCAAAACAACTACAGTAGTGACGTTAAAGATCACCATAGGCCGGGCGCGGTGGCTCATTCCTGTAATCCCAGCACTTTGGGAGGCCGAGGCGGGCAGATCACCTGAGGTCAGGAGATTGAGACTAGCCTGACCAATGTGGTTAAAATCCCGTCTCTACTAAAAATACAAAAATTAGCTGGGCGTGGTGGGTGCCTGTAGTACCAGCTACTCGGGAAGCTGAGGCAGGAGAATCGCTTGACCCTGGGAGGTGGAGATTGCAGTGAGCTGAGATCGTGCCACTGCACTCCAGCCTGGTGACAGAGCGAGACTCTGTCTCAGAAAAAAAAAAAAAAAAAAATCACCATAACAGATATGATAATAATGAAAAAGGGCCAGGCATGGTGGCTTACTCCTATAATCCTAGCACTTTGGGAGGCCAAGGTGGGTAGATCACTTGAGGTTTGGAGTTTGAGACCGGCCTACCCAACATGGCAAAACCCCATCTCTACTAAAAAATACAAAAATTCGCCAGGCGTGGTAGTGCACGCCTGTAGTCCCAGCTACTTGGGTGGCTGAGGCAGGAGAATCACTTGAACCTGGGAGGCGGAGGCTGCAGTGATCAGAGATTACACCACTCACTGCACCCTAGCCTGGGCGACAGAATGAGACTCTGTCTCAAAAAATACGTATATAATGAAAAAGTTTGAAATCTTGCAAGAATTACTGTGTCTTCGTGTGACACAGAGACGTAAAGTGAGCACCTGCTATTGGGAAAATAGTGCATTTACTTGACCCAGGGGTGCCACAAGTCTTCAATCTGTAAAAAATGCCGTTATCTGTCAAGTGCAGTAAAGCAAAGCACAATAAAGTAAGGTGTGCTTGTAGTTGCAGCAAAGACTATGACCAAATGGCTGCTAAGGCCTGAAATATTTACTGTTCGGCTTTTTACAGAAGCAGCTTGCTGATCCCTGGCCTAGACAAGGAAAAGGTGAATCTAGGCCTAGACATGACTGCCGTGTTTTGAGCACGGGAGGGATGGTTGATCGTTGCTGCGCTGGATGTTTGTGGTCCGCATTCTGTATTTCCTACATCTGTGGCCTTTGGAGGATCAGAGGATCGGGAGAAACAAATCTTTGTCTTTCATACAGTGTTCAAGCAAACAGGAAAACAATTTCACTTTTAATTAACTCAGTGTAATTTAGGATTAACTCTTTTATTGTGAAGGAATTATCTGCCTCAGAAATTGGCTTATTAGAACTTGGCTTATTACCTTCATGGGTTTTGTACTTGGCACATGTGATTTCTAAAACTACAGAATGAATGATTCCCTGTGATCATGTGTGATCTTGAGGATATAGAGACACTTACCACCTAAACGTAAGGGCAGGCTTTGAGCTGCCTCTCGGTCCGATCCCAGGCGCGGCTCGGTGCCTCACGCTGTTCTTTTCTCCCGAAGCCGGACTACTTTAGTTCTGTGGCCACAGTGGTGTATCTTCGCAAAGAGAACTGCATGTACCAAGCCTGCCCGACTCAGGACTGCAATAAGAAAGTGATCGATCAACAGAATGGATTGTACCGCTGTGAGAAGTGCGACACCGAATTTCCCAATTTCAAGTACCGCATGATCCTGTCAGTAAGTAGCCTCGGTAGATGAGAACCACGGTTGTGTTCACTGAGGCCCTCCCATGTGCCAGGCACTGTGCTCACAACAGTAGAAACAAAGTCATTCCTGGTGGGAAGCCTGCAGATGAGTAGGTGTGGAAGAGCTTATCCATCCTCTTTTTCATGCCAGCAAGTGGTGTTGAGATGCCCCAGCTGATTCAGTCTTTCGTGCATGTCATACAACCATAGCGGCAGTGACACTTGCCTGCTGATAACTGCTGTGAAGTAAATTAATTTGAAAACGGCATTTATAGACAGCACTAATTGTACTTATACAGCCAATGCCCGTATTTAGTCATTTTCATGTGGATAATCTATTCTCTAGCTTTAGTATAGCTGACTTCAGAGGAATGTGATGGTGTGCTGATGTGAGATTGTTGCTTTTTTGCATTTTAAGAATTGTTTCTTTCTGTTTTAAAAACCTTTAAAAAAAGTTGTAAAGTTGGGTTTAAAAAAATTTTTTTTTTTTTTTAAGGAACAGGGGTGTCACTCTGTTGCCCAGAATAGAATGCAGTGGCATCGTCACCACGCACTGTGGCCCCAACCTCCCGGGCTTAAGCAGCAGTGGCATCATCACAGCTCACTGTGGCCCCAACCTCCCGGGCTTAAGCAGTCCTTCCACCTTGGCCTCCCAAGTAGCTGCAACTACAGCTGTGCACCACCACACCCAGCTAATTTTTAAAATTATTTTATTGTACAGACAGGGTCTTGCTCTGCCGTTCAGGTTGGTCTCAAATTCCTGGCCTCATGTCATCCTCCCACCTCAGCCCTCCAAAGTGCTGTCATTACAAGCCTGAGCCACTGCACCCAGCCTTAAGGTTTTTATTTTGTTTTGTTTTGTTTTCAATGATAGAACTAGGTGATAATAGCAGTTTAAGAAAACAGTTTAAGGCCAGGCACAGTGGCTCACACCTGTAATCCCAACACTTTGGGAGGCCGAGGCGGGTGCATCACCTGAGATCAGGAGTTTGAGACCAGCCTGGCCAACATGGTGAAACCCTGTCTCTACTAAAAATACAAAAATTAGCCCGGCGTGGTGGCGGGTGCCTGTAGTCCCAGCTACTCAGGAGGCTGAGGCGGGAGAATCACTTGAACCCGGGAGGCAGAGGTTGCAGTGAGCCGAGATCGCACCATTGCACTCCATCCCAGGCGACAAGAGCAAAACTCCGTCTCAAAAAAAAGAGAAAAAGAAAACAGTTTCACATTTTTCCAGAAGATGATTTGGCAGTAATATATCAGAAGCCTGAAAAATGTTCATGTTGGCCAGGTGCGGTGACCCGTGCCTATAACCCCAGCACTTTGGAAGGCTGAGGCAGGATGATTGCTTGAGGCCAGGAGTTCGATATCAGCCTGGGCAACATGGCAAGACCCTGTCTCTACAAAAAGTAAAATTAGCTGGCTGTGTTGGTATGCACTTGTCCCAGCTACTCATGAGGCTGAGGTGGGAGGATCACTTGAGCCTGAGAGGTCAAGGCTGCAGTGAGCCGTGATCGTGGCACTGCACTCCAGCCTGGATGACAGTCAGACCCTGTCTTTAAAAAATAAATAAATAGGCTGGGCGCGGTGGCTCACGCCTGTAATCCCAGCACTTTGGGAGGCTGAGGCGGGCGGGTCACGAGGTCAGGAGATCGAGACCATCTTGGCTAACACAGTGAAACCCGGTCTCTACTAAAAGTACAAAAAAATTAGCCGGGCGTGGTGGTGGGCACCTGCAGTCCCAGCTACTCGGGAGGCTGAGGCCGGGGAATGGCATGAACCCGGGAGGCGGAGCTTGCAGTGAGCCAAGATCGCGCCACTGCACTCCAGCCTGGGCGACAGAGCGAGACTCCGTCTCAAAAATAAATAAATAAATTAAATAAATAAATAAATAAATAAATAAAATGAAATGTTAGCTTAGCAGGAAAGTTCTACGTTTAGGCTCATTTTTTGTAAACTATAAACTTTTCATTGAACTAAGATGAAGAAAATTTGTTTTAGTTTATGGAAACATCAGCCTTTCTGTTAAACTCCTCCACAGCGCAATCTCCCGCACACTTGTTTGATTTGATATTTATCACACGTCTGCGTCATTGTAGTTCTTGCCCTATGTAATGAGATGCTCTTTGCTTCTTAGAAGGATAGCGCAGGGTAAAGGAAGTGTGAGCCCAGGATGTGATACTGTTGCTGTGTATTGAGAGTGCTTTTCACTTTTAACTGGTTTCGTCACCTTATTTTTCATCATAACATTCTCTATATTAAAAGCCTTGTACACATGCAAAATGAAGATGTAAAATCGTCAAAATGATGCCTTAAAGAAAAACTACTTGTATTTCTACAAAGGCTTTTACTTTAGCAAGTGGATTCTTTGAGATCTGCTTTCTTCCTTGACTTTCTCCTATTTAATTTTACACCACAGCCCAATGGGAGACATTTGATTGCTCATTTCTTTTGCCAGGTCAATTTGGTGACTGACAGAGGCCCACGGGCAGGCTCTTCAGTTGTCTGGGTGCCCAGCAGCGACAGAGCTGTCTCACGGAACTCCTCCTAGGGACTGCAGAGTGGGCAATTGAAAATGCAGAGAACTCCCCCAATTCACTCAAAACCCTTCATCCAAAGCCAGCTGCACCTGGACAGGAACTAATCTGATGAGCCTCTCTCTGTCACCCAGGCTGGAGTGCAGTGGCGCGATCTCAGCTCACTGCAACCTCCGCCTCCCGGGTTCAAGTGATTCTCCCGCCTCAGCCTCCTGAGTAGCTGGGATTACAGGCACCTGCCACCATGCCTGGCTAATTTTTGTATTTTTAGTAGAGACGGAGTTTCACCATGTTGGCCAGGCTGGTTTCAAACTCCTGACCTCGAGTGTTCCGCCCGCCTTGGCCTCCCAAAGTGCTGGGATTACAGGCATGAGCCCACTGCACCTGGCCCTCTCTGGAAATTATTTTAATAAGTGGAAAAAGAACATTAACCTCTCCCCATCTTCTCAGTGTGTCTTTTTATTATTTCTTTGCTGAAATAATGTAGAATTGTGTTTTTTAGGTAAATATTGCAGATTTTCAAGAGAATCAGTGGGTGACTTGTTTCCAGGAGTCTGCTGAAGCTATCCTTGGACAAAATGCTGCTTATCTTGGGGAATTAAAAGACAAGGTCAGCCACATATTTTATTATAACTTCTATAACTTTTAATGGTTCTCATTCTATAACACTGACCCCACACACTTTTTTTTTTTTGAGATAGAGTCTTGCTCTGTTTCCCAGGCTAGAGTGCAGTGGCGCGATCTCAGCTCACCGCAGCCTCCGCCTCCCGGGTTCAAGTGATTCTCCTGCCCCAGCCTCCTGAGTAGCTGGGATTACAGGCACCCGCCACCATGCCCGGCTAGTTTTTGTATTTTTAGTAGAGACAGGGTTTTACCATGTTGGCCAGGCTGGTCTCAAACTCCTGACCTCATGATCTGCCCGCTTCAGCTGCCCAAAATGCTGGGATTACAGGTGTGAGCCAGCCTTGCCCAACACTGACTCTCTTTTTGCTGTTTTATATTTTTTAGTTTGTTTCTTTGTGGTGTTGTATACAGTTTCTCAGCCTGGTAATTATTTAAGAGTTCATCTGATGTTATCTAATTTTGTCCATTTTGGATGTGCTTAACAATGAAATAATGTATATAAAAGTACTTTAAAACCAAAGCACTTTCTAAATCTAAGCCACTTGTTTCTCCTGTTCCTATTAGCACATCAGAGCTAGTGTGCCTGAGATGACTTAGGTCGGGAGGTGTCCCTGAAACAACCTGAATTATTACAGGCATGCTTTTTTAACATAGTAAATACCTTCCAGAAAAGTTGAGTCAGATCCTGGTTAAAATGCACATATATCAAGTTCCTGGGTCTGTCCTATAAAACAATAATAATAAATGCACATATAAGGTGCCTGCCATTTGCCATTTCAGCCCATCAGATGCAATTCTTATGCAGTGACTTTCTTCCGTAAGATAGCTTTGTCCATTTCATTTTTATAAGTTTGCATTTTCACATATTAGGTTTATTTAATGCACAGAATAGATGGCTAATAATGCTGAATTTAGGAAAAGTAGTTGCTTAGATAAAACATAAGGAAGACCAATAAAAGCTATGTTTTCTGGGCCACATAAATGGGCACCTGTCTGTAGATGGCTTTTTCCCCCGATTTCCTCCACATTGGTTGGAATACTTGTAAAGGCCACAAAGACGAAAGGCTTTGCCGTTTGTTCTGGTGTGTTTTTCTTTTTCTTCCTGTCCCCAGTTCTGTCTGTTTGGGCTCTGCCCCTGACTCTTTTTTTAAATTGTCCATGAGAGCTCTCAAAATAGTCTCAACAAATCCTGTTACAGAAATAACTAGAATTGACTTTAAAGTGTGATAGTATCTTTTGTCTGTTTTTACCTGGTCCTCAATTTTTGTATCAGATTTTAAGGCCCAAGTCAGCCTTTCAGGATTTTTATGAGCTTATTATATTTGACTGTTTTTACTGCCGGTGAATGAGGACACATAGAAACTTCCCCGAGGAACCGTGAGATCTTGGAGTTCGCACTCCACGCCCCTCGTCTTGGAAGCATAATTGCAGCCGTGTGATTTTCTCAAGCTTTAACCCATTGTTTTATTTTCATATCTGAGGTTTGGGTTTTAATCAAGTAACCTTTACAGAAAAGAGTTATGTATAGCAAAGCTGCTTTCACGCTCTGCGTGACTTGCAAAAAATACTAGGTTGGTGTGAACTATTAATTTTTTTTTTTTTGTCAAAGTTCTCAATCAACTCTGTTAATATAGTTATTACACATTTATTTATGCATCTTTATACAAAGTATATTCTCTAATTCCTGTCTGTTTACCAGACTCTTTTTTTTTTTTTTTTTAATAAAGAAACTTAAATTGCATTTGAGGAGTGAGAGAGGGAAAAGGATTGTTTTTAGGCCTTCCCTAGCCTTTGCCCACCTCAACAGCCTTCTCTGCTTGCACGCCAAATCAGTAGCTATAAATACAGAGGCTGAAATCATGAATGATATTGAACTTTCTTCTGAGTGTTTTTCCTTTTTTTTTTTTGAGACAAGGTCTTGCCTCGTCCCCACGTTGGAGTGCCGTGGTGTGTGATCATGGCTCACTGCAGCTTCAAACTCTTGGGCTCAGACAGTCCTCCCACCTCAGTCTCCTGTGTAGCTGGGACTACTGGTACACGCCACCATACCTGGCTTAAATTTTTTTTTTTTTGGTAGAGATGGGGTCTTGCTATATTCCTCAGGCTATTCTTGAACTCCTGGCCTCAAGCAGTCCTCCCACCTTGGTCTCCCAAAACATTGGGATTATAGTCACGCGCCACCATACCTGACCTCCTCTTATTTTTATTTATTTATTTATTTTTTTTGAGAGTCTCGCTCTGTAGCCCATGCTGGAATGCGGTAGTTCAGTCTCAGCTCACTATAGCCTCCGCCTCCCAGGTTGAAGCAATTCTTCTGCTTCAGCCTCCCTAGTAGCTGGGATTACAGACACCTGCCACTATGCCCAGCTAATTTTTGTGTTTTTAGTAGTGATGGGGTTTCACCATGTTGGCCAGGCTGGTCTTGAACTCCCAGCCTCAAGTGATCCACCCGCTTCCGCCTCCCAAAGCACTGGGATTACAGGTGTGAGCCACCGTGCCCAGCCTTAAAGCTTTAGAAACTTCCTAAGAACGTTTTTAATTTTTTGTGTCTAGTAAAACACACATAACCAAATTTGCTTTTGTAACCATTTTTACGTGTACAGTTTAGTGGCGTTGGGTACATTCCCATTACTGTGCCCCCGTCACCACCATCCTTTTCCAGTACTTTCTTTAATAGGCAAATTCATAGAGACAGACGACAGACTTGTGTTTTCCAAGGATGGAGGGACGGGGAGAATGGAGACACACTGTTTATGGGTGGCGATTTGAAACTCTGCACATTAAGCAATAGCTCCTTTTCCAAAACCGTGTTCTCCCTGGCCCTGACAGCTGCCATTCTACCTTCTATGAATGTGATGAGTGTTTTAATCTTCAATAAGATTCTACTTAAAACAGTTTTATGTAATGTTACCTGTAGATGAGTCATTCCTAAGTGATTTCAAACTACACAGGAGATGCATTTTCAGAAGTCTTTTTAAAAGTCTTATCAGTATTTGCAAGTTGTCCAGTGGTTTCCATATGTCAAGTTTTATATTTGTTTTTGCAGAATGAACAGGCATTTGAAGAAGTTTTCCAGAATGCCAACTTCCGATCTTTCATATTCAGAGTCAGGGTCAAAGTGGAGACCTACAATGTAAGTAAGGGCCCGGGCAGCAGGGTTAGTGGTGGGGAGGTGCTGTTTGTCACCCACGGCAGTGTCGCGACACTCACTGGCAGGGAGTTACGGTGCTCACTGTGTGCCAGACCCCGGTGCTGACTTTGCCCAACACAGGTGCTGTTATGATCCCTATTTTCAGATGAGGAAGGAGAGAGAGCTTAAGTGTCTTGTCGAAACAACGGTGGGGGGTGGGGAATACTATATGGGTTTTTTTGTTTGTTTGTTTATTTATTTATGTATTTATTTATTTATTTCAGTTAAATCCTAGGATTTTTTCGTCTGTGTTCTGACAAAAAAATTATAACGCATGCAGTAGAGTCACATCTTTGACAAATTTAGATTGTAGAGAAGTATATTAAGTATATGAGCCAGGCGTGGTGGTGTGTGCCTGTGGTCCCAGCTACTCAGGAGACTGAGGCAGGAGTTCAAGGCCAGCCTGGGTAACATAGTGAGACCCCGTTTCTAAATCAGTCAGTATATGAAACAAAGACCACATGTAGTTAAAACTACCTTGAAAATTCCTTAAATTGCCCATAATACCATATATTGATTGATTATTTATTTATTTATTTATTTATTTATTTATTTATTTATTTATTTATTTGAGACAGAGTCTCTGTTGCCCAGGCTGGAGTGCAATGGGATGATCTTGGCTCACCACAACCTCCGCCTCCCGGGTTCAAGTGATTCTCCTGCCTCAGCCCCTCGAGTAGCTTGGATTGCAGGCACCTGCCACCACGCCCGGCTAATTTTTGTATTTTTAGTAGAGACGGAGTTTCACCATGTTGGCCAGGCTGGTCTCGAACTCTTGACCTCAGATGATCCACCCGCCTCGGCCTCCCAAAGTGCCGGGATTACAGGCATGAGCCACCGTGCCCAGCTTAGTTATAGTTATAATCAAACAGTATTTATTGAGCATGGTCTGCCAGATACTGTTCTACATCCTTTATGTGGAACATCTCACTTGAGCCTAGTAACCCTATATGTAGAAACTATGGTTACTCCATTTTGCCACTGAAGGAATTACGTGCAGAGAGACACGGGCATTCAGAGAACAAGTCACTTGCCTAAGTCGCATGCTAGCAAGTGGCCGAGCTAAAGTCCAACCCAGGCAGCCTGACTTCAGAGCTTTGCTCTTGATCGTGCTTATGAATATCACGGGATTTAGTACCGACCAAGCACACAGCAGTGTGACAGCCCTGGGCTCGCCTGTGCAGCCTTCCTGGGTATCACTCCGTTCTGCCCGGAAAGGCACCATTCAGGCCGTGAGTGTAAACGTACGAGTGGGAAGGGGGAGTGGTAGAAACGCCCCTGCTTATTGCAGGGTTTACTCATGTATTTACCTTAATGCCTGTTCTTAGGCGGCTCCTATAAACATTAAATGAGATAGGGGATCAGATATCACTGTGAAACAATGTCAGGGAGTGGGGTGGGGCTGGGGGGGATTTTTGGGGTCGTTCAGCCCCATCGTGTCTGGACAGGGAAGGTGAAGTGAAGAGATGCTGCCTCCCCAGAGCTGAGACACAACAGACTCGGTCCTCTTCCTCTGCTGCAGGTGCTCTTTCTTTCACCACTCAGCTTTTCTTGAAATGGAAGTTTGAAAGTTTAGCTTTCAGAACTAGCTGTGTGGCTTTGCGCAAGTCACTTGTCCTCTCTGGGCTGTATCCCCTGCAGTAGGGAGAATAAATGAAACTAGAGAAACCCTCTAAAGTCCATGTCACTAGGATTCTAGGCTTCTGAGTGTTTGGGAGCTTGGGTAAAGAATCAGAAGGGCCTGTGCTAGAGAAAGGACCTGTTCACTCGCCCAGCCCCAGACATTCAGGACGAGGCCGTCACTCACTGGAATGACTGAACTCTGAACCCGGTGTGTCCGTTCCCTCCCGCTGGGCTCATTGAAACCACTGAAGCAAAAGGGGTTTCACTGCTCCACGCCACGCTTCCACCGCTCACAAACTGCTTCTCTGTTTTTGAAGGACGAGTCTCGAATTAAGGCCACTGTGATGGACGTGAAGCCCGTGGACTACAGAGAGTATGGCCGAAGGCTGGTCATGAGTATCAGGAGAAGCGCATTGATGTGAGGGGAGCAGTGCCGATCGGGCAGAAGTTTGCAAATAAAGAGCCAGAATGGAATGGATTTCTTTCCACCTCCGTGTGATAATCCCGTGTTAGCTTCACAGCACAGAGGCCCTTTATGGCGGACTAAGCAGTTTCCTCTCTTACGTGCATCTCAGAACCCATTGGTAGGCAAAGGAAAATACGCTCAGGTGGCTGTGGTGTAGACCGCGTCAGGCCTAGGGAGTCAGCCAGTGGTTAGTGTAAGACCAGTCACTCCCTCTGTCTTCAGGCTTCTGTCAATTTCATTATCATCAAGCAGGAATTATGTCGTAAGTCACTGACCCTAACTTCAGACCGTGAAGTAAATTATGTAACTAGGTTTTTGCTTCTCCGGCGGTGACCGCCCCTCACAACCTGGGTTCTTCTCAGCATGGGGACCTGAGAAGCGGTTGTGGGCACCTGGGTATTTTAGTAAGTGTGTCTTCCTAGAATTCAAAGGCTCTCTCTTTCTAGAGGTGCTACGTAGTTGTTAATGCTTGGAATGGCAATAGGGTAGAATTATTAATCAAAGGCATATCTTTTATATCTGAAGAGTATCCTTCCTTCAGGGTTTAATAGACTGAGTCAGATGGGTCTGATATTAATCAAAATTGTCTCTTCTGAGGACCGCTGATAAGCATTGACTTGCTGTCCTCTAAGGAAATCCAAGCGGCTACAAAGCGTTTCTTTACTTTTCACTTCAATTAATGCCGCGCTTCGCTTGGTGAATGCGTACTTTTTCTACCTGTACACATTCCTGTATTCGTGTATTTTGTTTTTTTGACTAAAGCTATGTTACATGGAAAGCATTTTGAAGGCTTTTGTTTCCCTTGCTTTGTTTTAATAAACAATATATTCTTTGCTTGTGAATCCTACTTTCTTTGAATGCAAAGAGTTCCTATAACTGGAAAGCAATTAATTAGCCTTCATAATAAATGTTCACTTGGGGGAGATGTTAACTCATTATCAACCCGAAGATTAGTCCAAGGCATGGAGATCCTTCTTCCTAGTGTTTGCAGCCCTGAAATGCATCTTTAAAAGCACGAAAACACTAAAAACAAAAAGCCATTTTGCCTGAGGATGCTGATGATCTGGCACTTGGGATTTTATTGATGTTTATGCAGCAGTCTAACACCAACCAGGCTTTGAAATGTGTACAGACAGTGAGCTGGTAAGAAAACAGTAATTATGCTAGTGGGCCTTTCAGTCAGCAAAAGCATGCTCGCTCTGTGTGTTCTTAATCATATTAATTATCTATCTGGTGGCTGCAACACACCGCCTGCCATTGGCTGCACATCTCGCCCTCGTACCCCGGCAGTGCGGCGGTCACTCTGCAGCCAGAGGACCTGCTGCTCATCGCTGCACATGCCGCCTGTGGAGGCTTTGGGAGATGGGGAGTGATGGTGTCCTGTCCGTCTACCCCGTCGCTGTCTGCTGTTGACATAGGAGCCAGCCAGCCCTAGACGGGATGACTTCCGTTCCTGAGGACAGACACAGAGGGACTCCTGCTCAACCTCGCTAATTGTTTAGACACATTCCTTCCTACCCTTCTCTAGTCTCAGGAGATGGTAACTGGGTCGCATTTCAGTCTCTGACTGAGGCCTCAGCCATTTTTATGGAAGTTCTTTTCTGTCTGACCTTGCTTATAAAGCATCGACGAGAAAATAACAGTCTTCAACCCTCTTCTGGATTGACAAATTGTGGGTGGGAAGTGGCGATCTAGCTTTCAGCCCAGTAACCAGTCTTTTATGCCTACTAGTCCCAGCACTCCCTCCTCTCCCCACGTGTCTGTCCACACAGTGAAGAGGCCTGACCAGCCGTGGCACCAGGACAGGACGTGTCCAGGGAACACTAACACCTGCCCTCGTGCCTTCTCAGTGGCCAGCGTGATGAAGCCAGCACGTCTCCGTGGATGTGATTGGAAACCCAGGGGCAGTGCCAGGGGGAGGGCTCCCTCGAGGAGGCTGTTTCTAACATTTCTCCACTCAAAGATCAGATCACCAGCAGAGGAAACTGGCTCCACTGTTGGGCTTTTCAGAGATTTTGGTCCCTGAGGGTTGCCTAAATAGATTCTGGCCCACAGTTTGTAGAATTCTCTGGGATATAGTTTACCTCGAAAGGCCGTTCATGTTGTTCTATTTCTGCTCTTTGACTTAGAGATCAATGTTGATTTTGCGTATACCGTGACATCAGCGTTAAGCAATTAGGAGAAAAAAATCTAATCATTTCGCCTTTATTTAAAGTGGTTCTTGAATTCCCTCCAGTCTCATTGTGAAAGGGGCAGGGAAAAAAATAAAAGGGTAATAATCTGATTTCTGTCCATATTTCCAGTGTTTTATGCTTTCCATTGAAACCTTGCTAATCTCTCGCGTGCTGTTCCTTTTTTGAACCGCAGGGTCAAAAATGTTCCCCTCCCCCACTTCTGTTTCCTGAGTGGGCTGTCTTCAAAAAGTATAAATACTATTGATCGTGGTATCTAATACACTAACGAAACCCATGGTTATTGACTACGTAATTAATATACTGTCTAAAAGTGAAGTTTGGCCGCCCAGTATGTAAAGGTTTATATTGGCTCGTGTTTCTTTGGCAATATGCCGCCCAAGGTTTTATTTACAGAGGATGAAACAGGTTGTTTGGTCTCCTTTTCTTCTTTTCACCTGTTAGAAGGCCACTATGCCCCTAGTAAATTGATTGTTTCCTTGTCTCAAAGAGAAGATTCCCCCCACTCCCCGGCCACCTTTTATGTGGTTTGTTAATTCTTAGTCTTATATCCACTCTGCTGGTAGAGTTCTGGCTTTTATAAACACCTTTGGAAATCACCGGTTCCTCAAAAAGAGAGCTTAGATGTTTAATTTTCACTTATTAAAAAAAAAACCTGGTATTTTTGTTATTAAGACATTAAATGTTTAAGAAAAAAAGGATTATTTGGACTATTGACTGTTTCTTAGGCAAGTAATCATGTTTGTTTGTTTGTTTATTTATTTTGAGATGGAGTCTTGCTCTGTCATCCAGGCTGGAGTGCAGTGGCGCAATCTCCACTCACTGCAACCTCCGCCTCCCGGGTTCACGCCATTCTCCTGCCTCAGCCTCCCGTGTAGCTGGGACTTCAGGCGCCTGCCACCACGCCCGGCTAATTTTTTGTATTTTTAGTAGAGACGGGGTTTCACCGTGTTAGCCAGGATGGTCGCAAACTCCTGACCTCGTGATCCACCCGCCTCGGCCTCCCAAAGTGCTGGGATTACAAGCTTGAGCCACCGCGCCCGGCCTCCATGTTTATTTTAGAAAAATAATCTGCAGTTAAGAAAAACAAAATTGGCCTGGCACAGTGGCTCATGCCTATAATCCCAGCACTTTGGGAGGCTGAGGCGGACAAATCATTTGAGCCAAGGAGTTCGAGACCAGCCTAGGCAACATAAGGAGACCCCTCGTCCCTACAAAAAAATAAAAATTAGCTGGGCGTGGTGGCACGTGCCTGTAGTCCCAGCTACCTGGGAGGCTGAGGTGGGAGAATCACCTGAGCCCTGGGAGATCGAGGCTGCAGTGAGCCATGATTGCACCACTGCACTCCAGCCTGGGCGACAGAGCAAGACCCTATCTCAAAAAAAGAGGGAAAAAAGGGTGGGTGCGGTGGCTCTCCCCTGTAATCCCAGCACTTTGGGAGGCCAAGGCAGATGGATCACCTGAGGTTAGGAGTTTGAGACTAGCCTGGCCAACATAGTGAAGCCCTACCTCTACTAAAAATACAAAAATTAGCCAGGTGTGGTGGTGGGCTCCTGTAATCCCAGCTACTCGGGCAGCTGAGGCAGGAGAATCGCTTGAACCTGGGAGGCAGAGGGAAGGCAGAGGCTGCAGTGAGCTGAGATGGCACCACTGCACTCTAGCCTGGGCGACTGAGTGAGACTCCATCTCAAAAAAAAGGGCAGAAGAAAAATAAAATTACTTAGGATTTCATCAACCAGTAATAAACACTTGTGTAGCTGGCTACTTTTTTCTTTGTTTTCTTTTTTTTTTTTTTTTTGAGACAGAGTCTTGCTCTGTGGCCAGGCTGGAGTGCAGTGGCGCGATCTCAGCTCACTGCAACCTTCACCTCCCGGGTTCAAGCAATTCCCCTGCCTTGGCCTCCCGAGTAGCTGGGACTACAGTCATGTGCCACCACACCCAGCTAATTTTTTGTATTTTTAGTAGAGACGGGGTTTCACTGTGTTAGTCAGGATGGTCTCTATCTCCTGACCTTGTGATCCGCCCGCCTCGGCCTCCCAAAGTGCTGGGATTACAGGTGTGAGCCACCGTGCCTGGCTCTGGCTAGTTTTTTCTATGTATCTGTGTGTATAGAGTTTAAATTAAAAATGGTAGCATAGTACGCATATCATTCTGTAATGCTTTTCTCCTAGGATGGACATCTTTATTTTGATAAAAATTGCATTAAAACCACCATCAGGCCAGGTGCAGTGGCTCACACCTATAATCCCGCACTTTGAGAGGCCAAGGCAGGTGGATCCCTTGTGATCAGGAGTTCAAGACCAGCCTGGCCAACATGGTGAAACCACATCTCTACTAAAAACACAAAAATTAGCCGGGTGTGGCGGCTCACGCCTGTAATCCCAGCTGCCCGGGAGGCTGAAGCAAGAGACTCCCTCCCCGAGAGGCAGAGGCTGCAGTGAGCCAAGATCGCACCATGGCACTCCAGCCTGAGCGACTGAGGGAGACTCCATCTCAAAACAAACAAAAAAATCACAAACATAATTAAAAGATTTACTAATCATTAATAGCTTTAGATAAATAATTTTAAGTGGTGTTTGGTTCTTTGGATGTGTTTTCAGCCAATTCACTCTTGCAGGATGCTTATACTTTTCTAATTGTTATAAATTCAAGATTTCACGAGCAGAAGCGTTTATGCTTTGTGGCACTGAAAATCTGTGCCTTCTCTTGTTCTGTTAGGCTCTCTGATTGATTTTTCTTTGCCTAAGTCCAGGGATAACTCCTCTAACCCCGTGTACCATCAAGGGCTGGCAGGTAATTTGAGCAGGCCCTTCCTTGGAAGCAGGTAGATTAATGTAGGGAGGGGAGGGGGAAGGAAGGCTTTGGAGCCCTGGTTTCATCCTGCCTACTACACAGATGGGGGTTGTGCCTATGAAGAGGCTAAACTCTTGTTTTCCACCACCCTGGCAAAAAAGGCCTCTTGAGAATACATTTGACTTGCCTATAAATCAACCTGATTATCTAAAGCTATTAATGATTATTAAGTCTTGTAATTATATTTGTAATGGTGGTTTTGAAAAGTCATTGAGAAAAGTAGTCGCTCATCTTCATGGTTCCAACCTCTCAGTATGTGACTTTATTTTTTGAGATGGAGTCTCTGTCAGCCAGGCTGGAGTGCAGTGGTGCGATCTTGGCTCACCGCAACCACCACCTCCCGGGTTTAAGTGATTCTCCTGCCTCAGCCTCTTGAGTAGCTGGAACTACTGCACACCCAGCTGATTTTTTTGTTTGTTTATTTGTTTTTAGACAGAGTCTCACTCTTGCCCAGGCTGGAGTGCAGTGGCACAATCTCGGCTCACTGCAACCTCCGCCTCCCAAGTTCAAGCAGTTCTCCTGTCTCAGCCTCCCAAGTAGCTGGGACTACAGGCGCCCGCCACCACGCCCAGCTAATTTTTTGTATTTTTAGTAGAGACGGGGTTTCACTGTGTTAGCCAGGATGGTCTCAATCTCCTGACCTCGTGATCTGCCCGCCTCTGCCTCCCAAAGTGCTAGGATTACAGGTGTGAGCCACTGGGCCTGGCCAATTTTTTTGTATTTTTAATAGAGATGAGGTTTCACTATGTTCGCCAGGCTGGTCTCAAACTCCTGACCTCAGGTGATCTGCCCACCTCAGCCTCCCAAAGTGCTGGGATTACAGGTGTGAGCCACCACGCCCAGCCTTAGTATGTGACTTTTTTTTTTTTTTTTTTTGGAGACAGAGTTTCGCTCTTGTTGCCCAAGCTGGAGTGCAATGGCGCGATCTTGGCTCACTGCAACCTCCACCTCCCAGGTTCAAGCGATTCTCCTGCCTCAGCCTCCGGAGTAGCTGGTATTACAAGTATATGCCACCGCGCCCAGCTAAGTTTGTATTTTTAGTAGAGATAGGGTTTCTCCGTGTTGGTCAGGCTGGTCTCAAACTCTCGACCTCAGGTGATCTGCCCACCTTGGCCTCCCAAGGTGCTGGGATTACAGGCGTGAGCCACCGCGCCTGGCCAGTGTGTGATTTTAAATCAAGATACCTGTCCCTGAGAACTATGGACTATTTAGAGCAAGGCTTGGGGGCTAAGTAGTCATATCACAGTGAAATTAGAATGCAGTTGAGGGGGAAATTGCTGGAAGACTGGAGTCAATCAGGAAAGACTTCACAAAGAACTGGGTGATTTGAGACACAGATTAGAGGCTTCATTTAGGTTGGGGCTATCCGGTCTGTACGAGGAAGACCGAGGCATGCGCTGTGTTCGTCACTGACATGAAGCCACGCGGTGCCACGGAGGCTGGTTAGAAGCACTGAACGGAAATGGGTTCCTGGTGCAAATAGGATAGTGTTTGACTATGGGCTGAGTGAAAGGTTCTTTTTTTTTTTATTTTTTATTTTTTTGAGATGGAGTCTCTCTGTTGCCCAGGCTGGAGTGCAATGGCACGATCTTGGCTCACTGCAACCTCCACCTCCCCGGTTCAAGTGATTCTCCTGCCTCAGCCTCCTGAGTAGCTGGGATTTCAGGCATGTGTCACCACATCCGGCTAATTTCTGTATTTTTAGTAGAGACAGGGTTTCACCATGTTGGCCAGGCTGATCTCGAACTGCCGACCTCAGGTGATCCGCTCACCTCGGCCTCCCAAAGTGCTGGGATTACAGGCTGAGACACTGTGCCTGGCCAGTAAGAGGTTGTTGTGTTATCCATTGCCATACCCCTAACCTGCAATGGGTTTGTCGTGACAGTGTCTGACTTGCCAGTGAGCTCGTGGGTGTTTGTGAGAGGCTTTGAACCAGCCACCTGGCTGCATTTGCAGCTTCTCAGGCTCTTAGGAGCTGTCGCTTTACACCCTCTCCTTAGCTGTTGATGAGTCTCAAAATGTATACTTTTCAATAAAACAAATCATTTTTTTCAGCCTTGAATAGACCCTGTGAAAAACTGAATCCCACCTGCCTTGTGAGAAATATTTATACAGCCAACTCAAAAGTGATCATGTAAACTTTTAATAATTGCGAGCCGTTCTTATAAAGTTATGCCCGTTCCCTAGTGCATTACCCAGTTGGTAATTGGAAGTTTGTGCTGTCATTAAAAATGACAGCTTCCTCAGATAACATTCTTGGTGCTTGTAAAATGCAAATAACCAAACCTATATTTAACTAGTGTGTGGTGCAGCTTCCTTTCAACGGCCAGGTAACCTAGGGGCTGGTGCCTGTTATGGAGGAGGGCTTTCCGCAGGGAGCTGCCGCTTTGTGCTCTTCGATGCCCTGTCCTGAAATGGAGTCAGAACAGCCAGGACTTTTTAAAAATAAGCCCCAATTGGACTCTCATCTCCTCTCACCGTTGACACTGCTGTTCATGTTGAAGTTTATTTATATCTTCAGTCAGCCATGGTACAGAGGTCATTTCTATTGGCCTAAAATTTCAGAGGCTTATATGTTTGCCTGGGAAAGCTGATCTCCTCAGCACTTAGGCTTGTAATGCAAAGCCTGTCTCTTGCAGAAGCTTTTCTGCTTCCATAACACCACGACTCCCACCGTCACCACCACCACCAATTTCCTGCTCCACGATTTATTCAAAATCTGAATAGCTGTATAAGGTGCATCCGTGCAAATGAGCTCTCCTCCTCTAATGGGCTCTTTCCAGGCAGCAAACCTTCCACAAAGGAGCCACTAATTAAGCAAAAAACAGTTTGTCTTGCTTAGCCACATTTCAGGAATCCAGCAGTCAGTTTAGAAGATGGCAACATCCTTTATAGCCGTGATGGTAATAATATTCTTTCGTCTCATACCAGGGTCTCTAACTGGCAATTTGGGTGTCTGGGTGTGCATGTGTCCCTGTTCTGTCTTGCTCTCCATCTTGAAGAGGAAGATTTGTTTCCGTAGACTTTTATTTTTTTGGAAATCCTTGTTGAATTTACTCAGTAAGGATCAAATCCATACTAAGCCTTCCCAGTTGGAAAGAGGTGCTGCCCGAGTGTCGATTTGCAGTGGGGGCACGCACAGCCTCTCCAGGAAGACGCCTGTCAGTCAAAGCAGCTCTCTCGTGAGAGGGTCTGACTGCTCGGTTCCCTTCCATCTCCATCTGCTGGAGAATTGAAGGTGTTAGCAGGCTCACCGGGCAGCAACGCTCAGACCAATGTGCAGGCCACCGCCACGTGCTGCACGTGCCTCCTGATAGAACCTTGAGCTCCTGCAACCAAGCCTCATTTTGTGTGTGCGTTATTAAGGTGCCGGTGACTAGGAAAAGCAGAGCCCTCTTAATTAGAGAGCGACATCCTTGCATAGTGGTAGTGTTCCGTTTGTGGCATAATTGTCACAGCAAATTACCAGTTAGGTTAAATATTGAGCTGGTAGTTCTCAGCGCTTCCATTCTTGGCTCCACCCTGTCCCGCCTACCCTCTCCCACCCTCACCATCACCTGCTAGCCTGCACGTCTGACTTGATCTTCTGCCAAGTGACAGCTTTTAAGTGAGGCTTAGAGCAGATACACTTTACAGCAGGAGCAATAAATCTAGCTTTGGGCAAGTTACACGATGCCAGGAACATCTGAATGAGGGGGGCAATTTTTGCTGTGTGTATGGGGGTGTGCTGGGTCATCTCGTGGGGCTCGGCTATAAAACTGGGTCCTCCGTATATCTGACATGGTGTCTGTCCCGTGAGAAGATACTTGAGATGACACAAGAAATGCGAAGGAAATAGAAGACCTGGTCCCTTCTCAATTTCCGTCCATGGCGGGGCGAGGGAGCCTCTCAAAATGGAAAAGCACTTTCTATAAGCAAAACCAGAGTGACACAGAGGATGCTGAGTACATGGTGTGCGAAGGGAGTCCAGTGAAGGAGAGGGGACAATCTGGTGGAGGGAGACACAAAACCTATGAGTTGTCATCGTGAAGGTGCAAAAAAGGGATTGGCTGGCCGGGCATGGTGACTCACGCCTGTAATCCCAGCACTTTGGGAGGCCAAGGCGGGTGGATTACCTGAGGTCGGGAGTTCAAGACTAGCCTGGCCAACATGGAGAAACCCCGTCTCTGCTAAAAATACAAAATTAGCCGGGGTGGTAGTGCATGCCTGTAATCCCAGCTACTCGAGAGGCTGAGGCAGGAGAATCGCTTGAACCCAGGAGACGGAGGTTGCGGTAAGCCGAGATTGCGCCATTGCACTCCAGCCTGGGCAACAAGAGCGAAACTCCGTCTCAAAAAAAAAAAAAAAAAAAATCGGCTGGAAGAAAAGTCCATTTCAAACTGAAGTACCGGCATGCTGAGCAGGAGCCAGTAAACCAGGTGCAGGTGATACCAAGAAAATTAGCTTGGTTTGAGTGGTGAGTCTTTGTAGAAAAATAAATGAGATTGCTGCACACTGGGAGGGCGGCCTGGATCTTCATTTCCTTGGAGCTTAAGACTTAAGCCCTGTGGAATGTAGGTCCTAGGAGTGTCCTTTGTCGCTAATTGATCTTTCAGCTGCTCACAGAGCTGGCATTCTCGCAGGCCAGGTACACGGGAAGATAGCGCCGGAGCAGCCTGCCTCCGCTTAGCCAACTGCATAGCTGAGGAAATCCTGCCGGGCATGTTATTGGAGGGTTGTGCACTCTATTCCTCACGAGCTTCGTGCTGGGATGCTCATTTTCTCTGGACAAAGATAGACTGGCTCCCTCTCTTGTTGATGGAATGGAAATTCCCTCTTGCATTATGGCCCATGTGATAACTTTGGTGGCGGTGGTGTGGGGATAATGAAGAGTCTCTTAATGGCTCTAGTTAAACCTGGTAACATCACTCTATCACACTGCAGCCGGCTGTGGGAATCTAACCCACTTTTGTATTCCTAAATGCCTAAAACCTGCCACCGGCATCTTTGCAGCATTAATAAGGAACCAGTCATCGCTCGTCTGTGTCCTGGAACATATTTATAAGCCTGTGTTAATTTCTGGACTCCAGAATGGCGCCTCTTCCAATCCCAGCCCTCGGTCAGTCTCCCCGGATAGACTTGGGAAGTCAGGTCATTTCGGCCACACATCACCATTCTCGGTCCCTGAGCCGGGCATGCTGGTTTAGTGCCCTCAAAGGAAGAGAACTCATTTTATTCTGGAAATTGGGAAAGTGAATTTGCTTCAGGACCTGCCTAGGTCTAATTAGTCCAGTCCCTAAGCAGGCCTGGCTCCGTGTCTGAGGCATGCGTGCACGTGGATGGGGTGTGTGCACACGTGTGTGTGGCATGTGCACGTGTGTGCCCTGGCAGCCACTATAACGTGCCCGGCAGTGGCCGCTGTTCGCCCAGGTTGGCCTGGTTCAGTCCTGCTTCTCAGGGTGGCTGGTGGACGTGGCCACCTTACAACCCCCAAAAGCCTTCCGTGTGCACCCCCAAATGGAGAAGGGGCCGGGTGGGGTGTGATTAGGAAATGGGGGCCACGTGCCAAGACAGAGGAAGGGGAAATGGGGAGAAAACAACAAGAAAAGGAATAGGTGGGGAGAGAGGTCATTTTAACCTAAATTAAATAATGGAAATGACCATTATGAACACAACGAGGGCAGGGATTCCGCAGTCAGAGCTGCGAGACCGTGACAAATGGCTCTCCAGGGAAACGGGGCGCAGCCTCCTCTCCTGGAAGTCAGGAAAGGGGTCTCTCCACCAACCAGGGGCGGGAGGCAGAGCCTGCGCTGCCGGATTTAGCCTGGAAGTTAAAATCGCTGAAGCAGTTTATAGAAACAGCAGAGTGAGCCGCCGCGCACAATCAGTAGGCAGGATCCAGAGACGATGGCATAAATGTTTCAAATGTGCTCAGGGTAATTAGTTTTGAATTACCATGTGCATATTTTAAACATTTAAATGATCATCCCAGGTTTTCGAAAACAGTTGCACGCGGCTTGATGTCACCTCTCCTCCCGGGAGGCCTCCCCAAGGGGACGCAGCCAGGTGGGGGCCTGGGCGTCCCGCGGCCTCAGCCGGGGAGGGGCGCGCGCTAAGCCCGGGGATCAGCGCGGATTAGGCCGCAGCCGCAAGTCCTGGAGCAGCCGCTCGCCCGGGACTTCCCTTCCTCCAAGCCTGCGTCGGCTGTGCCAGGTTTTCAAAACGATCTGCTCAGCGTTTAAGTTTCCCATTATGCCTGAAAATGCTGTTCCACGCGGGCAGTTTTTCTCCCCCGTTTGATTTCCTGGAGACCCGGGTGGCTGGGAAACTTGAAAGGTGACTGGCCAGGTGGGAACCGCGTTTGGTGTTTGAAGCCAGCGACCTTGTCCGCCAGGCTTTCGAGGCGACCTGCCTTCCAGCAACTCCATTCTCCTTGGGGTTCGACTCAGAATGCAAAAGACGATTTCCAAATTTCCTAATTCCGGAGGCGCTGGGAGGGGCGAAGGTTTCAGGCCTGGACCCACCCCCCGCCCGCGCCTTCCCTGCCGGCTGCAGGGGCGGATCCAGGCTGCGCCCTGGGGTGTCTCACAGAGGCCCTGTCGGCGGGGCGCAGCGCGTCGGGGTGTCTAAAGTCAGATCCCTAACTTCAGGCACCCGAATTTAGCATCGTGGCTTAGAAACGCTGCCCTGCGTCCCCTTCCTCCCGGTTACAAGCTGTTTCTCCAGCAGGTGGAGCTGGGAGAATAAAAACTATGAGCCTGTGCCTGGGACCTTGCAGAGGGAGCTATCTGTGCTGAAATCCTGGTTGAATGAAAATTGTTCATTATGCAAACTGTCTGGTTCAGTACACAGAGGCAGCCCCCAGGCGCAAACCCCAAGTAGCTGCTTCTTCTCTCCCCAGATTAAAACATATGAACTGCTTTGATGTAATCTTATAACAAAGCCTAATAGAAATTTTATTTCTTTGAAGTTGCCTGTCATTTCTTATTGCCCCCCTTCTCCCGTCCTATGAATACCCGCACAGTCTGGGATATGCAGCCGAGTTTAGACTGTATTTGACGATGGGAACAGTGTGTTTTCCTCGGCAGTGGTCTGAGTTATTTAAATGCAGTTACATTGCTTGCAACATGTTTAATCCCTTGGGCTTTTTCCCCCCACTATTTATCATGTTAATAGAATGCTACAGAATATCACATTACGCAGTGTGTTTAAATTGATAAATTATATTAGAAATATATTGGATAGGAGTGTTAATGGTAAGTGGGTTTTTGTAGAAATCGTTTCTCATTAGTAGATCAGCTGCTCACAGGGTAGAAATTGTAAGGATTTGGGAATACGCTAAATTTATGACCTATTTGGCTAATTAAAATTAAGGCATAATTTTAGCATGAAGTTACTGCAAGACTTTGCAGAGAGGGTGGAGAAAGAAACTTGCCCAAATCCAGTTACTTTTAAATGTCAGTTGCCATAACAACTTCACATGAGCCATATTTTTACTTGAAAATTCCTTTTAGGATTCGGTTGCTATAATAATTTGCCTCAGCTCTTTTTAGGAGACATATTTTCCAATTTTCCTTCTGTGATCATTTCAAGACTTTCATTACTGTAATGAAAAATGACCATGGAAACCTCAACTCTTCCTTTCTCCGTGTGCAGGAGCAGAGTGGTCCCCCGAAATAGAAATATAGGTTTCCAGGAGGTGTTCTGTAGGAAGGCACCCCCAGGCCATGGGGGAAGGGGCCAAGCTCTGGGGATCCATTGTTGCAGGAGCCAGTTCCCTTCTGGGTGGGAATTATGAAGCCCACAGAATTTTTTGAGGTGTGGCTGTTAAGCTTTTCTATGTCCTGGGAGTTTTGCATGAGGCAAAGGCCAGCCTGACCATCTCAAGGAAGAATGAGTCTACTCATGTATTATGAAGGTCCACTGGGGGCCGTCAGCTTGTCATTCAGTGGAACTGCTGGTATTTGATGAGCGAGTGAGGCAATCCCCAAAGTATTTACTTAGAAGCAAAGTGGTAGCAGAGTAAAGTTCAGTGCCCTTTCTTTCGGTGTTTAGCTGCTAACCTTAATTCATTAGCCAATATGACCTCCAAGAAGCACCTGCAGCTATGCTGTGTTCTGGCCACAGACACACAAGAGGGGACTAGTTTCTGCCAGACTTCCAGATCTCTCTGGGCCAACACCGTCGTTGCTGAGGGCAAGCTCGGGGTCCCGAGGAAAAGGTCCTGCAAGCGGGAAGAACATTACATTTCAAAAGACTTCTGGTTCCTCCTTCTGGGGGGAGCATGGCTGCTCTTGCTGACTGGTGTCCCTGGCAGAAGCTGTAATCGGGTCTCTGGCTTTAGGGATACCATAGCTCCTCTCTTGGGAATTGCCATGGTTCTTCCTCTCTGTTTTCCATCTTCTCTTTCTACATCAACTCTTTGGTGGGATCTCCAATGGCCACATCTTTTTTTTTTTTTTTTTTTTTTAGAGGGAGTTTCGCTCTTGTTGCCCAGGCTGGAGTGCAATAGCACGATCTCAGCTCACTGCAACCTCCGCCTCCCGGGTTCAAGCAATTCTCCAGCCTCTGCCTCCGGAGCAGCTGGGATTACAGGTGCTCACAACCATGCCCGGCTAATTTTTGTATTTTTAGTAGAGACGGTTTCACCATGTTGGCCAGGCTGGTCTCGAACTTCTGACCTCAGGTGATCCACCCACCTTGGCCTCCCAAAGTGCTGGGATTACAGGGGTGAGCCACCATGCCCGCAATGGCCACAACTTTTTTGGGGGGACTCTAAAGCTCGAAAGGGGACAGCGGGGCTGGGCACGGTGGCTCATGCCTGTAATCTCAGCACTTTGGGAGGCCAAGGAGGACGGATCACCTGAGGTCAGGAGTTCGAGACCAGCCTGGCCAACATGGTGAAACCCCATCTGTACTAAAAATACAAAAATTAGCTGGGTGTGATGACACATGCCTGTAATCCCACCTGCTCGCGAGGCTAAGCCATGAGAATCCCTTGAACCCGGGAGGCGGAGGTTGCGGTGAGCCGAGATCACACCACTGCACTCCAGCCTGGGCAACAGAGCCAGATCCATCTCAAAAAAAAAAAAAAAAAAAGGAAAGGGGACAATGGGCCTCCTGCAAGGAGCAGAGCAGAGGAAAGAGGATACCTGCTTACCTCCTGCCCTCCCCCAGGAACTCCTGCACCTCCTGATGTCTTCACATGTGCAGCGAGGGGGACAGTTGTCTCTCTCACCTCACAGGGAGGAAGTGAGGATCAAATGCAGTAATTTGTGAGAAAGAAAAAACATAAAACAGTCCATAAATGTGCAAGGAATCATAATTATTATATTTTCTCCTCTGGGTGAACCAGAGTTTGGATGTATGAAGCTCACACACGAGGAAAATCAACCGGGCCCGATCCATGAGCTGCTCTTTTCAAATCTCAGTGACGTGCCTCTGGAAGAGACTTTGGTGAAGGTTTGCATCTGTTTGGGGATGTCCAACGTTTTGATTGTTCTGTACACGTCCGCTGAAATGTAATACTTGACATTTCTCAAGAACCCGTTGTATTTTTTTTTTTTAAACCGTGTAACTGAACTATATGTTCAGGGAAATGGAAATAAAACATGATTGCTTAGTTTAGATATGAAAGTGGAGTTTCTGCTTTATTCTCACCCTCCTTTGAGGACACTCATTCTTTCCCCACTTTCCGGCCCCCAGGCGTAGAAAATAGACTGTTCCTTTGCACATGAGGGAGGCAGCGTGGGGAGAAAGACAACGTGAGGACTGTGGTCAGGCAGATCTGGGTTCAAATCCCCCATCTTCCATTTACCTGACCTCAGAATTTATTCCCTCGTGTGTAAAGCAAGGGTGATATTAACGCATGCCTTCCGGGACAGTTGTAAGGATTAGAAATATCATATACAAAACACCTAGCGTATCGTGGGCTAACATGTTTTTTTCTTTTATGCATCTAATTCTGGGAGACGTGGGCTATGTTTTTTAAAATGCAGTGATGCTTGCTATCCACGCTGAAAGAAAAATGGAAATTCCTTTGGTCAGTCTGGCCCAGCTGCTGGCGCCCTGGGACCTCTGGGGGGATATTTGCACGCCCTCGGGTGATTAGCATGAGGCAGTTTCTGGAGTCTGGGGGTGACCGTCATTTCTTAGAGCTCCTGAAGGCAAATTTGGGACAGTGGGTGAACAGCATTGCAAGCAGGTTGGTTTTGACTCAACCAAAAAAAGTGCTTTCTAATGATCAGAACCAACCTGCGACATAATAGGTTGCTCTAGAGGAGAATGAGCTTCCATCCCTTTCCCATCGACAAAAGGTTGGTAAACGTCTGCAAAGCCCCCTGTAGGAGCAGAGCCCTGTGCTTGGCCCTGGTGACTGCGGGCTTCCGGTGAGGACACGTGAGGAGGAGCATCCCTGGTTCCCGTGCTTGGCTCAGACTTCCCTTTTGGCTCCGTTCCTCCCTGAGGGTGCCTTGTGGGCAAGATGCTCTGCTGTGGTCTCCCACTTTAGAAACCGCCTCAACGAGAAGGGACTCAGGGCTGAGTGACCCTCTGAGACAGGGACATGGTTTAGGCAGGTGTGTGGCCTGTCTTTGGGAAAGGTCCAATGTCCCTGTGGCTTTGTTATGGATCCAAAATTACAGTTACTCGGCTAGGCACAGTGGCTCACGCCTGTAATCCCAGCATGTTGGGAGGCTGAGGTGGGCGGATCACTGGAGGTCAGGAGTTCGAGACCAGCCTGGCCAGCATGGCGAAACCCCGTCTCTACCAAAAATACGAAAATTAGCCGGGCGTGGTGGCAGGCGCCTGTAATCCCAGCTACTCGGGAGGCTGAGGCAGGAGAATTGCTTGAACCCGGGAGGCAGAGGTTACAGTGAGCCAAGATCGCGCCATTGCACTCCAGCCTGGCCAACAGAGCGAGACTCTGTCTCAAGAAAATAAAACAAACAAACAAAAAACCAAAATTATGGTAACCCAAGAGGCGGCTGGGAAATTCCCATTCACAGCAGAGGATCCAGTGGGGGCCAAGAGAGAAGGCTTTGTCCTGGGAGCAGTTCTCTGGGTTGCTGTAGCTATCACAGTAGATTGAATGGTGGCCGTCCACAAGATACGTCCACCTGGAAACAGTGAATGAAACCTCAATGGGAAGAAGGGTCCTTGCAGATGTGTTTATGTTAAAGACTGCAAGACGAGGTCATCCTGGCTAGGGTGGGCCCTAAATCCAATGACAAGCATCCTTCTAGGACAACAGAAGGAGAAGAAGACAGGATGCTCAGAAAAGGGGACATGAAGACAGAGGCAGAGAGGCTGGAGAGGTGTTTCCTACAGACCCAGGAACACCAAAGATTGTGTGCAGCCACCAGAGGCCAAGAGAAAGGCACAGAACACAGCCTGGACAACACGGCGAGACCCCAGCTCTAAAAAAAAAAAAAAAAAAAAAAGTAGTCATGGTGTCACATGCCTGTAGTCCCAGCTACTCAGGAGGGAGGCTGGGGAGGGAGGATGGCTTGAGCCCCAGGAGGCAGAGCCTCCAGAGCCATGATTATGCCACGGCACACCAGCCTGGTGACAGAGTGAGACCCTATCTCAAAAAAAAAAAAAAAAAAAAACAGAGAAAGAAAAAAAAAGAAAGACATGGAACAGATTCTCCCTGAGAGCCTCCAGAAGGAACCAACCCAGCCAACACCTTGATTTCAGACTTCTGGCCTCCAGAGCTGGAGAGAAAGAGTTTCTCTTGTTTCCAGCCACCCAGTTTGCAGTCGTCTGTTTCGGCAGCCCCGGGAACACAGGCAGCCCATTGTGTCTGCCATCTTGAATTATCCTGTGTCCTTTCGGCAGGGTCAGTGGAGAAGCCGTGGGTTCACTCAGGTCTCCATCATATTCATTCGTAACTGGGATCCCTCACTCCGGGGCTGTCCGGTTCGAATCTTTATGTCCCGGCTCACCTTCTTTCATGCCCCAATGCCTCCTGGTGTCTGCCTTCTTCTGCGTCAGGTATGGCTGCATCCTTAGTGACTGGGGTTCTTATCACTTACCGGTATCTGAGCCAGCTCCGAGGAGCACGGGGCCCTGGGCACAGGCTCCCATCCCACGCAAAAAAAAAAAAAAAAGGCACATCAGCAACTGGAAGAACAACCTTTTCAAAAATCACCTTTTGAAAATAGTGGCACAGGCGCGGTGGCTCACGCCTGTAATCCCAGCACTTTGGGAGGCTGAGGCGGGTGGATCACGAGGTCAGGAGATCGAGACCAACCTGGCTAACGTGGTGAAACCCCGTCTCTACTAAAATTACAAAAAATTAGCCGGGAATGGTGGCGGGCGCCTGTAGTCCCGGCTACTCGGGAGGCTGAGGCAGGAGAATGGCCTGAACCTGGGAGGTGGAGCTTGCAGTGAGCCGAGATCGCGCCACTGCACTCCAGCCTGGGCGACAGAGCGAGACTCTGTCTCAAAAAAAAAAAAGAAAGAAAGAAAATAGTGGCACCAAGCATGCAGCAAATAGCTTTCAGCCACATTCCGCCAGCCATAAATTTGATCTGTTTTGACCTGGACACAGTTGTTTCCTCTCCTCCCTTCAGCCTCTGACTCTGAAATGGCAGCGGCCAAGTACCCATTGTCATCAGCAGTGAGTTCTCGTGGTGAAAGGCGCTTTAATGAGAGAGTTGGCACCACATCCTGCACCTCGGCTTGTATTGTTCCCTCAGCAAACTTTTTAGTTAACGAGTTTGGGGGTTTTGATCTGGAGAGCACTGGAGAGAGAAGCTGGAAGGCCCAGCAGTGACATCCCTTTGGAGCCGGCGCTGTCTTCCAGGAGCTGAAGATCAGCCTGCAGGGGGTCTAGAGGCGGGCCGTGCATGTGGCGTGCTGGGCAGTCCCATCCCATCCACCGCTGCCCCCTGCTTTCTCCTAGGAGAACAGCAGAACTCCTGGGTGTGGTTCTTTGAGCTTCGATGGGCCTGCCCTGCTTTTCAGACAGAAGCGTCTCTTAGTGCAACCCAGGATTAGTATGGAAATAGAGACATCATTTTTTAGGAGGCCTCTGCTAATATCCCCTTTACCGTCAGTGCGGGAAAGTCAGCCCCTGGGCTTTGCTCTGGGGAGTGAGGGTCCATCTTTCCTGTTGCCTGGCAGGTGGTACCTAAAATGCTCTTGTATGGGGCCCTGGGACCATGTCGCTCCAGAACATCCATCGAGATTCTCCCAGCCAGGCTCGATGTCCGAAGAGCAGCAGCCTTTCTAATTCTCAGAACCAAGAATAACCTTTTTTTTTTTTTTTTTTTTTTTGAGAGGGAATCTTGCTCTGTTGCCCAGGCTGGAGTGCAGCAGCACAATCTCAGCTCACTGCAATCTCCACCTCCTGAGTTCAAGCAATTCTCCTGTCTCAGCCTCCCAAGTAGCTGGGATTACCGGTACACACCACCATGCCTGGCTAGTTTTGTATTTTTAGTAGAGACGGGGTTTCACCATATTGGCCAGGCTGGTCTCCAACTCCTGACCTTGTGATCCGCCCGCCATGGCCTCCCAGAGTGCTGGGATTACAGGTGTGAGCCACCGTGCCCGGCCTAGCAGAACCTTTTAAACCTTTTCATCTCATTCTTTCTTTCTTCTTTTTTTCTTGTAGTATTATTTACTGCGTGAGAGCACCAAGGACGGAACGCTGCTGAAAATGAGGAGGCTGTCAAAAACCAGAAAGAAGGGAAGTCAAATGCTGCCCCCAGCAGCAATCACTGGCAGGTGTGCCGCGATCCCCCACTTCTCAGTGGGGTGGTCCTACCTGTGCCAGCCTAATTGCTACCAATCTGCAGCCCTGCGTGGTAATGAGGGACCCGGGTGCTAGGGCACTCTTTAAATGATGCAACATTTAAATGACTTCCATTTACCTTTCATGCACCTCTGCTTCGCTTCTTAATTACTGGCAGCATTTGACTTCCTCTTTTGCTACGGAATCCATTTCCTCATCCTCCTGGGGAGAGGCTGTGACCTCCTGTGTACCATGGGGCGGCATGTTTTGTGGCAACAGATTGTGATTTGGGGAAGAAGGCTGTGACCCTCAGGACAAGAGAGAGATGCTGGGAGAGGGGACGTCTCTTCCGTGGAAAAGCAGCATCTTTAATGGAGTCCTCAGCAATTGCAGAGGGAGGGGTGCTGTGGGGAAATGCACAAAGCTGCAGCATGAAGTGTAAATATGATGACTGTTGTCTCTTTCTTGGGAGGTAAATAAATCAGCTCGATGTAGATTCGAGAGGTGGCTGGTGATGCTGTGTACTCACACGGCGCCCCGAACTCGGCCTCTTCAGAGTGCTTCAGATGTTGATTCATTACACCTTCCACCAGCTCAGGGAGGAGGGAGGTGGGGAGAATTATTTATCCCAGCTCTAAACCCAGGAACTGGGCGAGGTTAAGAGGCAGTAAGTTGGGAGGAAAAGGTGGTGGCTCCGGCAACCCAGCCAACGCTTCCGCCGCTAGAAACGTCTGCTCCACTTAGAAACAAGTCATTGTCAGGTAACCTATTTTTCGGGGTGTAATTTCAGCATATGAGGGCTTTGTCTCCTCTGTATATTTCTTTGCTTGAAAAATGTATGAGCTTATGGAGCCAGAGAGAGTGACTTTAATCCTGTGCCAAGCTTGTTTGGGGGCTGAAGCATCCGAGAGGGAAAGAGGAGAAGCTGACACACTCCAGGTCCCAGCCCCACTGGAACGGAGTCCCTTTGGTACATGGATAAAAAAAAAAAAAAACCTGGGCTGGGGGGCTGTGTTATATAGGTAGAATCACAAGGCTTATAGCCTTGAGTTTCAGGAGAGTGTGGATCTGAAATGGTTTGATCATGAAGAAACTGTCGGCCAAGTGTCCGGAGGAAGGGTTCAGCTTGAGGTTGCGGCCGTGGTTCTGTGCAGCAGCCGGTGCGGGGACGGTGGAGTAGCAGCTGGGCTCTGCGAATGGGTGGAAAGGGCAGAGTCACCCCAGGGCCAGAGTTCAACCCCAACTATAGCATGAGAAAGCCAGGCAGTGAGGGAAGGGCGATGTTCAGACCCCAGAGGGGTGGGCAGTACGTGGAACCCTCCTCCGCAGTGTGCTGCTGGGCATTTGGGGCAGTCTTGGCCTCATCTCGCCCCAAACCCTGCCGCTCTCCTGGGGCACCTGCCAACGGGAGGTGTGAGCAGGCAAGTTGCCGGCGGAGCTCTGTCATGTGGGTTACCAAGGAGCAAGAGAATAGAGGAAGCTGCCTTCAGAATCCCCAAAGACCAATTTCTTCCAGCCCCAGCAAGTGTAGGGAGCCTCCACCGAGTCCCAGCCGTCAGGGTGGCTGCGGCTCGGCATCTTCCGATGGTGTGACAGATGGAGGTGCACCCGACACTTCCAGGCACCTGGGGAGAGCGCGGGGAGGTGCCCGACGTGCCTGGCTACTTCTCTGAGGGAAGGCACCTCTGGGCATGCCTGCCTGGCCAGCACATCCTGCCCCTTGTGTGTCGAAAGGGGGAAGAAGCCTCTTCCCTGTTTACTCAGCCCAAAGCCACAGGGCCAGGCTGCTCCCAGACCCACTGGGCAGGCCCTGTAGGGACAGTGGCAGTAGGAGGTTAGCCCTGTTGCAGAGAACCTGCCACCACCATCCCTATCTGGCGCTCTCCCTCCCCTTCGTTCTTTCCCTTCTTCTCTCTCTACCCCCCTCTCTTTTCTTTTCTCACTCAGCTTCTCTGCTGAATTCTGCATTGACATCAGCACTTCCAAAAACAACAACAAAGGAAAGTAGGTCACCAGCGTACCAGATCGGAGCTGGGCCCTGGTGCCAGCTGAGTCCGGGGCTGCGCCCCATCTCATGGAGAGCCGGGGGCACCCCAAACTCTGCGCCACAGCCTCACACATGCAGCTTGGTTCCTGCCCTGTGTTCTTAGGGAGAAGGTGTAGGTATGCGTGCATGGCCTGTGTGTTGGCGTGCTGGCTCATGGACGGGGCAGCGTTGGGGTTTCTGCACCGAGGGCAACACCACGTACACTCCATACGTTCCTTCTGGTCCAGGTATGATAGAACTGGGGGTCAAGAAACCCAGGGTGCACACGCCTGCTCTTGGGACTGGGATCCAGCCTGCAAATGCACATTGATTGACATACGTGATTGACATACGTGTGTGCACGGGCCTGACAGCGCTGCCTTCTTGGCCCTGTCCCTCCAGAGCTTCACACGTAACATTTCCTCGGCTCTCTATGGTCACAGAGCTCCCAGTTCTACTTGAAAGATTACCCAACACGCTAATTGGGACTCCTGCTATGATTAAAAAGAAATTCCAGATTACAGCCGCCATGCCATAGAGCTCAGGAGGAAAACAGCTCTTTATAAACCCAGCAGGAGCAGACTTTCGTTTATTTATTTTTTTTCTAACTTTGAAAGAAATTGCATCTTGAGGTTGTTTGGCCCACAGTGAGTGACTCAAGTACAAACAGTCACCAGGTAAGGCCCAAACCGTAAAGAGAGGGGCACTCGGGAAGAGATAAAATTACAGCCTCTTCCCCCACCCCCGGCTTTTTAATACCTAACCGAGTTATTTCTGTAAGCCTAGATCCTGCCTCGGCCGGCACCTTTGGCCCCCTAACCCGGGAGATAGATGCTACTGTTCCGTCCGGGTCAGCCTTCGCCCACGATAAAGCTTTTATGAGCAGCTGAGGGTGCTTCATTTCAATGAAGCTCCCTGAAGCAATTAGCTCTGGAGGTCCCCAGAGGTGGCTGCAGGGAGGGAGGATTTAAGCCTTGGTCAGTAAGAGGCAGGCACAGCTATGAGAGCAGCACTTCTGAATGATTTCACTTGTAGGGCTGAGCTCATCGCATTGATACTTTTAGAGCTCATTAGCTTGGGGAGGGGGCTGGCACGCCGTACCGGGTCCCCTGGGCATCTGACCTCTCAAAGCAACTCCTCTTGGATCAACAGGGAAGAAGTCCTCCTAACTCTTTTTCCACTTTCACCATCAGCACCAAACACCCATCCCCTCGTTAAGGCTTTGAAACATTAATATGGAACCCAAATCCTCTTAAAAGGCAGCCGTTTGACTTTATGAAAATAAAACATCTCCCTAATGTCAGCTTCATTAAAAGATGTAAGAAAAGAACATCAGTGTTTGCTGATAGAAGAGTATAATTGTCAGCCAGGCGTGGTGGCTCACGCCTGTAATCCCAGCACTTTGGGAGGCCAAGGCGGGAGGATCACCTGAGGTTGGGAGTTCAAGGCCGGCCTGGCCAGCATGGTGAAACCCTGTCTCTACTGAAAATACAAAATTAGCTGGGCATAGTGGCAGGAGCCTGTAATCCCAGCTACTCGGGAAGCTGAGGTAGAGAATCACTAGAACCCAGGAGGCAGAGGTTGTGGTGAGCCGGGATCACGCCATTGCACTCCAGCCTGGACAATAGAGTGAGGCTCTGTCTCAAAAAAAATAAAAAGAGAATATAATTGTCTTTAAGGGTAACTGGCTGGTTATTGCAGATAATTATCTGCAAATAATGGAAGGCAGGTGATAAGGAGGAAGGAGGCCGTGCACACGGAGCTGACATAGAGGAGCAAAGCCGTTGGCCCAAGTGGGGTTAGGTCGGGGCCGGGAACAGCATAAGGCAAGGGCCACACTGCCAGGCTCCTCCAAAACCACCCTTCCCAGAGTTTTTGCATGCACAGAGCAGTAGGGTTCCAGAAAGAATTTGGAGGGCTTGCCTTGGGTTGCCAGCATTTTGTTTGGCCAGTGAGAGACCCCAAGACACAGAAGCTGCTATGTACCAGTCCCGTTGGTTCAGAAAAGAAAGATTATTTTTATTTTTATTTTTTAGACAGAGTCTCACTCTGTCATCCAGGCTGGAGTGCAATGGTGCGATCTTGGCTCACTGCAAGCTCTGCCTCCCGGGTTCAAGCAATTCTTCTGCCTCAGCCTCCCGAGTAGCTGGGATTACAGGCACCCGCCACCAGGCCTGGCTAATTTTTTTGTATTTTTAGTAGAGACGGGATTTCACCATGTTGGCCAGGCTGGTCTCGAACGCCCAATCTCAGGTGATCCACCCACCTTGGCCTCCCAAAGTGCTGGGATTATAGGCGTGAGCCACCGCGCCCGGCCAAAGAAAGATCTTTTTAGAACACCCTTCTCCCTCCCCAAACCAAAGGAAAAAAAAAAAATAAGGACATGATTTCAGAATAAAGGATTATCTTTAGATGGAATAAATTTGGCTTAGCAAAAAACTCACTACATTAATGTTTCGTTGCAAATCGGTAAAATCGCAATCACAGGCTCCCCTTGTCTCCAAACTAGCATTTGGAAGCCAGTGTTCCCAGGGAGCTTGGAGCCTGCCAGTTGCCACAGCTTTTAGGATGACAAGGAAGCAGATTGCCTGGGTTTAAAATTCTGTTGCCGGAGTCTTCTGGAACCAGCCGCTCCATCCTTTTCCCCCACCCCCCGTTTTCCTTGTGTGACAGAGTGGAGGAGTAGACGATTGGGTCGAAACCAAATTGGTTAAAAGGACAAACTGGTCAAGAGCGACAATTTCTGCCGCAGCCTTGGCTGTCCCACAAGCCAGTTCTGCCAAGGACTCGTCATCCCCAGGCGGAGCGCCATCTACATGCCACCTGGGAGGCGGCGCTGCGGAGGAGCCGCTGAGGGTGAAATGAAGGAGTCTGGGCCAGTTCTTAGCCTTTTTCAGATCTGATGAAAAGGCCGTGCTGGCCTGCACCTGTGGGCCCAGCTACTCAGGAGGCTAAGGCAGGAGTTTCGCTTGAGCCCAGGAGTTTGAGACCAGCCTGGGCAACAGAGGAAGACCCTGTCCCAAAAATATAAAATTAATTAATTAATTAATTAAAAGAAAAAAAAAGGCCGGGCGCGGTGGCTCATGCCTGTAATCCCAGCACTTTGGGAGGTCGAGGCGGGTGGATTACCTGAGGTCAGGAGTTTGAGACCAGCTTGGCCAACATGGTGAAAGCCTGTCTCTACTAAAAATACAAAAATTAGCCAGGTGTGGTGATGGGCGCCTATAATCCCAGCTACTCGGGAGGCTGAGGCAGGAGAATCAGTTGAACCTGGGAGGTGGAGGTTGCAGTGAGCCGAGATGGCGCCATTGCACTCTAGCCTGGGCAACAGAGTGAGACTCCATCTGCTTTCGGCCAGGCACGGTGGCTCACGCCTGTAATCTCAGCATTTTGGAGGCCGAGGGGTGGATCACGAGGTCAAGAGATCGAGACCATCCTGGCTAACACGGTGAAACCCCGTCTCTACTAAAAATACAAAAAATTAGCCGGGCGTGGTAGTGGGCCTGTAGTCCCAGCTACTCGGGAGGCTGAGGCAGGAGAATCACTTGAACCCAGGAGGTGGAGGTTGCAGTGAGCCGAGATCGTGGCACTGCACTCCAGCCTGGGTGACAGAGCAAGACTCTGTCTCAAAAAAAAAAAAAAAAAAGAAAAGAAAAGAAAAGAAAAGAAAAAGAAAAAGAAAAAAAAAGAAAGCTCTCTCTGGCCGGGCACGGTGGCTCACGGCTGTAATCCCAGCACTTTGGGAGGCCTAGGCGGATCACGAGGTCAGGAGATCGAGACCACCCTGGCTAACACGGTGAAACCCCGTCTCTACTAAAAATATAAAAAAATTAGCCGGGCATGGTGGCAGGCGCCTGTAGTCCCAGCTACTCGGGAGGCTGAGACAGGAGAATGGTGTGAACCCAGGAGGCAGAGCTCGCAGTGAGCCGAGATCGGGCCACTGCACTCCAGCCTGGGTGACAGAGTGAGACTCCCTCTCAAAAAAAAAAAAAAAAAAACAGAAAGAGAAAGAAAGCTCTCTCTGGAAACCTGCACATTCCAGGGGCCCTGCATTGAATTCCAGGAGGTTTGTGGACACCTCCTTCATCTCCTTAACCTTGTTAGGGGGACTCTGGCCAATAACCCTGCATCTGGACAAACACTTCTCATTTTCCACTTCTCAGTTCAATGATATAATGACATTTAAAATCCTAAAATTTCATTCAGAAATATCCAAGAAAAAAAGAAAAGGACTATTCCTTCCTTGTCCTTGTTGGAAGCTTTATTTTTTTCCTTATCAAAGTTGTTTGAATATATGAAAACTTAACCTAAATAGGTAAAATTAATATCACTAACTGAAAACTATATATATATATATATATATTTGGAGCAGAGGTTTAATAGGCAAAAGAAAGAGAAAGGAGAAAAGTAAACAGCTCTCTCTCTAGTGAGAGAGGGAACTTCTGAGAGGAAAAGGCCTAGTTTTTTTTTTTTTAGACGGAGTCTCACTCTGTCACCCAGGCTGGAGTGCAGTGGCGCAATCTTGGCTCACTGCAAGCTCCGCCTCCAGGGTTCAAGCCATTCTCCTGCCTCAACCTCCCGAGTAGCTGGGATTAGAGGCACCCGCCATCACGCCAGGCTCTAATTTTTGTATTTTTGTATTTTTAGTAGAGACGGGGTTTCACCGTGTTAGCTAGGATGGTCTCCATCTCTTGATCTCGTGATCTGCCCGCCTCAGCCGCCCAACGTGCTAGGATTACAGGCCTGAGCCGTCGCACCCAGCCCAAAATATTTTTTTTTATGGCGAATTAACAGGGAGTTACACAAGATATTACCATTGAGGGAAACTGGGTGAAAGGGCTCCAGGACCTCCCTGCTGCTTTCTTTTTTTCAGCTTCCTGTGAACCTATAATTATTTCCAAATAAAAAGAAAAAAACTAAGACACATGGTAAAATGTTATAGTATCACCTAGGATAAATTGATACATGAATTAATGGTTGCCTGTTCAATTTTTAAGTCAATTTGTTATTAGACCATTTAAAATTGGAAACACAATATTAAAATCCATGAAAATATTCCAAATAAGAAAAGTAGACATATTTGATTGAAATTAACATGAAAATTTTGAGACAATTTTTCAAATGAGCAAAAACAGTGAAAAGAAAATAGAAATTCCAAGGACAGTCCCGGGATTCACAAAAGCTCTTGAGAAGAGGCCCAAAGCTGCCACCAGGCCCAGCTAATTTTTTTTTGTTTTTGAGACAGGACCTAACGCAGTCACTCAGGCTGGAGTACAGCAGCACAATCATAGTTCACTGTACCCTTGAACCCCTGGGCTCAAGCGGTTCTCCCACCTCAGTCTCCTGAGTACCTGGGACCACAGGCACATGCCACCGTGCCTGGCTAATTTTTTATTTTATTTTATTATTATTTTTTTGAGACGGAGTTTCGCTTTTTGTTGACCAGGCTGGGGTGCAATGGCACAATCTTGGCTCACCGCAACCTCTGCCTCCCAGGTTCAAGTGATTCTCCTGCCTCAGCCTCCTGAGTAGCTGGGATGACAGGCATGCGCCACCACGCCCGGCTGAATTTTTTTTTTTTTTTTTTTTGTATTTTTAGTAGAGACAGGGTTTCTCCATGTTGGTTAGGCTGGTCTCGAACTCCTGACCTCACGTGATCCACCTGCCTTGGCCTCCCAAAGTGCTGGGATTACAGGCGTGAGCCATTGTGCCTGGCCTATTTTTTTTTTTTTTGGTAGCTGGGCCGTCTGTGTTGTTCAGGCTGGTCACAAACTTACGGACTCAAGTCATCTTCCTGCCTCAGCCTCCTAACGTACTTGAATTACAGGCGTGAGCCACCGCACCCGGCCCTGTGTTTTTTTTTTTTTTTTTTGGTTTGTTTGTTTGTTTGTTTGTAGCTGGGCTGTCTATGTTGCTCAGGCTGGTCACAAACATATGGGTTCAAGTCATCTTCCTGCCTCAGCTTCCTAAAGTACTTGAATTACAGGAGTGAGCCACCACGCCCAGCCTGCCCAGCTAATTAAAACAATTTTTTTTGTAGAGCCAGGCATGGTGGCTCTACAGCCAGTCAGGCTGCGCAGGCTGGTCTTGAACTCCTGGGCTTAAAACCAAGGCCAACATGGGAGGCTAAGGCAGGAGAATCACTTGAACCCAGGAGGCAGAGGTTGCAGTGAGCCAAGATCATGCCACTGCACTCCAGCCTGGGCAACAGAGCGAGACTCCATCTAAAAAAAAAAAAAAAAAAAAGGCCGGGCGCAGTGGCTCACGCCTGTAATCCCAGCACTTCAGGAAGCCAAGGCGGGCAAATCACGAGGTCAGAAGATCGAGACCATCCTGGCTAACACGGTGAAACCCTGTCTCTACTAAAAATACAAAAAATTAGCCGGGTGTGATGGCGGGCGCCTGTAGTCCCAGCTACTCTGGAGGCTGAGGCAGGAGAATTGCTTGAACCCAGAAGGCAGAGGTTGCAGTGAGCTGAGATCACACCATTGCACTCCAGCCTGGGCGACAAGAGCAAGGCTCTGTCTCAAAAAAAAAAAAAAATTTTTTTTGTAGAGATGGGTCTCACTATGTTACCCAGGCTGTTCTTGAACTCCTGGTCTAAAGTGTCCTTCCTCCTTGGCCTCCCAAGGCATTGGGATTACAGGTGTCAGCCACCACACCCAGCCCAGAATGTACCTATTTTTATTTATTTTTATTTTTAGGTTTTTTTTTTGAGACAGAGTTTCACTCTGTCGCCCAGGCTGGAGTGCAGTGGCACGATCTCAGCTCACTGCAACCTCCACCCTCCGGGTTCAAACAATTCTCCTTCCTCAGCCTCCTGAGTAGCTGGGACTACAGGCGCCTGCCACCGCGCCCAGCTAATTTTTTGTATTTTTAGTAGAGAGGGGGTTTCACCATCTTGGCCTGGCTGGTCCTGAACTCCTGACCTCGTGATCCACCCACCTTGGCCTCCCAAAGTGCTGGGATTACAGGCATGAGCCACTGTGCCCGGCCGAGAATGTACCTATTTTATGTCTGAGCGTAGAAGGCCCTATGTGGTTCTTGCAAGCCTGATTGTCAACCTTTTTTTTTAGAGTAAAGATTCTTCTCAATGATTGGCAACTTTGAGTCACCTTGTGCCCGTTGTCTTCCAGTGGTCTGCGGGCTGGAGGCTCCATCATGGGTTACTGCAGCCTGGACCTCCCAGGCTCAAGTGATCTGCCTGCCTCAGCCTCCTGAGCAGCTGGAACTACAAACGTGCGCCACCGCACCAGCTAATTTTTTAATATTTTTATTTATTTGTTTTTTATTTTTAAATTGAGATGGGGTCTCTCTGTGCTGCCCAGGCTGGCTGGTCTTGGACTCCTGGGCTCAAGCGATTCTCCCACCTCGGCCTCCCAAAGTGTTGGGATTACAGGCATGAACCACCACACCCAGCCATTTTTTGTATTTTTTGTAGAGACGGAGTCTTGCTATGTTGTCCAGGCTGGTCTCGAGCTCCTGACTCCAAGAGATCCTCTTGCCTTGGCGTCTCAAAGTGCTGGGATTCCAGGCGTCCACTATCTTCTTTTACATGGTGGAAGGAATTCCCTGTGGCAGGCTCGTGGTACCCTGTGGGAAGAAGGATGATGGGGCCAGGTCTTCTTTCTCTGCCCAGACTACAGGAGTCGGTCACACTTAACATGGGGTCTTTTCAGAAATGAGGATTCAAGAAACTGGGGCCACCACCTTGGCCAGTTTGGGAGTTTTCTTTTTTTTTTTTTTTTGAGACACAGTCTCACTCTGTCGCCCAGGCTGGAGTGTGGTGGCGCGATCTCGGCTCACTGTAAGCTCCGCCTCCTGGGTTCAAGCCATTCTCCTCCCTCAGCCTCCCAAGTAGCTGGGGCTACAGGCGCCCGCCACCACGCCCTGCTAATTTTTTGTATTTTTAGTAGAGATGGGGTTTCACCGTATTAGCCAGGATGGGCTCGATCTCCTGACCTTGTGATCCGTCCGCCTCGGCCTCCCAAAGTGCTGGGATTACAGGCATGAGCCACCGCGCCCAGCCCAGTTTGGGAGTTTTCTGCAACTGCCCCCTTTTCGTGGTGGGAAGGAAGGCAGACATGAGGGAGCTCTCGGCACCTCCCTCAGTGACCGGGTGGGCAATCCCAGTCGCCTGGTTTGGGATGAGGGGTCAGTATAGTAGAAAGATCTAGGAAAAGCAGGAAGACGGATCTTCTGACTTTCTCTCCAAGGCTTTTGCACATCAGCTCTTCTGAGCTTGAAGTTCCTGGGAATGAAAAGGAAGATTCCCCCAGACTGGTCCCATCTTAGCCTTAAGCCACGCAGGACGGGCTCTCCGCTGCTCGGATTTCTTCCTCTTGGGCAAAAGGAAGAACAGGGCTGAACTGAGGAAGAGCTCTGCTCTTGGACTCAGAAGCACAGGTCTGAATAACTGGAAGGACCATTTCTTTCTCTGTAAAGTGGGGATTATAATTGTATCGCCACACAGGGGGCACTTCTCAGTTGTGTCTGGGAGGGGACTTTAAAAATCTGAAATACGGGCTGGGCGCAGTGGCTTATGCCTGTGATCGCAGCACTTTGGGAGGCCGAGGTGGGCGGATCACCTGAGGTCAGGAGTTCGAGACCAGCCTGGACAACATGGTGAAACCCCATCTCTACTAAAAATACAGAAATTAGACGGGCGTGGTTGTGCACACCTGTAATCCCAACTAGTCGGGAGGCTGAGGCAGGAGAATTTTGCTAGAACCTGGGAGCCGGAGGTTGCAGTGAGCTGAGATCATGCCACTGCACTCCAGCCTGGGCAACAGAACGAGACTCCATTTCAAAAAAGAAAGAAGGAAAGAAATGAAGCGACTTTGAGCGAGAAGGGGGAGTGGGCAAAAGGAGGCAGCTTCCATGGTCGCATCTGGGGAGCCTGAGACCAAGCACTGGGCCCAGCATGAGGTTGGCTGGGGAGGAAAGAGGAGCTCGTGCTGCAGCGGAAGGGGTCACAGGAAGATCCCTCCCCGAGGGGTCCCTGTGAGGCCGGAGGGATGCTCATTTTTGGGGTGGTGTGAAGTGAGTGAGGAAGGAGGGAGGCAGATCAAGTTTGAGGTTGGGGGCAGCCGGCAGATTTGGAGGTCCCAGCAGCTGTACCCTGGCAGTTTGCAGCCCGGACGCCTCTAAGGCACCTTCTAACTAGAATCCCCAGCCTCTGCCCGGTCTCCCGTCAGTGGGCATGATGCTAAGTGGGACCCGCCCAAGATGGGTTTCAGCCTCTTTTCTTTTTCTTTTCTTTGTTTTTTACTTTGTTTTAATATTTTTAGTCTGTTTGCTAAGGAACTTTTTTTTTTTTTTGAGATGGAGTCTTGCTCTGTTGCCCAGGCTGGAGTGCAATGGCATGATCTCAGCTCACTGCAACCTCCGCCTCCTGAGTTCAAATGATTCTCCTGCCTCCGCCTCCCAAGTAGCTGGGATTACAGGCACACAGCACCACATCCGGCTAATTTTTGTATTTTTAGTAGAGACAGGGTTTCACCATGTTGGCCAGGCTGGTCTCGAACCGCTGACCTTGTGATCCGCCTGCCTCAGCCTCCCAAAGTGCTGGGATTACAGGCATGAGCCACAGTGCCTGGCCAATGAGCTTTTTTTTTTTTTTTGAGACAGGGTTTTGCTGTGTCACCCAGGCTGGTGTGCAGTGGTGTGATCACGACTCTCTGCAGCCTCAAAGTCCTGGGCTCCAGCCATCCTCCTGCCTCAGCCTCCTGAGTAGCCGGGACTACAAGCACGTGTCACCACGCCCACCTAATTTTTATATTTTTCATAGAGATGGCATCTCACTATGTTGTCCAGGCTGGTCTTGAACTTCTGGCCTCAAGCAATCCTCCCACCTTGGTCTCCCAAAGTGTTGGGATTACGGGCGTTAGCCACTGTGCCAGTCCTGAGCCTCCTTTCTGAGTGCTCTGGTCACAGGCGAGGAGGCCAGCCCGGGAGTAGCTCCTGGAAAGGGGGCTGGTGCGGAAATTCAGAAGAGCCTGTACCTTAGACTTGCAAAGTGCCAGACACCCGGTGGCACTTTAAATGCCGCAGATAAAACAGTGAGAGACTCTCCTGGCAGCAAGTGAGATGAGGGACCAGGGACCTAGGGCCTCTGAGGCTCAGATTTGAGATAAAGAATAAAAGCATCACAGGACGCCGTGGCTCACGCCTGTAATCCCAGAACTTTGGGAGGCCGAGGTGGGCGGATCACAAGGTCAGGAGTTTGAGACCATCCTGGCCGACACCGCGAAACCCCGTCTCTAATGAAAATACAAAAATTAGCCGGGCGTGGTGGTGGGCGCCTGTAGTCCCAGCTACTCGGGAGGTTGAGGCAGGAGAATCGCTTGAACCCGGGAGGTGGAGGTTCAGTGATCCGAGATCACGCCACTGCACTCCAGCCTGGGTAACAAGAGCGAAACTCCGTCTCAAAAACAAACAAACAAACAAAAAATAAAAACACCTTGGGGACCCCGTGGTCCCTGGTACAGGGGAGAACGTCAGTACACCCCAGCCCGTCGGGGGAGTACGGACCCTCCAAGCTCACACTGGACAGGCGAGGCATTGGGTGGGACTAGGGACTCCCTGCTCTCGACGCCTCCACCCGCTGCGAGTCAGATAAACTCCTTTAGGGCCGGGGCTCAGTGGGAAATGCCGCCACTCAGGGCTCAGCCCAGAATCTGCCCACTTATCACACAAGCGCCTGTGTCCCTGACAGATGGCCACCAGTGTGCATGGAGGGCGGGGCTCAGCCCCACCCTTCACTCTTCCTGAGTGACAGCTGAGTGACAGACTCTGCTGCCCCTCTCCTGACAACTACCATGGCAATTAGATAAAGAGGGATTTGGTTTCCTGCCACTGCCTCCTTGGCTGGTATGTCAGCTGCACATGGGGAGGCCCTTGTGTTCACCCTGCAGTCCTGGGGCTGGCCAGGGCCTTGCACATGGCCAGGGCTCAAATCTGTTTTGTTTTGTTTCTTTTCTTTTCTTTTCTTTTTTTTTTTTTTGAGACAGAGTCTCACTCTGTCGCCCAGGCTGGAGTGCAGTGGCGCGATCTCGGCTCACTGCAAGCTCCGCCTCCCGTGTTCACGACATTCTCCTGCCTCAGCCTCCTGAGTAGCTGGGACTACAAGCGCCCGCCACCACGCCCGGCTAATGTTTGCATTTTTAGTAAAGACAGGGTTTCACCATGTTGTCCAGGATGGTCTCAATTTCTTGACCTCGTGATCCGCCCGCCTTGGCCTGCCAAAGTGCTGGGATTACAGGCGTGAGCCACCACGCCCGGCCCGAATCTATTGACTATGTGAACGTCCCACACTAGGCTGCATGAGACTGCACAAAGGAGAGAGGCAGGACGCCGTGCCGGAGAGGCGTGTGCGCGTGTGTGTGCAAAAGCCTCTCCCTAACGCGGAGCCCGTCTGCATCTTTTCCTCCTTCTGCCTCTGGCTACACGGCTGTCCCGGGGAGCTGTGCCCTATCTCTCCAAGTGCGACTGTACATGTGCATCCTTTGGGGTCTTGCTTAGAGACCACCTTCCCTTGCCCGTCCAGTCCATGCTATTGTTTCCTCTGTGGGTTTGTCCCCCCAGCCTCTCATCACTGAGCAAGTCTTACGTGGCAATTATCCCTCCAATCTCTCTGGCTGGAGTGGCGCGTGGCTGCCTGGATGCTGCCACTCAGAGGGCATTCTTGTCTTGCCAGTGACTGTCCCCAAAGCAGTGCCGGGGGTAGGGAGAGGAGACACGAAGCCCGTTGCCTCCTCCCAACCTCTACCTGTGTAGGCCTCCAGCACTTGTGTTTCCTTCTTTCTTAGAGTCGGTCTCCTGGGAAATGGTGCTTACAGAGATGGAAGAGTTTAATACATCTCTTGCTTCCTCTCTCTTTTCCGAGGCCCTCAGAGGGAGCTGCAGAAGCAATGGCTGGCTGGGACTCCGAGGCCCCTGGGTGAGGGAGGAGGGGGGTGCCGTGGAGCCTCAGCCAATTTGGAAAGCACCGTGACCCAAGCACATCTTGCAGCAGCAATGTCAAATTCTGCCGTTCAGGCATGCCATTAGTGTGCACGCTGCCACACAGGAATCGGTGACACAAAGGCACATCCTTCCCCACCCTCCTGGAGCTTAGAAACTAACGGCTCTAATGAGAAATGAGGGCAGAGAGGAGAGAGATGGGGGCGGGCCCCCTCCGTGCAGGCTGGCGCTGGTGTCAGAGGAGGCTGACCCACTTCTTGTGGTGGTGAGGGGCCTTGGCAGCCAGCCCACTGAAATGCCGCTTAAACCAGCCGCTGCTCCCTGCACGAGGGTCTCCTTTGTCCAAACCCCTCACTCGGTGCTCTTGGAGAGAGCCCTGTCTCCCTGGCAGCACAGCTACTCTCTCTGCCTCGCTTCCTTTTCTCCCCCAGGGCCCCCAGGGTCCCTTCACCCCATGGGCTCTTCAGGGCCTGGACTCCCTTGCCTTCAGCAGCCCTCTCTGGAGAGACAGGCAGGAACGCGAGGGAGGGTGCTCAGGTGGCCATGCAACGCGCCGAGCCTCTCTTCTTTTCCCAGCTTTTTGATTGTGCCGTGAGTTATTCAGCCAACAATAGATGTTTATGTATTTTTTTAGAGCTCATATTTATTAACAGCCTGGGAAGGACGAGACCGGGAGATTTATACGGAAAGCACGGTGAGTTAAAAGGGACAATTAGAGGAGCAGAAAGATACCGAGCATAGAATTGTAAAGGATATTTTAACGCACAATCAAAGGTTCTTGAGATATTTTCCAAGTAGACAGAAGGTAAAAGAAAATTGGCCCATTACGAGCTGATAGTGGGGGATTGGTGACGGGGATGGAGTCGCGGCTGACGGCTGAACTCCTGCTTAGAGGAAAGTGAAGTTAGAGGGCAAGGTGGGGAGCTGAACTGGGTCAGGAGGCTTCAGAACCGGGGCTGGAAGGGACTCCATCAAAGCGTGCACCCACCCCTCCTCAAAGAATGAACACCAGCCAGGTGCGCTGGCCCAGCCTGTAATCCCAGCACTTTGGGTGGCTGAGGTGGGCGGATCTCTTGAGGCCAGGAGTTCGAGACCAGCCTGGCCAACATGGTGAAACCCCATCTCTACTAAAAAGTCAAAAAATTAGCTGGGCGTGGTGGCTTGCACCTACAATCTCAGCACTTTGAGAGGCCGAGGCAAGTGGATTCCGTGAGGTCAGTAGTTCAAGACTAGCCTGGCCTATGTAGAGAAACCCCGTCTCTATTAAAAATACAAAAATTAGCTGTGCATGATGGCTTGCTCCTGTAATCCCAGGTTCTTGGGAGGCTGAGACAGGAGAATTGCTTGAACCCGGGAGGTGGAGGTTGCAGTGAGCTGAGATCACGCCACTGCACTCCATCCTGGGCGACAGAGCAAGACTCTGTCTCAAAAAATAAATAAATAATAAAACAATTAGCCTGGTATGGTGGTGTGTCCCTGTAGTCCCAGCTAATCAGGAGGCTGAGGCAGGAGGATTGTTTGAGCCTCAGGAGGCTACAAATAAACCTAGAGAAAGACTGCCTCCCTAGGTCAGCGTAGAGTAGGGCCTGGAGGAGCTGGGTCCCTGGCAGAGAGGTGGGTCTGCTCAGAGGCTGGTGGGGCCTGCCTAGGAAGCGGGTGTACATGTAAAGGGGAATTTGCTGAGGGCTCGGTGGCTCCAGGGAGCCTCTGCAGCAAACTCCTTCTCTCTGACCCCCGTCCCTGCAGCTTGCCCTCCACGAGGCCTCCCGGGCTCTCCCGCTCCCCCGAACCTGCTCACAGGCCTTCCTGGAGCCCATTCACCGCAGCGGCAGAGCGCTGGTGATTAGCTGGGTGATGAGTAAACATTTGCTAAATGGGATTCTTGGCTCTTGGAAAGAACAGCCCCGGCAGGAGAGGAGGGGGTGCGGTTGGTGGGAGGGCTCTGGGGTTGGCTGATGGTCAGAGCCGGCAAAGGCAGAAGCACTGGGGGGATCTAACAGGCTGCTCCGAAGTCAGGAGGGGCTGAGGGCGGCCGCGGCCGGGAAGCAGGGAGCGCGGGCAGTGGAATGCTTCCCGAGCTCGGAAGCAGCAGGTGTCTGGGAATGGGCCTGTGGCCCAGGCAGACTTCCAGCGAGCGCTCCAGCTTGCTGGCATCAGGGGAAGATCTGGCTGAGCCCAGGAGGCAAGTTTCCACCATGAAACCCACTGTTGAAGAACCGCGGCAAGGGTGCCACGGTCGGAAACCACGTGCCTATAGACAGGCTTTAGGGGGGCGGGCGGGAGGACGACCCCAGGTCGGGAGGACCACACAGCCCCTCCACTTCCACGGCAGAGTCGAGTCCCTGAGCAGAGTCCCCTGGGCCGCTCCCGTACTGGGCGCGTCTCCCATGCCCTCAGGTGGGAGTGGTTTGTGGATACCCCAGACAGTGCTGTTACCACCTCTAGCCCACACTCTTCTCTGGACGGCTCCTCATCCTCCAAGACTCATTGGAGTGTCACCTCCACCTGGAAGCCCTCTCTGACTGCCCTCACCCAGCTGAGCTCCTCATTTAGGGGGCTGAGGGGTGCTAACACGAGCACCAACTCCATACCAGTTGCGAATACTTGTTTCTACATCTAGGCTCTGAGCTTCTTTTGCCCAAGCCATGTCTTCTCACGTTTATGTCCCCAGAGCCTGGCCAGTGACTGGACACGGAGGCCCCTGATCAGCCCTTGTTGAATGAACCATGCAGAGCCAGCCAAGCTCTGGGGTCAGGGGAGGAGCTTGTGTGAAAGGCCTTAGAGACCACCAGTGGCCACCCAGCTCCTCCGACAGGGGTGGCTCTGTCCCCGCCAGTCCACAGTGGAGGTCTGCGTGGCAGGAGGGCGGGGAGGGAGAAGAGATGACTCCCTCCGGGGGTCCAGGGAAAGTGGTGGGGGAAGACGGCAGCGGAGGGGTGGCCCCCGCCTCTGGGAAGACCACATGAATCTGCATCTCCCTGCCCTGAACCAGACGCAAGGGGCTGGGGCTGGCGAATAGAGAAGCTTTTGCCTCGCCCCTGACGCGTCCAGTTGCTTTGATGTTTGGGGCGATGGTGTCATCATAACTGCGTAGCATGAGCCGCTGAGTGACAAGTGATGTCGTCTGCAACAGAGCTGCCTTGATTCCCCCTACCTCTTAGAGGAGAAAGCTGCTAAAAATACCTGGCGTCCTGGGCCCCCACTGCCTTGCCTCTAATAACAGTCGGCAACCAGAGACTGTGCTGTGCTTGACAGAAGCGGATCATTTATAAAACATCAGCAGTTCTCGTACTGACATTTCACTTCCATATTACAGGACTTCCTAAGTCTTTTAAAAAAAAAATTTAATAAAGTGCTTAGACTCTTGATTTTCCCACTGAGGGCCTTGCTGTCTGAAGTTGGAAACGAAATCAACAACATAACAACATCCTTGGGTTCTAAGGGACAGCCAGGCCCTGGCACCTCAGCCTGGGTGAGAGCCTGCAAGGCCACAGGGGAGCAGCTGCAGGCTGAGGATTCTTTGGTCTGCAGTCACTGGGCTCCCTGTAGTGAACGCCCCAAGCCTCATACTGAGGAGGATTTGTCCAGCCAGGCCTGAAAACACAGCCTTCCTCCCTCTATCCGGGGAACCGTCTCCAGAGAGACGTGTGCAGTCTCCAAGCCCACCCACAGCTGTCCGGGTGGGTCCCTGGCCTCCTGGAAAACCCCTTGGGCCCCAGGAACTGACTGTTCCCTTGCAGCCACCCTGCCCCACCAGCCGCCTGCCCGGCCCCCTGCGGATCAGTCACTCAACAGTTGCTCCTGAGGCTCCCAGGAATAGGCCAGGAAGGACCCAGGACCAGCCTCCTCCGGGGAGAGCCTCGGAGATGGTGCCGACCCGGGGCAGTCAGAATGTGGAAAGTGAATCATGATCTGTGCGGGCGAGGGAAGTGCCATGAAACGGAGCACTAGGGTGTGCGTGCTCTCGTGTGTCCCGTGAGTCAGTGTGCTCCTGCCCCCTGTGGATCCTCCCGCCAACAAATGTGCTGTGTTCCCAGAGCTGTGCCCGGCTAGGCTCGCCCACCCACAGAAGCCCAGGATCTGCCACCTGTCAGGAATGCGGGGTTAGGAAATGAAAAACAGGGTTCTTGTCCAAGATCATTTATTGTTATTATTATTTTCTCTCTTAATTGGATTCAGCGTTTCTGGCTCCTCACACACATCCTCTCTGGCGGGGGATTCAGGTTTGTGCAAAGCGCAAAGGAGCTTGTACCCACCTGGGCCCCCGGCCAGCAGCACAGCCGTCTTTGATCGGAGCACTTTTTCCCTGTCTGGGCTCGCCTGCCCCAGTCCCTGCTTCTGACCCCTGAGTCCGGCCTCCCGAGCCTCTGCCTGCACCCTGAGCATCCCCAGGACGGCTAGGAGGGCCGGGTCTTCTGTGATGCAGAAGTGCCTGAGATGGTTCATGAAATGCCCTCATTGTTCCTCTTCTGCTAAGGCCCCCCGATGCCTCCCTCCTGCTGTCCTACACAGGGCCCTTACTGGGTCACACACCAAACAGCCTCAAGGAAAAATTCAGCAGCTGAGCCATGCAGGAGGCCTGGGCTCAAGCCCAAAGTCTCCTTAGCCCGTCCAGACCGTCACTGACCAAACACTAGGCTGACGACACCGTCTGACCCTTTGGACTAACACTGTGGATGCTGCCTGGCCTGCTGGCTTAAAGATCCCAAAGCTCCTTCCCCTTCTCCGTCTCACTCACCCTCGAGGCCTGGCTCCCTGACATACAATAAGCTGTTTCTCACTTCTCACCCTGAAGCCAACAGCTACGACAGCAGGGGTGACAGAGTGCTCCAGGGTGGCAGACAGGCTCGTGTTGCATATAAAAACAAGGTGATGCTCTAAATATCTAAGAATATTGGTCCCCCAAAGTGACTCTTGCTGCCTCCCCTTCCTCACTGTTCACGCAGACACCTTGCCCCAGGCCCTTGGCAAGCCCAGGTTCCTTGGAGACTATCATTGCCAGTTTGGGATTCTAGACAAAAATTCTATCACTTTGTTCTTGCTAGAAATCACCAATACAATCCTTAGTTCAGCAAATACAGTTTTCTGTATAGTTTATAAACATGAAAAGACGTACAGTTAGGTAACGGAGTGGGAGGGGGACTGTGCATTTGTATATATATATATATATGTAGAGTGTGAATATATATAAGTGGACGTAGTTATAAAACTGCACCTTCTGTGAGAACCTCATTGCCCGGGATGAAGTTCTAGATTTCAGCCTCTGATGATCTTTCCTTTGGTAATTGGTTCTTGGACCCCAGCAGTTGGGCCTGGGTCTGCCAGGGTTGCCTGAGACATCAGGAATGAGAGGCGCTACCCCCGAGGGAGGGGCTGAAGGTGGAGTAGGGTAGAATTCAGGGCAGGGTGACTAAGTGGCCTCAGGCAAGAGCCAAGATGCCACCTGCTCGTGTGTGCCCAGACTGCTGGCCGCCCAGCCTCGTGGGTGAGCCTCGTTTGTTTTTCTCTGCGTCCTGCTTTCTCTAGGAACCACGAGGCCCTCCAGACCTCTCGGAACGATTGGGATTCCACAGAGCCCTGGTGCCGCCGTTGGGGGCAATTGTCCCACTGTTGCCAGTGGAGGATGCACTTGGAGTGCCTTTTACCACCTTGCCAGAGTGGACACTGTCCGTGGGTGCTCTGCGGGGCTGGCTGGGACAGCCGGCTGAGAAGCGCCAACCCCTCCCGCCTAGGGCTGTACACTTTGGGTTTATAATCCACATGGCAGGGTCCAGACATCCAGACAGCAGCCGAAGCCTCTACCAGCCTTTTCCTGAAACCCAGCAGATCTTCCACTTGTTAAAAAAAGAAGAAAATAAATTCTGTTCCTTGGTGGACATGTGGCAGTGCTGGGTGCTGACGCCCTGGGTCCTCAGCGGAGAGTGACTGCCAGCCCCAGTGTCCAGGCCAGGAGGGAGGCCCCCAGGGAACTGGCCGAGGAGGCCTGCTGCACCCCGCTGGGGGCACGGATGGGGGTCCTGCGGGCACACTTGCCCTTCCTCTTGGGCCGGGCCGTGGGCATGATGTCGAAACTGAACTTGTGCTGGTAGTCTGGGGCATAGTCTGGCAGCTCGGGGGCCTGTTTCCCAGCGCCCGCCTTAGAGATCTGATTGCGGTTCCTGTGGCTGGTGCAGTTCTTGCCCGGCTTCCTGTGGCCGGGCCTGGAGCCGTGCGGGTGGCCCTTGCTCCTGGTGGGGCCGTGGGGTGAGTGGTGTTCCTTGCGGGTGGCCCTGTCGGTGGTGGTGAGCGTGTGTGACTTGATCTGGTGCGGGGACGCTGGTCCCGTGCAGTTCCGGAAGTCCTCGGCCCTCAGCAGCTTCAGGTCCTGGCCGTGCCGCAGCCCAGGGGACACGCAGGGGACAGCGGAGCTGGAGCCCCGGAACCTCTGCAGCCATTCCCACAGGGAGCGCGCGCGACAGCCACAGTCCCAGGGGTTGCCATTGAGGCGGAGGAACTCCAGGGCCCCCAGCGGGGCCATGCACTCGCCCTGCAGCTCCGAGAGGCTGTTGTTGAAGAGGAAGAGGGTGGTCAGCCTGCGGAGGTCGTGGAACGCCTTGTGGTGGACCCACTGCAGCTGGTTCTCGTGCAGCAGCAGACGGTCCAGGTTCACCAGGCCCCGGAACGTGCCCGGGCCCAGACTCCACAGCTTGTTGCCGTGGAGAAACAGGTGGCTGAGGTTGACCAGGTCCACGAAGATGTCGTCCTGGAGGTACTCGATGTGGTTGTCCTGCAGGTAGAGGTACTGCAGGCTGTGCAGGCCGCCAAAGATGCCAGCGGGCAAGGCGCTGAGCCCACACTTGTAGAGGTAGAGGGCGTGAAGCTTCACCAGGCCCTGGAAGGTCTCGGGCGCCAGCGTCCGCAGCTGCCGGTTGTCGCCGAGGTCCAGCTCCTCCAGGTGCACGAAGCCCTCGAAGGTGCTGGGGTGGATGTAGGTGATGTTGTTCGAGTAGATCCACAGGGTGACCATGGCGGGGCTGAAGTGGCCGGGCTGGAGGAGGCCGATGCGGTTGTTCTGCAGGAAGACGCGCTCGCTGTCCACGGGGATGCCCTCCGGGATGGCTGCAAAGTTGTGCGCCTGGCAGCTGACTGTCATGGGCGCCGGGTAGCACACACAGTCCCGTGGGCAGCCACCACCCAGGGGCAGCTCCACAGCTACCAGCAGCAACAGCAACTCCACGCAGCACCCTGGCAGGGAGAGAGAGCACAGCCAGGTCAGGGGCTGTGCAGGTGAGGACTGGCACCGCACCCTCCGGCGCGCGCCGGGCACGCATCCTTGTCTTGGCTGAGCTCCGGGAGAACCTTGTCCCTGGCTGGAGCAAGGTCAGGGTCAAGGCCCAAGCCTGGAACCCGTCAGGGACGAGAGGCCTCCCCTCCTTGGTGATCCACTTCTGCTGGGCTGGGAGGTGAGTCTAGGGTGAAGGCCCCAATCACCCCCACACCTCCTTAGTTCCACCCCACAGCTACTGAGCCCCAGCCCCACCTGCTCCAGCTCTGTCACACTGCTGGGGTGGAGGCCGAGACCCAGGGACACAGCCGTCAGCCTCCTGCTCTCCTCCTAGCTGTGCCACTGGTTGTTGCTATCTGCGCTCACGGATATTGGGAGGGGCTCTTGCTCTAATGTAGTAAATATCTCATGTAGAGTCCTGAAGAATCTCTATTTATTTATTTTTATTTTTATTGAATTTATTTTTTTGAATGGAGTCTCACTCTGTTGCCCAGGCTGGAGTGCAGTGGCAGGATCTTGGCTCACTGCAACTTCCGCCTCTGGGGTTCAAGCGATTCTCTGACTCAGCCTCCTGAGTAGCTGGGATTATAGGTGTGCACCATCACGCCCAGATAGTTTTTGTATTTTTAGTAGAGACGGGGTTTCTCCATGTTGGCCAGGCTGGTCTCGAACTCCCCACCTCAGGTGATCTGCCTCGGCCTCCCAAAGTGCTGAGATTACAGGTGTGAGCCACCGCACCCGGCCAGAATCTCTTTATTTAAATCATTCCCAATCACAAGCAGAGCATGCATGCGTGGCACCAAAGTTCACCTCAAATAATGTCTCCTTTACATTTACAGTGTCTTCCACATCCTCAAAACATACAGGCAACACCCCTTCTAAGCCTCAGTTTCCTCATTTCTGAAATACAGACACGGCCGGGCGCGGTGGCTCACGCCTGTAATCCCAACACTTTGGGAAGCCGAGGGAGGTGGATCACCTGAGGTCAGGAGTTCGACACCAGCCTGGCCAACATGGTGAAACCCTGTCTCTACTAAAAACACAAAAATTAGCCGGGTGGCTACTCAGGAGGCTCAGTAGTACTCAGGAGGCTGAGGCAGGAGAATCGCTTGAACCTGGGAGGCAGAGGTTGCAGTGAGCTGAGATTGCACCACTGCACTCCAGCCTGGGTGACAAGGTGAGACTCTGTCTCAAAAAAATAATAATAAATAAAATAAAATAAAGGCCGGGAGCGGTGGCTCACATCTGTAGTCCCAGCTCTTTGGGAGGCCAAGGCGGGCAGATCACGAGGTCAGGAGATCGAGACCATCCTGGCTAACACGGTGAAACCCTGTCTCTACTGAAAATACAAAAAAATTAGCCGGGCGTGGTGGTGGGCGCCTGTAGTGCCAGCTACTTGGGAGGCTGAGGCAGGAGAATGACGTGTACCCAGGAGGTGGAGCTTGCAGTGAGCTGAGATCGCGCCACTGCACTCCAGCCTGGGCGACAGAGCAAAACTCCATCTCAATAAATAAATAAATAAATAAATAAATAAAATACAGACAATAGCAGTTCTCCCTGGCAAAGCTGTGTGGATGTCCTGAGAGGGCGCCTGTCTGTGAAGGCCTGGGGGTGGCACCAGCTGTCAGGTGGAGGCTGCCCCAATCCCGACCCACCTTCTGGACACTCCCCTCTCCCACCTCGCTCCAGCCCCCAGGCTGTGGCTGCAAAACCAGGCCTTGCCTCTCGACTGTCCAGAGCGTTTCCTCTGTAGCTTCCCTCTAATTGGGCATTAATTAGGCATTCGTTAATGGATCCTTAAAATAATTTATTTTCGGATGTGTCCAGCCTGTGGTCAGATAATAGCCCCGTGCTCGTTATTGGAGCAGCCTCATTACGGACGATCGTCATTACCTACCTTTTTCCAGGGTCCCAGCTGCCCCAGGCGGCCGGGCAGGCGCGCCGAGGTAGGGGGGCCAGCTCCAGGCCTCCGCGCCCCAACCCTGGAGGGCCAGGCAGCCATCTCCTCCCTACCCAGCTAGCCTCCAGCCCCTTTGCTTCTAGCTTTCCAGCCAGGCCTCGTGGGAGAGCCGGGGCGCCCGGGGCAGCTGAGTCTCTGCTGCAGCTGTGCCCAGAGCTTGTGGGATGAGAGAACCAACCCTCTGGCCACTCTCAGGCCAGCCCTGTTCCCGGCCTTGTGCCGCTGCCTGCCCAGGCTCCCGGCCCAGCAGGCCTCACCGCCACTGTCACCCCCTCGTTCCTGGCAGAAACAGCGTCGTAAATAAGTGACAGCTCCCAGCTGTTGGGAGTTATGGGCTCCCAGAGAGTGGCAGCTGCTTCCCGTCCCCTGTAATCACCCGGCTTCGACTGAACATTTCCAACACATAAAAATCATCGTACATAATTTGTTTTTTTTTTGCATAATTGGGCTTGGTTGTGAATTCAGAGGAATTATGACTTCAGCTGTGGTGGTGGCACAGCTTCAAGGACCCTTTCTGGGCCAAGCCGTGCTCTCTGTGCTCTCTGCAGTGACTTCAGTCCCGCCCAGTGCACAGCCCGCAGGCTGGGCCGAGGCTGCTGCTGTTTTCCCCTCCTACCTCAGTTTCCCCTCCTACCACACGTAGGAGATGATGGCAGTGTCCACCGTCTCCACTTGGAGGCTCAGATCTGGCTTCCAGCCCCTGCTGTCTGCCTCCATCTGTCCAAGGAGACCCAGCCTGCAGGGGGAGGCAGGAGTGTGAGGGGGGAGGAAGCTGGGCTCCAAACCCCACTTGACTTTTGGGAAGCCTGCCCACTGCCTGAACCCTCCACACCCAGGGCTGGGAGGGGGCCCCAACCCACCCCAGCTGTACCTTCCACAGAGCCGACACTCCACCCAGCTGTACCTTCCACAGAGCCGACACTCCCCGTCTCTCTCAGCTCACACTCCTCACCCCTGCTCGGGCTGCTACCCTCCAGGAAGGTGCTTCCTGCACCTGTAGGAAGCTTCCTCCCCCAGGGAGCGGCCCCGTTCTGCCACCCTGAGGGAGCCAGGGTGCCCCTCCTAGCTCAAGAGTGTTCATGGTGTTCACTGCTTCTCATCCCACATCTCAGGCTTTTGGGGACCGGGCCACAACCAGGCCATTCTGCAAAGACAAAGCCATTTCGTCCCTCGGGCTGCAGCAAGAGAGGCCTCCCGGCAGGGGGACAGGGTGATATGTGTCCGGCTCAGCGCTAATCCCACTCGACATTTGCACAGCTTACTGGAGTTTACAGAGTGCTTCTGCTCACACTCCCCTGAGCCTCAGAACTACCCTGTGTGCTGGGGTGTGGGGAGCCCTTCTCCACCCGCTGTGTGGCTATCTCTGTAAGGCCCAGGATGCAGTTCTCTGAAATGACACCCGGAGATGCTAATAGGGGGTCCCACGGAGAGACATTTCCCCGTCAGACACAAAGCAGCTGCCTCCAAGGCATGTTGGGAAACAGGGGAAACCAGGCAAGGACCCCAGTTTAGGTGAAAAAGCCAAATGGCCCCCAAATCCAGGAGTGGGCTTGGTACGTGGCTTGTGGGTGCGCCGTGGGTGGGAGGGGTCAGAGAGCAGGGGTGGAGTGAAGACCCAGGGCAGGAACCCTCCTGCTCCTCCTCTGAGAGGGCTCTAGGCTTGGCACAGGGCTCACATTCCCCGCCTCAAGGAAGAACAAGCCATTGTATCAGGGGCCTGGGTGGGGGGGCCGGGCAACAAGCCACAGGCACCAGTGTGGGCAGCCCATCCCGTCCCCGTGCCTGAGGATGGTGGAGGGCCCCTCGGGGGCCAGGCAGAGGGGGGATCCGAGCCCTGGGGAGTGCTCACCGACCTTCGGTACTGCCCAGATGCAGGGGACCCACCCCAGGGAAGCTGTCCTTCCAGGTACCCCGTCCCTCCTCCTGGGGAGTGAGGATGTCTCTGCTGAGAGCTTCTGCGTCCTGGAAGCTGGTCCCATCTCCAAGACCTGGACCAGCTGTCCCAGCCAGCCCCGCTGCCTCCGGTACCCCCTGCCAGAGCCAGTGGGTGCCCCAGTCTTGGATGGTCCCCCTGCTGGGTTTCTCCCAGGGAGGCTGGCACAGCATTGCCACAGCTCCTCCCGTGCCCCTCCATGCAGCCCTTGGGAGCCCCGACCCGCTGATTGCCTGATTAATGAGCTAGCAATGAGGTACGCGCCTTTGCGGTGCATTTTAAGATTGCAAATTAGCAGGGATCAGGGTCTTCGCGGAGGAGCCCTGCACCCCTCCCACCAGCCTCCTCATCCCCTCCTGGGTGGGGCAGGGGTGGCTCTGCCAGAGGGGGCTGAGGAGAGCAAGGCTGGACCTCCCCCAAAGCTCCCCCAAGCTTTCCCTGGGGGGCCCCCTGCTCCTCCTCTCCTCCAGGGGCACGCACTCGGCTGACTGCTCAGCTATCCCCAAACCTCCCGGCCTCCCACACGCCTGAGCTCACCGGCATCTCTGAAGCCTCATTCATTCCCTCCTCCATTCAGCACTTGCTGCCTGAGCCCCGGGCTGTGGGGGGTGCCAGTGGGGAGGGCCCAGAATGAGTGGGTGGGGGGACACGGGGGATCCTCATGGCTCACTAGCAGATGGGGGGGGGCTCACTAGCAGATGGGGGCTCCCAAGAGCAGGCAGTCTGGCCAGGTGCTAGGCCTAGGGTAGGCCCCTGGAGGTGTGTGTGGGAAGTGGGGGTGCTCAGGAAAGACCCCTGCCATCTCTGTGCCACCTGCCAACATTGTTCCGTCACCTCCTGGAGTATGAATCTGGGAACCAGGGAGAAGGGTCCCTGCCTCACAGGGTTGCCTTAGGATTCCAGCCAGCACACAGGAGGCAAGGAGAGCTGATACTGTGTTCAGGTCCTCCTTTCTGCAAATCCCCAAGTCCCTGCTTGCTGGGCAGGGATCATGGGGGCAGCTCAGGTGGGTGGCCTGAGCATGGGAAGGCACCCTACCCAGTCTGCTCAGCAGCCCCAGATGTGCCTATGACTTGTCTCGTGAGGCCAGACCTGCCGGGATGGGTGGGAAGGGAAAGGCAATGGCCACAGCCCGTGCAAAGGCCGTGCAGTGGGAAGGGGGCGACGTGCCCCTTCCTACCCCAGCTCTGCTTCTCGGGCTCTAAGTACACAGAGCTTCCAAGGAGGCTGTAACCTCAGCTCAGCTGGGCTGGGGGAACCCAGAGCCGGGATGGCCAGAGATCTCCCCACTGGGACCAGCCCTGACAGGGCCCTTGCCCCAGGCCCAGGCCAGCCAGCCACAGCCGGCCATTGCGGAGGGCACTCTGCAGCTTCCCGGCCCCTGGAAGCAGGACAGGACCAACCAAGGCGGACCCAGCCCTAACTGTGTACCAGAGTCCTCAGGACAGCCCCCGTTTCACAAAGGAGGAAATGAGGCCCGCTGGGGGAAGCCACCGGCCACGGCACATGGCTGGCGACGGGGCAGCGAGCAGGCCTCACCCAGCTGACTGCAAGTCCAGGACTGTGCCCCCAGCTCCACCCTGCATGTGGTGGGCAGAGCATCCTCCACGAAGGGCTGGTTGGCCCTCACAGGCCCCAAAGCCTCGAGCTGCTCACCCCAACCTGCCAGCACCGAACGGACTGCCCCTCCCTGTGCCTGAGCAGGGCTGGCCCCATGGCTGGTATCCCTGCAGCCCCCTGGGCAGGGCCGTGGGGCTCTCTGAGTCTTGGAGACTGTTCAGATCCCTCTGGCTCTGCAGCCCTCCCTCTCTCCCCTTCCCCGCTTTCCCAGCCCTGGCAGATTGGCAGATGCTCCTCTCTACGCCAGTCGATGCTAACCCAATGCTCTCTGCTGGTCAGATAACAGCCTCAGGCCAGGCCGGCTGCACTTGGGGCTGCTGGCGCCTTAGGCTACTTGGCACTGTCCCTCCATGCTGCACCCAAGCACAGGCCATTTCCTGGTGGGCCCATCATCCCCTCCGCAGCCCCGCCTGGAGCCTGGCTCAGCCCTGGAGACATGGAAGCCAGCCAGTGCACAGCTGGGTTTCCCTTGTGCGATTGCTGGACGTGGGGCGTGGGGTGTGCAGGATGGGCAGGGGCTCCTAGTCCATGGCATAGGGCATTGGAAAGAGCACAAGCTTTGGAGACAGAAAGACCTGAGTTTGAATCCTACCTCCCCCATTTTTTTTTTTAAGGACACGGTCTTGCTCTGCCGCCCGGGCAGGAGTGCAGTGGCACAATCATAGCTCACTGAAGCCTCGACCTCCCGGGCTCAGGAGATCCTCCCACCTCAGCCTCCCAGACAGCTTGGAACATAGGCCCACACCACCAGGCCCAGTGAATTTTTTATTTTTTGTAGCAATAGGATCTCCCTATGTTCCCCAGGCTGGTCTTGAACTCCTGGGCTCGGCCTCCCGACGTGCTGGGATTACCGACATGAGCTACTTCCCCCAGCCCTGGATCCTCAACTTAACCAGTGTGTCCCCACGCTTGTGTGAGACTCATCTTCCTCACCTGCAAAATGGGGCAGTCATTTAAAGCTCCAGCGAGCCCCTCTCGTCTGCGGACGTCGGCCTCCCCCACATCTCCATCTGTCACACGAAAGCCTCCCAAACTGAGCTCTGCTCTTCCCCCACAAGCCTCCTCCACGCACATATAATCCATCTCAGTCAGACGCAGCGCCTTCGTTTCAGCTTCTCCGGCCAAACACCTTAGAAATATTTTAGACGGAGTCTCGCTCTGTCACCCAGGCTGGAGTGCAGTGGTGCGATCTCAGCTCACTGCAACTTCCAGCCTCCTGGGTTCAAGTGATTCTTCTGCCTCAGCCTTCTGAGTAGCTGGGATTACAGGCGCCCACCACCACACCCGGCTAATTTTTGTATTTTTAGTAGAGACGGTGTTTCGTCATGTTGGCCAGGCTGGTCTCAAACTCCTGACCTCAGGTGATCTGCTCACCTTGGCCTCCCAAAGTTCTGGGATTACAGGCATGAGCCACCATGCCCGGCCAACTTCAAAATGTATTCAGCAACTATCCACTTCTCATAGCCACCACCCTAGTCTAGGCAACCATCACCTCTCGCCTGGATTATTGCAATAGCCTCCTAAGTGGTCCCTCTGCCCCACCCTTGCCCCCGTATCTCATCTAACACAGTAGCCAGGGAGATCCAGCAAAAGTCTATTAGAATACGATGCTCCTAGGCTCACCCCTCTGTAGTTCCCATCTCGCTCAGTAAGGTCCCTCCAAGTCTGTTCTGTGGCCCAGAGGCACCGCTGGATCTGAGCTGCCACCCCCTCCTTCCCTCCCTAGCCGCAGTGGCCTCCCTGATACACCCTATTCATGCCGGGGATGCTCCACCTCTAGCCTTTCGCACGTGCTGTTCCCTCTGCCTGGAGCGCTTCGCAGAGTGTCTGGGGGACTCCTGCCATCACCTCACCATTCGCGGCTGTCCCTGCCTCTTCCTCAGGTGCCCCAAGTCCCCTGAGGCCTTGTCTGAGCAGCCTGGTGGTTTTGTTTATTTTTGTTTTGTTTTGTTTTTTGAGACGGAATCTCACCTATCGCCCAGGCTGGAGTGCAGTGGCACGATCTCAGCTCACTGCAACCTCCACCTCCCGGGTTCAAGCGATTCTCTTGCCTCATCCTCCTGAGTAGTTGGGATTACAGGCGCCCACCATCCCCCTCCAGCTAATTTTTGTATTTTTAGTAGAGATGGGGTTTCACCATGTTGGCCAGGCTGGTCTTGAACTCCTGACCTCTTGATCCACCGCCTCGGCCTCCCAAAGTGCTAGGATTACAGGCATGAGCCACTGCGCCCGGACTTTTTTTAAAAAATAGAGATGAGGCTTCACTATGTTGACCAGGCTTGTTTCAAACTCCTGGCCTCAAGCAGTCCTCCCGCCTGGGCCTCCCAAAGTGCTGGGATAACCGTTGTGAGCCACTGCGCCCGGCCACCCTGTTTCACTTTACCCCACAGCATTCCCCCTCTTCTAATACGCTACATGATTTCCTTATTTTTCTTATTGACTTTCCATCTCTTCGCACTGAGTGTATGTTGGCTCCGTGAGGACAGTGGTTTTGCCTGCTGTGTTCTCTGCTGTACCCTCAGGGCCCAGAACACTGGCATCCAGCAGGTGACCTGTCACAATGGCTGGATGAAGGAAGAATCTTTCTGAGTCAGCAGGGGGACTAAGAGATGCTGCTCAGGAAGCCCTAGGCCCAGGGCCTGGCTCCCAGCAGGTGCTCCCTAAACAGAAGGGTGCTTATCCAAAGCGAGGAGCCTCAGAGCCTCCAGGGTGAGAGCAGAGACTAGGCCCTGGCTCTATCCGGAGGCTCCCTGGTCAATCACAGAGGTGACACACGGTGAGGAGAGCTCTGGGAAGGAGGATCCAGCGCCAGGCCAGCCAGA